>NC_061136.1:9147165-9753058 GCF_905220365.1 Vanessa cardui
AAAATTATACTCACCAATCAAGGCACAAACTTCACCGCTGATCTATTTAAAAGAACCTGTGAGTTCCTTAAAATAAAACAAATCTGGGCTTCACTCTATCACCCGCAGACTCAAGGTGCTCTTGAACGCAGCCATTCCACTCTGAAAGAGTACTTAAAATTTTTCGTAAATGAAAACCAAACAGACTGGCACAATTTCGTCTATACAGCCATGTTAGCATATAATACCAACACCCACACTACAACACAATTCACACCTTATGAACTAGTTTTTGTCACTACGCATAATTGTCTCAGTGATCAACAGGTTCAATACCGGTAGTGATCACCGGCTTATCTGAGGCTCTCTGAATATTAATTTTAAGACCGAGCTCGTCCGTCTGATGCACGCTCCGACAAAAGCTGCTCTAAAACATTCCGGGATTTAAAACGTTCCAGTTAAACCTGGAGAACCGATTCGCTGCCGTGGTAACCACAACAGACGTAAACCAGAACCTCGGAAATGTTGTGGCATGCAGCGTAAGGGCAGGAAGTCTAAACTTTCGGAAGATACTTTCGGGCTCATGAAGAAACGACGTGAAAACCCACCTGAATCTTCGTCAGAGAAACGGCAATTAAACGAAGAGATCAACAGGCGCGTACGACACGACCTCTGATGCTCCAATACTCTTGCAATTGAAAGAGCGATTGAGCAGAATCAGGGATCTAAGGTGTTTGTACAATCTCTTGGAAGGAGCCACCTGGCGAAGTTGACCACAGCAAGTGGAGAAGTATTTCTTCTAAGCCGGCAGTACTTTTGGAAGTAGAGGACTTCTACGGCCGTTTATACGCATCGCATGCATCTCGACATGATCCCGAAAATGAGGATTTTAGAGCTACATTAACACGCCATTTCTCCGAAGACCTGCCTGAAGTCAGTATTGGCAAAATCGAGACTGCTCTTAGACAGCTTAAAAATGGAAAAGCCCCTGGAGAGGACGGCGTTACCACAAAGTTATTAAAACAGGAGGTGAACCGGTATTTAGGGAACTCCAGAAGCTTTTTAACTCTGTTTTCTTCGATGGGAGAACTCCAGAGGCGTGGAGTAGGAGTGTGGTCGTCCTGTTCTTCAAAAAGGGAGACAAAACCCTGCTTTAGAACTATCGTCCCATATCCCTACTGAGCGTCTATAAGCTGTTTAAAAGAGTGATCACGAATCTCTTGTCTTGCGCGAAGATTCGATGAATTCCAACCCCCGGAACAGGCCGGGTTTCGGACCGGATACGGCACCATAGGCCACATCCACACAGTGCGGCAGATTACGTAGAAGCCCCGTGAGTATAATCGGCCCAGAAGGCCTTTGAGTCGGTTGAAATCTGGCCTTTTCTGGAGTCAGTTTCCAAGTTGATTGGCGATACATTCAAGTCATGAGATGTCTCTACGAAGCTGCCACCATGTCGTGAGACAAGGGGACGTTATTTCCCCCAAAATGATACAGTGGAAGATATGTTCAAGAAGCTGAACTGGAAAGGACGTCGCATCAACATCAATGACGACTACAACTCTCACTTGAGATTCGCAGGCGACATCGTCATCGTGGCAAAACCGCTGCAGGACCTTCAACAAATGCTGAATGAACAGGCTGATTCTTCTATGCGCATCAGCCTTCGGATGAACTTGGATAAAATCAAGGTCATGTTCAATGAACATGTTTTATCGGACCGACTGCGATACACGGTACCGACCTCGAAACTGTTCAAAAATATGTCTACCTCGGGCAGACTTTGCGAAACAACCTTGAGGATGAGGTGAATAGAATAATTCAGCTGGGTTGCGCATCGTTTGGGAAGTTACGTCGAATCTTTACCTCGTCAATAATACAGTGCCGTAAGACGAAAGTCTTCAACTAGTGCGACCTACCCGTCATGACATACGGAGCCGAAACGTGGACACTCACGACAAGGCTGGTCCACCAGTTTAAAGTCGCTATGGAAAGGGTTATGCTCGGCGTTTCTCTGAGGTGTAGTATCAGAAATGAGGTGATCTGTCAAAGAAGCAAAGTCATCGACTTAGCCCACCGGATTAGTAAGCTGAAGTGGCATTGGACTGGCAATATTTGTCGTAAAACCGATAACCGTTGGGGAAAAAGTGCTCTAGATTGGAGACCGCATCTCGGCAAACGTAGTATAGGACGTCCTCAGGCGCGGTGGAGTGACGATTTACGCAAGACGGCAGGCAGGAGCTAGATGCGAGTAGCCAGAGAAAGACCACAGTAGCGTGCACGTTGGGAGGCCTATGTCCAGCAGTAGACAAAAACGTAAGTATGTTATGCCAAACTTTATAGAAAGCTTTCGTTATATCGAGAGCTTTTTATGTGATGAATCGGGCCTTTCAATTTGGTCTTCAATTTGGTCTTTAATGTAAAGGTAACCTCGATTGTAACCTCGATTACGGTTTCGAGACGGACTAATATAAGCCTCTTGTATATCTCACCCAATGAGTTCATTAAACTGATGGGTCGCTAGCTCGTGAGGAGATAGCTCGGCTTACCGGGCTTGTACTGACTAACTAATCAGGGAGAGCCATCCTGCCATAATGAATTTCAGTGGCGGCCTCGTGGGACTTCGTCACATAAGCATGTGGAGGAGGAGGAAGGCGCGCACTAGGCGCGCTTTAAACGTCTGTCATTCAGCCGCCTCACGGCGGCTGTCGCTGCTGGGGTCACAGTTGCATGCCCAGCGCTATCCTGTAGCCCTAGCCTCACCACTCGGAGGCATGGTGGAAACCTGAGGATGGTTTTAGTGGGAAGGACAGGGAATTAGGCCCTGGCATGGAGCCATCATGGCCCAGGAGTCAACCTTCGCAACTCACTAGGTCACAAGGGAGAAAATCGAAAATCGGGGAAGATTTACTCTAGATATTGTCAGCTAAGCACTCGGTTTATCGCTTTCATCAAATGCCAAGACTAGAAACCAGTTTTTAATGCTACTGACAGCTCAATTAAATATTTAACTCATCGCGTGCCTCCGTAAGTTGCAATGCGGGTTTTAATGTTTCTTTGCAGATCTCAGAGTCGTTTTTTATTCGTGACTCAGGGACACGAGTTATGGGCACTATTAGCCGCGTTTCGGCGTGAGTTCTCACCGTCCGCACTCAATCTCTTTAAAGCTATAATCGATCGCGTCACGGATGAACTGTGTGAATTCAACCGTTGTCACCTTCACAACCTCTATCGTGTCTATTAAGTCGGGTATCAAATTATTTTTTAAATGTATTTATATCACTGGTTAATTTTTACAATTAAATATTCTAGGATACCGCAAAAAATATATATTACCTACTGCCACTCTTCTCCTCAAGTTTCACTACATTGTCTTATTACAAATTCGAAGGAATTATAAAAAAATGTTAATATAACTTTTATTAAAATAACTTTATTAGTAGAAACTATTTTTACACATCTGCGCGAACATCTCGGCTTAATCACCGAACTAATATCCCCTCCCGCTATCTTTCCCTTTTCCGTCACTAACACAGTTTTAAATTTGAACAGCTTGTCTAGTATACATAGATATAATTCAATGAGTACCTAATTATTATGAGATTATATTCTCTGTGCTACAAGTTACAACAGTCTTAGACAGTATGGCTTCCTTTACTGTTGTGTTTGCCTGTTTAAGTGGGTACTTTTTTTTAACGGTTTTGGCGAATACAAACAATATTTTATTTAACGGAGATTATGAATTTATTGATTTAACTTACCCGTTTGATAAAAATACTATATATTGGCCGGATTCAAGAAGTTTTGAATTTATAAAAAAAATTGGTGCATTTCAAAGTGATGGCAGTTGGTAAGTATTTAGTACTTTCTACATATTTACATGGGATTTTGATTTATTGTAATAATTATGATCGGCATAGTTAGTAGATATGTTAAAAAAAAGTAGCGTTTCATGTGAAGCTGTGGATGTCTAAGACAAAGACATAAATACTCATAGCTAATCATATAGTAATATAAACAAAGAAAGTTATTTTTTTTTATCGGTATAAGTTCAAGGCAAAAAAGGGCATAATTAAATAATACACTAAACAATAGCTTACAAAAATATAAACAATTAAAACTTGTATTCTTTATGTAGTTACGTGTACGGCTGTACGTCAACATAATTGTTTTCGATAGAGTGAGGTCGAGTTCGAGACTTTTGTTTAGCTTATCATATTCCAAGATCATTAGGTAGCTTGGATCTCGTGATGTTTTAATCGTGCAAAAATTATTTCACCTCAATTTGAGTGTACCTATCTACTACTTAACCTTCTAAACGTCTTACTAATTCATTTTGTAATTGAATTTTAAATATAAACGGGTTTTTATTTTTATTTAGTTGGTTGTTAGAGAAAAAAGTATGTTTTTTTTTCACATAAATTCAATACTTATAATTCTTAAAAATACATACAAAATTGTTTAAAAACAATTGCGACATTGGCAATAATATTTCTAGACAGCTAGATTTAGTAAAATCTTTCTATCTAAAAAAATTACAGAATTAATTGATTGTTCAATTAACTTTGTGACTTTGAGATAAATGAAATAGCACTGCTATTTTTGCTTCAATTATGATTTACTTTTTATATTGTTAATATTATAGGTATGCATCTAACGACTTTAGCGCAGGCGAGCACGGTGGAACACATATTGATGCACCGTATCACTTCAAAGTAAATGGCAAATATGTTGCAGATATACCTTTGGACAAGTTAATAGTACCACGTAGGTTATTTATTCATATTGCAATTTATAACATAATTGGAAGGTCAATGTTGTCGTTTCTATTTATTTAAGAATATATTTAGCATATCCCTAAAAAGAGCCGAGATAGCCTACAGTGGTTAGAACAAGTACATCTTAACCTGTGATTGCGGGTTAAAACCCAGGCAAGCACCACTGAATTTTCACTTACTTAATTTGTTTTTATAATTCATTTCGTGCTCGGCGGTGAAGGAAAACATCGTGAGGAATTTCCCATGTGTTTAGTTTCTTCAAAATTCTGCCGCTTGTGGAATATGCTTCTCACCTTCTCCTCAAAGGGAGAGAAACCCTTATCCAGGAGATAATGTATAAGATATACATGTTACCTCTATAATCACCGATTACGGATATTTGCCATCTAATGACTTTCTAAGACTGTTTTTATAAAAATCGCAAGTTCTACGCGCTATTAATTTATTGTTATTTATTTTCAGTTATAATATTAGACGTTAGTTCAAAAGTAAATAATGACTCAAATTTTGTACTTTATAAGCATCATTTGGACTATATGTTGAATGATAATTTTGGAAAACCCTGTTTCTTAATATTTAAATTCGGATGGAGCAAGTTTGCGGGTGACAGGACAAAATATTTAGGAATAGATAAAAACAATACACTAAATTTTCCAGGTATGTTTACCATTTTATATACATTTTTTTTAAAGTAAGAAATCTATTGAAATGTTGCATTACAGCTGACGTTTTTCAGAGGAGGCAATTTTATTTTCGGAATGTATTGAATAGTAGACAAAGCGACTACTTCACTAAACACAAATTATTTTTTTACAATTTTTCTGTAAGATCTCTAGTTACAGAGATACATATAGTGAAAAGGCTTTTGCACAAATTTGTCTAAGATAGTGGCCGCGGACAAGGCCCCCAATAACTTGGGTTAAGCTTCTAATGACATCCACAAATCGCTAAAACCAAACTGCGTCGTTTGGGAAACGCAAGGTAATGGTCTAAAAATGTAACATTTCAATGGTCAACAGTAGTCCAGTAAGTCTTATTCCCTCTAAAAACTGATATGTACGTATAACTGCCATTAGTGCTTTGTATCTCATCAGTATTTTAAATTGGTAATTTCCTGAGTATACGATTTAGCTCTGTAATGTTTCAGGGTTAAGTGGTGAAGTGGCGGAATGGATTACATCATCGTATAAAAACGTCGTAGGAATAGGTGTGGACACTGCTTCTGTCGATCCTGGTTCAAGTACTGATTTACCAGTACACAAAGCAACTGCCAAAGCCGGCTTGTTTAATGTTGAAAATGTGAAACTAGATCAACCTGTTCCTGGTACGTATAAATCATTATTAAGGGGTAGCTCGTTTTATTCAGTATGTTTAATACTTAAACAAAATTATTTGTTTGTTGTTCACAGAATATGGCTGTACAGCATTGATACTGCCAATGAAGATTACTTGGGGTAGTGGAGCGCCATTGCGTTTAGTGGCTATTTGCCCAAAGCAGCCTCCACTTCATTTTTAATTTTTTTTAAAAAAAAGTTTGCTGTTATATAGTTGTAAACCTCTTTTTAATTAATATATAATTCTTTTTTTATAAAAACAATTTATATTTTTTTGAATAACTTTAATTTACAATCAGTAATTAGAGTAACAATATGAAAAATAAAACTAAGTTATATCTTAGTATAACTATGATGTAGGATTAAAGACTTATCACTAAAAGAAAAATAACCTAATCACATTTTAAAAACACATTTTCTTGAATGAGTTTTTCGTAAACTAATTGTCCAGCTTCGTTTCTTAATTCAACAGTCGGTATGACGTCAGTCGTGTCAATCATTTTCGCTTCAAATGGTCCTTTATCCAAAAAAGTATCAATAAATTTTTCAAACAATATTTTATTTTCAAAATCCGGATTAATTTTTACACCATGTAAGGAAACTGTTACTGTTAAGGGTGGCAATTTCGTGTATTTTTTGCTAATTTCTCTTACATCTGCTAAAGAAATAATTTCTATGTTACCATAATCAACATATTTGACTTTTATACGATTTTTAGCTTCGCTATATTGCAAGATTATAGCTCTGTACCATTGACCGTCTTCAGGAAATAAAGCTAAGCAAGCTTTATTTTCGAAAATACCGTTTAGTGCTAACATTTTAGAACTTTCATTTTGTAATTCTTCAAACATTTCATCGTAAGCTCTTGTAGTTTCATCGTCATGTATTACGCCCAACTCTAACTTGTTTACGTCATTAAGCACTGCAATATTGCATGTGAACTCAGTCTGGGTGTACGGTGAATAGGTCATAAAATTTCCATTTATTGATTTTATGTCATCTTCGGCAATAATAGTATTCCAATCTTTGCCTTCTAAGGAATTTAGGTGAGCAGAACTTTGAGAATCGGTGGACTCATTTCCTACATCGTCATCCTCAACAATGTAATCAGGTCCAGAATCAGTTTCAATACTTATTTCTAACTTTTTATTTTCTTTCAATTGTGGCGCAAACTTACGAACAACCGCTTTAGAACCATCTGTATAGACGGCCATTTCGAAATCGACTAGATGATCATTTATCCACAGTTTGTCGTATTTTAGTTCTATAGGAATAAGGTCGCCTATAGGCTCCCCACTGACTTTCACATAGCACTGTTTCTCGACTATTGATTTGTGTATATAATCTAAAGATTGTCTATCCCATCGTTTTCCAGCCGGTCGAATACGATTCAGGACACATTTGTGTGCTTGTATGGGAATTTGATATAATACTATACTTTTTCTTAAGTTTTTAAAACTACAGACTTCTTCGTTGCCATAGTCAACGTAATGTATTAGACAGCTAGAAGCTTCTTCGTTTACTTCTAAAACTCGGCCTCTATAAAAACGATTATCCAAAAAGAAAAGAGCGATACATGGCTCGCCAACGGTCCATTTAACATATTTCGCCTTGGGGTCTGGATTTTTGAAACGAACATCAAGTGCTTTTCTTATCAAATCCAATGTATCTTGTTGTGAGATATCATGTAAGTAGATTATGCCATCGTTGTCGATGTATCTGAGGATAAAAATATACATTAACATACGTAAAACAATTCATTATTAATAGTTTATAAAATTATTTTAATGTAATGTTGTCTTAATTCCGTAATAACTAGTTTTATTTATTTTAATGTATTTAAAAAAAACTTACGTTGGCATTGCTGTGATTTCATTACTGGGTAGAGGTTCGGGCGGCAGCCAGTCTGATATAAAAACAGTGTTTGAATTGTGGTTATCCGTTTCCATCTTTAGTGCATCATTGTCGATTGGAGTAGACGAGTTACTGTCTGACTCGGGATTAATTTTAAGAGGTTTCAAAGGCATTGGTTCTATTTGAATCCAATCACGTACGGAACCAGTTATATTTAGAAAAGATAGCACATCTTCTGCCGCATTTAAGGAAGTTTTGTCGCTGTGACTTAGCTAAAATTGAAATAAGTAAAAACAAACTTTTAAAAAATACAATAAAAATAACATTTATAATTTATTCGCAAAAAAAGACAGTTATTATTAAATTAATTAAGACTAACCTCTTCAGTCTTATCTGGTATTCCCAAGCCTTGGTCAATAATTTTTTTATTTAGACATCTCCACTCAGAAGTATTAGCCTCGAGCGCACCACCTTGAATCGTATGGTAGACCCATAATTCAACTGGCATACTTTTGCCTTTAAATTTTCCGAGTTTAGTGATAAAAACTCTTTTGTATGCATCAAGCAATTCTTTTAAATACTCTTTAGTAAGAGAAGGCCACTCCTCTCCGACAGCGGGCACTACTCCACACAGATGGCACATAACTGCAGCGTCACCAATTGAGGCAAATTCTTGAGGCATTTCTCTTAAACTAGAGACCGGAACAGTTTCGACGCAGGCGAAGTCGGAGTAAAACACTTTCGCGGTCGCATCATTTATTTCCAAGATGGCTGCCCGACGCCAGGTCTGCGACTGGTTGCATATGGTGCAACACCTGTCTTCAATCTTCCAATCTTTTGTTTCTTGAGTTTTCTTTTTAGCGTAGTATTTTTGTATGTTATCAAATAACTCCGTGAATATTTTCTGCTGATGTACGAGCGACACATAAATAAGCGAAGGTGATTGATAATTTAATATTTTTACTTCCAATCTCAATGGCCCCTTGTCTTTCGCGTCGAGGTCCTCCTCGTTTGGTTTAATCGGCTGTACTTTTAATGTCGTTCCGGTATCAATTTCGACATGTTTAGGTTTTGGTTTCGGCTCGTCTAGTGGGCATTTGTTCGTAAAGACTAACTCATCAATTTCGGCGTTTTTGTTAAACATATATAATCTGCAAAAAAATTAAGAATAAACATAACTGGGGACATATCTAAATTTATTTACTAATTTATGAGATGAAAACAAAATTACCCAAAAGTGACAGCAAATTTATTTTTAATCATCTGCGTGTTAATGCATATTACATTTTCTTCATCACATTTATCATACAGCGTCACTCCAAGCGAATTCCTATTGCGGCTCTCCTCCACATGTAGCTCCAAGAGTCGCTCCTCGAATTTTTGCAACAGCGCCACCGAGGCCGGGCTCCACTTCTTATTGAGGGGCGTCACTCCGGCCAGGTGACACTCGGTGGCCTGAAAATGAGATAGTTGAAAATTATTCAAATTAAGAACAGCGTTGATTTCCGGTTTCCGGATTAGTGGGGAGTGACGCACGAGCGCGCGCAGCACGGTGAACTTGGGCAGGATGCGGCGCAGGGCGGACCAGTGCAGCAGCAGCGTGGCGCCCACGTCTGGCAGCAGCACGCGCACGCGCCGCCGCCCCGGCAGCTCGCGCACCAGCGCGCGCGCCCACGCACCGCCGCGCACGCCGCACCGCTCCACGTGCGCCACGCACACCATATCTGCGGCACCGTATCAAGAGAGTCACATTTACGTGTTCGATTTTTGAAATGTTCCAGCAAAATCATTGAAGACATTAGAGGACACATTTTATTTAAATTTAAGTGACTGCGCGCACGCCGCACCGCTCCACGTGCGCCACGCACACCATATCTGCGGCACCGTATCAAGCGAGTCACATTTACGTGTTCGATTTTTGAAATGTTCCAACAAAATCATTGAAAACATACGAGGAAACATTTTATTTAAATTTAAGTGACTGCGCGCACGCAGCACCGCTCCACGTGCGCCACGCACACCATGTCTGCGGCACCGTATCAAGAGAGTTACATTTATGTGATGGGTTTTTGAAATGTTCCAACAAAATCATTGAAAACATACGAGGACACATTTTATTTAAATTTAAGTGTGCAGTATATCTACAAAAAATGACTATGCACTCTTTTTATCTTTTGAGACTCTTACCTATAGTAAGAGTCAAATCATAGATAAAGTAGCTCCATTTGAGCGTAAAAAATTAAGACATATTTTTTGCAATGTTAAAAATTACTAACCTTTTTCAGGTAAGTAAATACTACCGCTGTTCACGCTCAAACTATACTCTTGTTCCAAATCTTCACACAACTTTTCGAAAACGCTTTGAAGATGACGCTAAAATACAAAAACATGAAAATTCAAATCTTTGATAAAATAAAGTTCCAATACATTAAATATATAAAAATTTAATCTTACCTTCCTGACATAGAAATTATCTGGACTCACTACATGTGTTATGTAAACTTCTTCAACGGCATTCTTTTGGAAATCTTTATTATTTATGAATAATTTAGGTTTTTCGGTAATTCCCATTATTTTGGGATACTGGAAAAGACAAAATAATCAAGTCATTAACAACACTATTATTTCAATTACAATAGAACCCCAAACCAAATAAATAATATTTGGATTGTGCAGACACTTATGAATAATCTATAATATTCATTATGGTTTTCCTATATAAGGGTTTGAACATCGACGAAACTGTTATCCGACTTTTAAGTTTATTGATTAAAAGTTATATATATTTTACATAAAGATATTACTTAAGAACTGTTAGTAGAAGTAGTGAACAATGTATAGTCTATTCCAATAGGAAGAGGAGAAAAGGTAAATAAACAACTTTGACCTTGAATTGATATGTCATTTGCATTCGATTAGTGAGGTGAAAATAATTGAATGAATGGGTAATGAATGATAAAGAACGATATATTTTTTTTATTTTAAAAATAATTTTCCGTTTCTTTCCGTTTTTAATACGACCTGGCTTTGTTTAAACAAAGCCAGGTCGTATTAAAAAAACTTCAGAGAATTCCCAATAAGCATCCGTGCACATGATACGAAAAATGAGAGACGAATGTCTTTCTTACCATTGTATTATTTTCAAAACTAGAAAATTGCTATGCACAAAACTGATCTACATTTCGAGATAAGAGATTATTTTTAAGTAAAATAATTCTTTTAACATTTTTGGTAAAAAATTTTATTTTTATGTAAAAACCTTACTGTATAAAAATAACTTTTTTATCTATCGTTAGGTGACTTTTTACGATTCTAATAAATAATTCATATTATATATTACAACCAATTAAATAAATATATATTTAAAAAATATCTATAATGAATCTGAATCATTTTTTTTTCATCTGAAAATTCATTCAATCTACATTCGTTTAGCGAACATCCTTAGTTGAGGTCTCTATTTTAAATGTTCGTCATCGAAAAATGGCGTCTTGAATTTCGACAAAACTGTTTTCGTTACTTTGGAAGTGAAATTAAAGTGGATTTATGTAGTTTAGTGAAATATTGTTGTATTACAAATGAAGATATATTAATCAAGAACTGTTTGTAGTTAATCATATAGCAGAATGATCAAAAAAACACTTGTGATATTGAAAAATACGGTATGTTTTGAATGTTTCCTTTTGTCATTGGAATGGACTATAACTGACTACGGCTAACTATAAGCAAAGGCATGAAATACGAAAATCTAAAATTTGTTCTTCTCATTCTTCCTCGATTGGAATAGTGTTAAATGTATTTGTGACGCTAATTAGCAGCGTTGCCAATGTGTGGGGATTGTCGTATGTGGGGAAAATGAGGGGAATTTATATATTGCGTTTTATACCAAAACGATCGGTAATTGATTGTTCACCCGTTTTTTAGTGAGTACATAAATTGGAAATTGTAGTCGATTGTTAGTTAGCATGGTAGCAAAAACACACTACAGATTACATTAACCATGACCAGTCTGATTCAACGAAAAAAAAAAGGTCGTCAGTAACCTGACTAACCTGTCTGATTTGACGAAATTTACCTCGAAAATTTGATTTTATTGTTAGGAAATGAAAAACAAACATACAATAACATGATTTTTGTCCTTTATTTCTGTGTGGGGAAGTGGGACATTTTTTTCCCCAATTTTTGGGGAATTACGTGAATATGCACTGGCAACCCTGCTAATTAGTCGTCGGCAAAGTGGGTCGCTTACAGGCAGCTTGTCGGGCAGGCGGGCGCGGCCGTGGAAGGCGAGCGCGTGCGCCAGGCTCTCGCCGTGCTCCAGCGTGCTCACGTCCGCGTCGAGGCACGGCGCGCCGTCCGGCCCCGCGCGCACGCGCCGCACGTGCAGCACCGCTTGCTTGCTGCGGGACGCGACTCATTATAATTTTTTTTTTTTTTTATGGTATAGCTTGGCGGACGAGCATATGGGCCACCTGATGGTAAGTGGTCACCATCACCCATAGACAATGACGATGTGAGAAATATTAACTATTCCTTACATCGTCACTGCGCCACTAACCTTGGGAACTAAGATGTTATGTCCCTTGTGCCTGTAGTTACACTGGCTCACTCACCTTTCAAACCGGAACACAACAATACTGACTACTGTTATTTGGCGGTAGAATAATTTTAAGGCGCAAGTTGCTAATGAGCTGGAACCTTGTCTAATTAACAACCCCGTGACGTCACCCGCAACGAGTACAGCTAATAAAAATATCTAATAGGTAGTAATTGTATATAAATATTATTTTTTGAATGATTTATGTTTTTAATAATATTGGGTTACATAAAGGTTGTCTCAGTAAGAGTGCACTTTTTAATTTGGTAATTTTTTCTTGTAACTTGGTGGCAGCACTTATTCAAAATATTAAAAATGGAACGCTATTCGAAAGAAAAATGGAACAAAATGGAACGCTATTCGAAAAAAAATCATGATTGTGAATGAGTTTTCACAATCATGATTTTTTTTCGAATAAAAAATACAAAACTAGGTAAGGTTACGCTGAACCGCTCGCACTTCGCCAAATGATCAGATCGACCAGTACCTACGTTAAAAAGTGCACTCTTACTGAGACACCCTTTATATAATAATTGTATAGAACTTTTAAAATAAAACCAAATGTTTAAATAATTTTCAATTTTACTTGCCGCCCGGTGTTGCTAACGGTACCGTGTGTTCAATGTCACGAGATTACGTCATCAAAATGCGCGGCCAGGCGCATTAGCAATTTGCGGGGTTTATACGCTGTGACACCAGTGGCGTAGCTATCGTAGCTATCAGGGGGCCCTCTAAACTAAACCTTAAGTTTCTGAAGCTAGAAAAAAACGACCTTCGCGCACAAGATTTCTCATTCGGTATCTACAATGATTTTAAAGGGTAATTATTGGTTAAAGAGGGATGGGATGCACCGAGGATCTTCCTCACCTAGCTACGCCACTGTGTGACACTCATTGTCACCATTTATCACTCGGCTTGTTAGCATGGGATCACTACCATCATATTACATCAAGCAATGTGGTCTCTGACGCGATTTAGTGGCGGGTTTTGTGCTTTGTTTTCCATTAACAAAGGCATTTTTTTTTACATGTTTGTGTAAGGGCCGGGGCAAATGTATAAAATATACGAGTAATAATTTTGTCAATATGAAACTGCGTGCTAACTTGGTACTTTATAATATTAAGCTGTACTCATGAATAAAAGTGTTTCACTATAATTTATGTATGAGCCAATCCGCAGTCATTTTTAAATTTGCCGTTTCGTAAATTCAAATCGTTTGTAAAAAATACATTGGTAAAAAAGCATATTATTCGATACAAGATTTTATAGATGATAAAAAAGCGTGGAGTTAATACCTGTTGACTTCCATGCAGGATATATTAATTTAAATAATTTTATTATCTAACATAACTTTGTATTTTTTAAATGTTGAAAAAGAATAACTACCGAGTTTCTTGACGGTTCGTCTAGGTAGAATCTACTTTCCGAAACGGTGGTAGCTTCACTTAATTGTAAAATGACGATTTAAATGTGCTTGTAAAAGCCTACTTGAATAAAGTTTATTTTGATTTATTCAAAAATAAAAATCGAAGTCGTTGCTAAATATACATTAAAATAAATTATATTGAACTTACTTGTCGATAATGTTCTGTATGAAGAAAGAGTCATCACTGGTCCATGACCCGTTTATAGGCTCACAGTTAGCGAGCGAGCAACAGATAGCGAACGGTGGTGGGAACGCCACTCGCGCGGGTGGTATTAGACGCAACCTTAAACATACATTGCGCTTCAAAATTTTGTCCAGTATTCAAATCCAATGATATTCTAATAAACAGATATGTTATATCCATACTAAACAACAGAAAAAAGTGTGCCGCGCCGGGGACTGTTTATTTTATTTTATTTTTACATTTCGTTAAAAGTAAAAAGGATAGCTTGATAAAAACAATAAGTAAAAGGGATAATTAGATGTTTTAATTACGCAAAACGTATTACTACGTAATTATGATGTATTATAACATATTACTACGTCAAACAACTAAAGGCAAACGTTACAATTAGGACGTTTTCTAGTCTTCACTTTTTGCGCGTTAATAACATATCTGTTTATTTCAATATCATTGTTCAAATCTTAATTATAAAGCAAAAGATTATTTCTATATCTGGAGGAATAAAGACAAACATGCACGACCTTGATTTCACGTTACTTAATAGGCTATTTTACAATGAGAAAAATAAATTGTGAATTATTGTAATCAGTGTATATTATGAGTTTAAAAATGGTTATATACTAACGAAACTTGAAAATAATACTTAATTTATTCAAAAATCAATAAATAAAAATGCATTTTTTCAAACGTTTGTCACGTGACACAAAACGCTCCTTAATTGCCGGGCTTATGATGAAGTCACTTTCTTGTAAACCTTGATTTTCTACGATATGTACCACAGATTAAAATACAGCAAAGTGACGTCACCGACCCCATTGCAGCGCCATATTGTCCAAGTAGCGTTTTCGCGCGTTATTTAAATATGGAATTTTTAATATGATATTTTTCGGCAAATATGTACTAGAAATAAAAAAAACAACTTTTACTGGGTTCCTTAACATCTACTAAATATTATAAAATGGATTTTGAAAACCAGTCAAATAGCCTATTAATTATGGATATAAGTTGTAAGTCGGCATATGGAATAGCCTTGTATTAACGATGAAATCTTTCTCACTTGTCAACTGTGACGACTTCAGTGCTACCGAAATCGATGCAGAATACGTGCACGAGAGGTTTGTTGACGTCCCGCCTGTCGACGCTCACTACCCGACATCTTTGCCACAAGTTATCCGCTTTATTGAACACCAGGTAAACTTTGCCTGTACGGAAAATAATGAAATCAGTTGATTTTAAAACAAACGAAATATTTGGTAAGTCGTAAGGTACTGAATTTTTATTACTGTATTTTTGAAAGAATATATAATAAGTGAAAGATAATGGGAATCATTAACAATTTTTTAAAAGCATTCATATCACAGATCATCATCCTCCTGCCCTTTTCCCAATTTTATTTGGGGTCGGCGCAACATGTCTTCTCCTTCCATACTTCTCTGTCAGACGTCATCAGTAACATTCTTTCTCACAAGTAACATTCTTTCTAACCATATCGTCTTTCACATAGTCCATCCATCGTTTTCTTGGTCGTCCTCTACCTCTATATCCATCCACATTCATGCTCAAAGCCTTCCTCACAATATGTCCCTCATTCCTCCGCATTACATGCCCATACCATGATAGCCGCCTTCCACATAACTTCTCGGCTATCGGTGTCGTCAAATCACAGATCTTCAGGTAATTAAAATTAGATGAGAGGCCCGTACGGACAACTATATAACAAACAAACAAAACATTGATGTTATTTGCTTTACATAACTAAAATGTAAAAAATGCCTTATTTTTGTAACTTAGTGTTCAAACCCAGAGTCAGACCGATAAAGGTTTTTCAATTATTACTACTAATTACTAGCTCGGAGTCTGAAAGTTAGTACAGCCCCGAGCTTGTAAAGCATGTAAAGCTGGTTCCCGACCTTCGGCGACGTGCGCGTGCGAGGGCCGCGGCAGCGCGCCGGCGGAGCGGAACTCGCGCAGCAGCTCCTCCACGCGCGGCTGCAGGCCGGCGCGCTGCACGAACAGCCTGTGCGGGTCCACGATGTGCGACACGTAGATCAGCTCCTGCGAGCCTGCCCGCGGTACATATCATTTAATCTCGTGCGGCCAATGACCAACTTGTCCGGCTGCAGATCATGACTCTGAGAGTTTGAAATCCGGTAAGACCCAAAAATACACATTGAATTCGTCTATTAAGAAAATCTGACTAACTTCGATTTGAGAATAATCTGGTGAGTTGGAAATATATAGATCCAACACGATTGCCGATTCATTAGCTTATGAAAGCGGGTGACTTTGCATTATAGGGCACTATACTGTCTCCTACGCACTTGGATTTTCTTCGCCGAGGATGGACTTTGTGCCCAAAAACGTTTAGAAACAAGCAAGGCCAACAAGCAAAGAGCGATTTTAAAGAAGCGGCCTTAGATAATACATATATACAAAATTGTATACACCAATTAAATTACTTACTTGCTTGATATTTTAAATGTATGATTTCGACAATTTATTATTGTTAATATTGTAGTTAACTTATTGTAAAATAATTTTATTTACCCTCGTAAAATGGCTGCGTGAGTTGACTGTCAGGAAATGAAATAGTTGATTCCTCTTTTAACTTTTGCTCATCTAAAAATAATCAATAATTATAATTAGTACATTAGAATGGTATGACCTTATATTACCCATAAATAAATAGATTACCAGTAAAAGAACAGACAAATATGAGAAAAACGAGAGAAAACAAACAATTACTGACCAGTTGCAATAAGCAAGCAAATTTATATAGTGTAAACTTACATGACTGGTAACTCTTGATCGAGGAGTCACTTTTTATTGAATTCAAGGAGGTGCAAGAACCACTTTTGCTGCGGTACTTTGGTACTTTTGTGAGTAATGTTGCTGTTTTTGGGTTATCTTTTTCAATCTTAGGTTGTTTTTGATTTGAAAATTGTCTCACATCTGTAACCAAGAATTTAAATAATGAAAAAAAATAAGCATTAATAACCTCCTCGGGTAAGGTTTCTAATGTAACATTTAATTTTTTTATATAATTTAACGGACTTGATATATAAAAACAGAATTGATAGCGTATACTGAATAATAAAACTAAGAAATGTTTGCAAATAATTTTGACATTTTCCTACAAAATATCTTTAATAGAAGTAGTTTAAGTTAAGTGCACATTGTAAATAACTTTGTTTAAGTTCCAGAAATATTGTAATTAATGATGAAATTTTATAATTTCAAGTCTTAGTGCAGGTATTTGAGAGAATATATGAATATTAAGTAATACTTGTTAATTTTAAAGTTTCAATGAACCACTTTTATATTTGCAAAACTGTACAGTTTCTTACCTCTAGTAATCTCTGGTGGATAGACTAAAGACGTTGGAGCTTCTGGTATAATTTCATTATTCTCGCTTAACTCTTCAGTTGTTAGAAGTTTATATTTTGATGTCTCCATTCCTTCTAATTGTAAGTAGTTGTCTATTGATGAAAATATGTCTTCATTGACATTTAAACTAAAAAAAAAAAAAAAATTAAATTTGCTAGACATGCATTTTTCTGTTCCTCTTATAAACCAAGAGTATTAACTAATTTTCACATTTATTTTTGTATATTCTCACATTTATTCATAGAATTCGAAAAATTTAAGATAAAAAAGCTTTTTATTTAAGATAAAATAAATTACCTGAGATTAGTGCTAACAAATAGAATACAGGAATATTAATATTTCATATTATAGTCTCTTACGAAACCGGTTAGTACCAAAATGAAAAATGTCTTTTAGCAGACACTAGGTTTTGTAATATAATTATTAAAGTATTATAGTATCTTACTTTAAACTTATTTCAGATTCATCTCTGTGTAAATACCAAGGTATTTTGGTAATCTGTTTAGCATCTTCTAAGATAGCAGCCATGTTTATCTACAAAGAAATGTAGTTAATTTGTTAGTATATTTTACTTATTCACTTGTAATATAAATCATTATGATTTACCTCTTTCAATTTATTGGGATCCAAAGAATTTATAGCATTTAATGTACTATTTGCTCTCTTAAGGGCATCAGAGATGTCTTGTTTAGCTTTTTTCAATGAATCTTTCTCAATTAATTTCAACTGTAGAACTTTATTTGTAACTTCATATTTTTTGTTTTGTATAATTGAACTGAGTTTAGAGAAAAGCTGCTCAATACTATTTATCAATGTTGTGTATTTAGTTGAATTACTATCATCATCTATTTTTGTCAGTAAATGTCCAATTTCCTAAAAATGTGATAATATTAATAAAACCATATATAATACATAACATGGTCTTATTTGGGTTTCATTAAAACCTTTTTATTCAAACAAAAATATCATTTTAAACACATAAAATAATATAACACTAAAGGAACCTTTAGCTTCCACTACATGTTCATAATATTTTTAATTTTTTTTTGTTTGATGAAAATCTTAAGCTCCTAGTTGTTAAACATTTACAGGTTATTATTCCACTCCTTTTATTTTATACACTGTATCAAATATTACATTAAGTTTGAAATGACGGCACTAGGGGTTACACAATAGCTATTTCAATACTTACAACAGCAGTTTTACTTAGTCTTTTAAATACTTCATCCACTTTTGGTCCAATATAAGTTAACTCGGTCAAGAACTGTTCATTCTGTAAAAATATATATTGTCACACTGTATTTGATTTACTAATTGATATTATCAAAATTTGTTTTAAATGATTAGCCATACCACTTCTTGTATTGCTTCAACATCATGGTTTTTACATGACTTTTCCCCACCCACCATGAAACAGTCCATACAAATAGATTTTGAACAATTCTTACAGTAATAGTCCAGTTGTTTTTCTTGATGTAGTTTACAGTTATTTTTTTGTACATTGCCTCCTATAATAAAACAATTATTTCAGTCATAATAATAAAATTATACATACACATAAATGTTTATAACTACCTATGTTACACAGGACATGATTTTTGAAAATCACAAAGTTCTTGTGACTTTTATTGAAGCAATTGTTACAAACAATGATTCCACATTGTTCACACATTTTAAACGTAGGGGAGTGACATTCAACACATTCTCCTGAAATAAAATATAAATTAATTAATGCCCTTATATTGATAATGTTATTGTATTTGTCCAATATATGACATAGGTACCTTGTGTGGAATTGTCATTTTGTAGAATTTTTTTCACATCTATGTAACATTCATCAGTTTTGACTGTTTGTTCTTTTCTGTCCTGTTGAAATTTAATGTAATTAATATGCATATGGAATTTGTTTAGTTTAAAAGCAAGAGCAATATATTTTATAATAAATACACTACATTATCACCTCAATAGTCTGCATGGTCAGCTCTCCGACCAAGAATACATTGACTGGAAATATGCTATACAAAGAAATCTTGTTCTGCATCAATAGAGCCAAAGTATTAGTGTCTACTTGCATGTCCTGGTGGCATACTTTACATTCAATGGGCTCCGCAAATTTTACTATGTTACAAATACATTTTTCACACATAGTGTGCCCACATGATAGAAATAAGGGTATATTAGACTTAGTTTTTGAATCCAAAGCTGAAACCGAAAAAATATCTTTGACACCATATGATAATCACTTACATTGTAGTTATATTTTCGTGTTTAAAGATTTTTAATATAGCATTTTTATTAAATTTATCATTACACGAAATAGCTACAAGGAATGCTTACCTTTTAAAAAATAGCACTGACTACAACTTGGACAAATTTTTCTTATTTTTGCATCCATCGTAATTTTTTATTATTGTTATGGCGAAGTTGATGTGAAGAACTGTATCATGTAAAATAATGTCACATGTCAGCATAATTTAATGAGTAGTAATATATGAAATGTTCAAGTTTAGGTTTAAAATTATAACAAATGGGAATATTTATTAACTATGATGTCGTATTGTCAATATTTCGTTGTTTAGTATTTAAAACGCAATAGCAGGAATAGAAAAAAGGCCGGTATAAAATAACTTACCCTCAGAAGTAAAGAGTAAGAACTATATATCATTGGCAGAACATATAAACATTCATAATTACTCAATCAAACAAAACAATTGAAAAACGTTTTTATTCCTTGAGTTCAGAATGCGAGTTGCCAAAAGCGAAAAATGAGACAAACATGAAACAACTGACATTTCTAAGTTTTTATATCAAATTATATTTTTAATAATGGTAATTAATTGTATGAAAAACAAATAATAAGTACCATCTTTTTCTTTTATAAAAAAATAATTACATGTCCAAGAATATTTTATTATGATACGAATAATAGTTTATTTTTACTTTATTTCAAATCGTATAAATTGTTACATTTATGTTATACTGTAATATATACGATAAAAGACATTAAATAAATTAAAATATTAAGGCATTTCTTTAGATAGTGTACTTATTACCTACTAAGGCTATTGAATCGCAAGTTTTCTCAATGTCTAATAAATTTAGCATAATTTAAATATATTTAGCGTTTACCGTATGATATTCAGAGATAATGCCACAACGAATTATATTCACGTCATTTTAATTTTATCAGGTGTAGTTTTGATTTTACTATAATTATTATATATTGCGCCATTGAACATACTTGCTTGAATAATTGAGAGTGAGCACTGATGTGGTTGAGAAAATAAATAATACAGTAAATTATAAATCTGTTTCTTCATTAGAGAGCTTAAATAATCTTCGCCTATTCTTTAATTGCTGTATATTATAGTAGATATTTTATTTAAAGCTAAACGTCACCGTTCTCATATATATATTTACTTCATGTTTTTCATTGATATTTCTTATTGATGTTTCTATTAAATAGAAACAAGATTTTATATTCAAAAGTTAAGTGAACCGAACTGTCTCCAAAGAATTATATATATAATTCTTTGGAGACAGTTCGGTTCACTTAACTTTTCAAACTTAATATATATATATATATTTATTTTAGTATCTATATTAGATATAATTATATTAATAAGTTCGAATTAAAACGTGTATAATACCCGCTATTCAAACTTACTTTACGGTTAATTAAATTTCTTACATGCATTACTATTTCGTCATGAAATAATAAAGAAGAAGAATGAAAGAATTCATTACTTTCGCTTGTTTACAATGCTATATATTCCATTCTAGAAATATATCACATCACTAAAAGTAGTGAGAGAGTAGAGCAGAGATAGCCCAGTGGTTAGAACGCGTGCATCTTAATCGATGATTGCGGGTTCAAACCCAGGCAAGCACCGCTGATTCATGTGCTTAATTTGTCTTTATAATTCATCTCGTGCTCAGCGGTGAAGGAAAACATGGCGAGGAAACCTGCATGTGACAAATTTCATAGAAATTCTGCTACATGTGTATTCCACCAACCCGCATTGGAACAGCGTGGTGGAATATGTTCGAAACCTTCTTCTCAAAGGGAGAGGAGGCCTTTAGCCCAGCAGTGGGAATTTACAGGCTGTTGTTGTTGAAAAGTAGTACCTAGGTAAAATTCTGAAGTATATGTCCGAATCTCGTTACCGGAGGCTCTGGAACAATATTTTTTATAGTATAGTATAATTAGTAAACTGTTTAAGTTATATACTTCATTAGTGATAATTATACAAGTAACACTTAATGGGATTATAATTACAGCCATGTTGTGGTGATGTACGAATCGATTTGTGGTGTTTCGCACGACTACCGCAACATTAAGATCGTTTTTCTGTAGGGCTATTCAGAGATGCTTTATGTAGGTACAAATGTCTTACATAAATTTGAATGTTACAAATAGAAGAAAATAAATAAAAACATGGAAAATTCATTATTAATGGACTTCATAGCTCAACCTTATCTTCATATTAATCTGAAAGTCGTCAGTTCAATCCTGATACTTTGAATTATTTTTGGATCCACCTCTAACACAAAAAACTCTTATCGGGTTTTAAAAATGTGGCTATTCTCCTGTATTTAAAAAAAGTACCTAGATTTGTGTATGCCTTCAAACCTCCATATTGTTAAAGATAATTATTTAAAATAATTATGTAGGCTTAGATATTAATCGATGCTACTCAAAATGAGATAAAAAGTAGCGTGTGTCGTGTTTGCCTATTCTGTGTTCTAAGTAACCCCTTACTCCATATATACATGTTTTAATTTGTTAAAAGAATGAGAAAAATTATGGCAAAAAATGCCTATTTGACTGGTTTTTAAAATCCATTTTATATTATTTAGTAGAGGTTAAGGAACCCAGTAAAATGATTATTTTATTTGTAGTGCATATGTACCGAAAAATATCATTTTAAAATCTGCATAAGCCGTAAAATGATTATTCCCATCCTAGACATTATTGCACCTACTTTAGTGCACATCCTAAATTACTCCATCACCCGTAGCACATTCCCTGATGCTTGGAATTGTGCTCATATCATACCACTTCCCAAAAAACCTAACCCTATCAACAACTCCGATTACCGATCGATTTCCATTCTTCCGTTTCTTTCCAAAATCTTATAAAAAATAGTTTTTCAACAGTTAAACGCTTTCCTTAACAATCACTCCATCCTCGACTCTCACCAATCCGGCTTCCGCGCAGGTCATGCACGGTCAGGTACGGTCTCTGCTCTGGTAAAGGTTAGTAATGACATTCGTGCAGCCATGGATAATAAACAACTCACAATTTTAATTTTATTGGATTATAGCAACGCATTTAACTGTGTTGATCATGACATCCTTTTGAGTTTGTTAGGTTCTATTTATATATTTCCATCAGTTGTAGATTGGTTTCAATATTACTCAAAAGTCGACGACATCGTATTCGCCAAAATGAGTCTTCATGGCGTGATGTTCAGGCAGGGGTTCCTCAAGGTCAAGGTCTTATCTCCTTTACTCTTTTAAATTTTTAGTAATTCTATCACTTCATGCATTTCTTCTCTCTACCATATGTATGCAGACGATATCCAGATTTATCGATATGCAACATTAATGACGATCTTGTTTCAATCTCTGAGTGGAGTAAGCGATACGGACTTAACATCAATCCAAGTAAATCGCAGGTAATCATAATTGGTAGTCCAGGCATGATCTCGAGGGTAGCTTTATTAAATTTACCATCTGTTGAATTCAGAGGTACTACAATATCCTACTACTCCAACGTTTAAGATCTTGGTGTGTATTTAGACCAGACGTTATCATGGTCAGTACAAATAAAAGATGCCCGTAGGAAAATATTCGCTGCGTTGAGCTTATTACGGCGACTCCAATCTGTACTTCCAATTCCTACCAAAATTATACTAGCAAACTCTCTCCTTTTATCAATTCTAGATTACGCAGATGCAAGCTATCCTGATCTCACCGAGGACCAACTGAACAAACTTGAACGACTTCAAAATATTGCTATTCGATTCATATTTTGCCTATGAAAATATGACCATATTTCCGAATATCGTTCAAGACTCATTTGGTTTCTTTTACGTCTTCGCCGGAACTTGCACATTCTTTCCCTTCTGTACTGTGCGCTATTTAACTCTAGTTTTCCTACGTATTTAAAGGAAAAATTTGAACTTCGTTATAAAGATCTAAGCGGTACCTAACACTCAAAATGCCCGTACACAAAACAAAATTCGTAAGGAATTCGTTTACTATACAGGCCATAAAGTTATGGAATGCCCTCTCGGTAAACATAAAAAAGGCTCCAACAATTTCAGCTTTTAAAAGAGCCGTTAAAAACTATTACCTAAATAATAATATAAACGACTTTCATTAATTACCTTTATACAACATTTATAATGCAATTTTATCTATTTTTATATCATTTTATTATCTTAAGTATGTATTAGTGTCTATTAGAGATATATATTGTTTAAACATAATATTTATATATGTAGTAAGTATAAGTGTGTAAATATTTGTAGGTAAGTTTATGACTGCACCGCCTACGCCGATGGTTTTAAAATCTCTCTCTGATTGGGTTGTCTGGAAGAGATGGCTAATTATCCATAAGTCCGCCCGTTGTACCTGCAACACTTTTAATTAACATTTTTTTATATTCTATTTTACGTTTTTGTATGTTATTAATTTTGTGCTACTTTCTTTTTTTTGTTTTTGTTTGTGGTGTGCAATAAAGTATAATTCATTCATTCATTCATTGACACTTTATTTTTCGCATTGTCATATAGCCTATTGATTTTACAATAGACTTTGTAATAAAATATAACATTGAACGTGGAATATAAGTATTTTAAATTAAGAATAACTAAAATCATACCGTATATATTATAAATCGATATGCTATTGTATGATTTAATTGGAATGAGACTTTGAGCTTATCTATAAGGCTTGTATATCTTCATGTCGTTAGATATTTGCCTACATATGTTACTATTATTAAATGCGAGAAAATCACAAACGGTACAAATGAGTAGAATGTATTACCTGTTATTTTATAAAAGGCGAGCATAAGTATGTACAAATAAAAGTGCTTGCATAAAACTTTAATTTACCTAAGACATTTTAGTAAATTAGTTAATTAAATTAACGAGTTCAGCTTACTCATAACTGCTTTTCAGTTGATCTCTCAACCGCTAACAAAAGTAAAGGGTCTAGTAGGCACCAAATTAGTATTGTATCGTCTCATAACGGTATTATTTTGTAATATATACCTACAAGTACCACTTATAACGATTGGTCAGCATTAATTTTTTTATAAAGAATAGGCGGCATTAGAGGTCTTTAAAAAGGAAGACGTCAAACTTGAGTAATGAAATAAGTTGCTTTTAACATCTCATCTATGAAGTTTAGAGGTCAATTATATTGTGCTTTTGATTTCAATGGTAAATACGTGTTGGATGAACATTGCGCGCTTGGCTGTCCCCGAAAGAGCACGCGAGTATCGGTCTCTTGTGTAATCGAAGCCAAGAACGAGTAGTATCGCGCTTTACCGGATACAATTTTATGAATATCGTCAATGAGTCATATCTACCTGTTCGGTTCATCTTAAGTTCTGGTGTGATGTGGTGGTCTTTCAGTATGTCATAGTGATCTTCTAAAATTACAGTTAAAGTAATCCATTATCAAGATGAATACAAAAAATATTTGTCGTTGTTTAACTTTAGTGTTTTTTTCATTTCTTACAGTCATAGGTAAGATATTTTTGGTTTATCGTAGCGTTTTTAAGAAGAAATTATTTGTTTTGATTATTATTTAAAGTAAAAT
This sequence comes from Vanessa cardui, assembly GCF_905220365.1. Lineage (NCBI taxonomy): Eukaryota > Metazoa > Arthropoda > Insecta > Lepidoptera > Nymphalidae > Vanessa > Vanessa cardui. The sequence goes on from NC_061136.1 coordinate 9,172,544, forward strand.
TGCAAGGAAAATTGAACTAAGATGAATTACAGATAAAATATTAAATGAATTTTGTTGTCTAGTTGTAAAAGAAAAAGGTATAAATAATATATCGTATTGCCTCACTTTCTACTGGAAATGTACATGTTACTTAATAAGATGTTCGCGATCATTTACTCGTCGCAATCTTCGCATTAATTAATTATACCTGCGTACGTCTTTTATCTCACTTAAGCTAGATTATTATGTGAAGCGTGACCATTATATAATGCCTAAATTTCTCAATATTGTGAGAGATGATTTACGAGTTCGTTTGCGTAAAGTAGTTATTTGAAAGAAAAAAATTACAAAATAAAAAAATTTAGCATGACTTTTTCAATCATCATTTCACAGAATTGTATTAAGTCTAAAGCTACCTAGAAGAGCCGGCAATAAGTTATTCGTTACTATTTTTAAACATTAAAAATACAAAATTATGTCATATTAAATATAACTGAATTTATGATATTCTGCCTAAAAGTCAAGAAGTATAAGAGTCAAGTTTTTTTTTATCATCTATGTTATAATCTTGTGTTGTTGTTGATTATAATATGCCTTATTTATTTGTGTATTGACAATAGAAGAATATACATGTACATGATTTTTCGTCACCTACAACTTTATCAAACCAATTTTAATAGGAGGTGTAAGAGATGGCACAAGAGTAAAGCGCTTGCGAGCCGATAGCACAGCGGTTCGCGAGCCTGCTCAAGCGCTGGACGCACCAGAACCAGAGTCGAATACTGCGCCTGCGCCGACGGCCTTCATCAATCCTTCAGTAAAGGAGTACCTTGAGTTGGGAATGGCGATACCTGGTAAGATTATATTATTAGGAGTAATGGTTTTATTAAATACTAACCAATATGTGCAATATTTTTTCTATCATTACTAAACAAAATAGCGGCGAAAGAATATTTCGCGTTAACGATTTCGGCATATGTAGGCGTTGCTTAGTTCACGTGGATTGTGGATGTTGAGGTAACTGAGTATCCTTTGAAAAAAATTGTGTTTTCGCAGGATACTCGGACACAATTTCCTTTTTAAAGTGTCTATATGAATGTTATTAACTTGATTCATGTCGTTCATTTTAAAATAGTTTCAGCTAAACGTATATCAAATTGTGTATTCAATTTTTTAATCTTTTTATTTAAAGTCATATAAAACAACAAATTTCATTCAACGCAGACGTATTTTACTCATTTAAATACATTTATTTTAGAATAAAAAATGTAATGAGTGCATATAATATATACTGAATATAAAGAAAACAGAATATAAAAATATTATTAACACATTTATTAAATAATAACTACAAGACGCATTTAAAAAACCAAACATGAAAAACATTGAAAACCAAAAAATATATTTACGAGTTGCCAGAATTAACTAACTCATTCAACTGACCAGACTATCGATACTTTTTTCCTTTATAGCTCTTCTCGCCTATAAAGGGCCCTTGAACTTGATTATAGGTACCGGTTGATCCAAGTTAAAAAATATACCTCGGATCAAGTGCCAGCAAGGTCGACGGGGATACGTTTTGTTTTCTTCTTATAGCAGTATCTGTTGATAAATGTATAGAAATATACCTGCATATATAACTATATAGCTAGGTATGGATGCAGCAGCAAAGAAAAATATATTTAATTTAACGTGATAAAACTCACTGGAGAGTTAAAACTACTAATAAAATATAACTATATTGTACTAAAAATAATAATAATTTCGTTCGATGATGAAAACTAAATTTTTGATATTTACCGAAATTTCAGTTTAGTCAATTATTTTTAATTTATACGCGTGTTTTCTTCCCTATTATAATATTATTTGTAGAATATTAATCATTGTTATAGAAAAAAAAATGTATATTTTCATAAATATAATCATTATATATTATATAAAATCAACTATTGCTGAAAATTTTCATAATATATTTTGTTATTAGGGCTCTATACGCTATATAAAGGAAGTATTAAAAATAAGTTTTTCCTTAAATAATTTAATTTTATCAAAATTTATGATCAATAATTACTATTTATTTTGAGAAAAATTGACGAGTAATACGTCAACATTCACTAACACTGCAGGAAGAGATCCTTACACCGTCAATTCTTTGCCAAGGATGGAGTCCAAAAAGTTGTATTATGTGTCACCTTTAGTAACCTATGTTGGACCAGTGGCCATGTTTATATCAGCATTTAGACGTAATCATGTTCAACTAGGCAATACATGATGAGCTAGTTACACTTAGTCAGGTGGACTACAAATGAAGCCCTACTTAACGTAAAAAGTCACAGTCTCTTTGATTGTATAAAATTATAGCTTGAAAGCTGAACCGATCAATAGGTGATGATATAATGAGTAAATTATGAGAAGATCGGCGTGAATTCGTCCAATTAATTGATTACGACATCCTGATACTGTGATCTGATTCTATGTGAGAAATATCTACCGTGTAAATACCATTGCTTAAATCGACACCAAGCTTTTAAATTTTCTATTAAATTCGTTAATGATGTTAACCAAAACTAATATGTATTATATTGGTTATTTTAGTTAGTTTATATTGCACAGCGAATGACGAGACACATAAGAAAAAATCATGATGAAAAAGCTCCATGCTTTTGTGTAATTCGATTTATACTGAAGCTCAAAAGCTTGAAATATATAATAAATTTAATTTATCTCTAATTTGTCGTAAATGCTGTATTTAGAGGAAAATTATTTACAAGCGAAACGTTGAAGCGTAAACCAGTTATGTCATAAAATAATAATCATTGACCTTAACATATAAAGAACATCTTCGTTGTTTGCTAAGTTCTCATGACTGACTCACGTTGCTCTTTATATAGAGTTAATCATTTAAGTAACAAATATACCTACCTGCACGACTTTATAACCTACTAATATTACATAGTGTGTATAAAAAAAATCAACATATTACTTTATATAACCTAAAGAAAGGTCAGACGGCTTGTGATGCTGAATCATCTCTTATAGAAATATATATCTACAGAATGTGTCATATTCTATGATTATCTATTATCTGATGATCCCTTATCTACGACTGCAAATGGCCTTGATAATGTTTTGTTTTAACTATAAGAAAAGAGTCAGAGCTTATTCCAAGCACTCTTGTCACATATTTTTATACATATTCAGTTATTCCTCATGAGGTTTTTGTAATGATTTAAGTCATAATTCTTGAGCCGGACTTATGTCCAATCTATCAATTCACGTGGTCACACCGCTCTGATATAATATGTCCAACTATGTAATTGAATTACATGATTTAACTTATGTCATACGTATCAACTTTAATTTAGATCATGCATAAGTGTGTTTTGCTGGCATCTAATTTTATGTTAAAATATACAAATCGTTCTGCAAAGACATTTAAGTCACTTGTGATATGTGTTGACCTCAATAACCAATTTAATATTTTATAAATTATTCATATTTTTATAAATAGGTGTGATAATTCTTAACCCTTGTAATTAATTGTGTGTAGGTAAGTTATACTTATTGGAAACATTGTTAATAGATTAGACATGGAATACGTCCCACGGTAATGAAATATCGTAACCTTTATCGCAAAGTTTAGCTTAAGCATATAAATTATATTGTATTTTAGAACAAAACACACCTACGGTTCGTTACTACGGTAACGTGCAGTGAGCAGCCTTGCTCTGTCGAGGCTTTGAGTTAAGCTCTTAATTGTGCTAACAATCGTCCATTATGAACGTAATCATTGTGCTCTTTTGGGAACACCATTGTATCTAGTTGTGCAATCTATTATATTATTAAAAATAGATCAAAGTATATTAATAATGACACGCATTGCGCGTTTTACATAACCTTTAAATTAATATTTTGTAATAACAAAAAATATATATATTCTAATTACTTTTTTTAGTTTCTTACTAGTCTTGTTGTATAGTTCACGCTGTCACAACAGACAGTATTTTTACTGTGGCTTTGTAGTTTATTTTGAAAACTAGTATAAAGATTAGCGATACAACAATAATAATCATTGAAAATTAATTATAAATATTCTCGAGGATTTGATTAAAAAATATTTTATGACGTATGATATCAAATAATTAATTATTATTTTTCATCCATCATACAAACTACAATTTTTATTTCAGTATACTACAATGTGAGTGTGTCGTTGCAAATGATAGTTATATTGCGATGATTGGCGATAGTATGAGAAGTAACAATTAAATTTTATGCAGTAATGCTTAAACAATATGTTTGTTTTTACTGTTTCTCAGTAAATATGCAATGCTTGTTTGTTATTTAAAGAACAATAACTTAAAAGACTATTTACCCGTATATTTAAAATATATATTCAAATGTTACATGTAAGCAGCATATGTTGTACTAATGTACTTATTCACAGCAACAAATAAAGTATAAAAAGGTCGTAACAAGTGTGTTTCATAAGCACTTCAAGTTCATTACAACATTAACACTGTTTTAAAATGAGTGTTGGAAATGCATCGTGCGATCCGCTAGTGCCTGTAGCCATTTGCGTGTCAAACAGTAGAATGCGATTAAGAAATTGCTGGCCAGTAGTTTATTGGCAATGTACACAATATGTTAGTGACGATTATCTGGGTCGTCTGCCTGTTAAGTATGATATGATTGTTGAAAATTGATAATTTGACTCATCGAAGCGTTACTCCAGAAATAGTTACAAAACAATTTCACATAAATTAAGTATAGATTTATGTACTTAATAAATAAAAAACTAGCAAAATACCAAATAGTTGCTATACGTAACGATAAATTAAAAAACTGAAACTACTTTAATATTAGTTCATTAGGACAACGATCTAACTACGGCGTGCTCTATCCGTTGTTGAGATGACGAGACTTGACAAGGGTTACTTAGATAATGCTCTTTTAAGCAAATTGCCCTGACATTCTCGATGAGCTTGAGGTCGGTGCGACGGCATTCATGCGTAGTCTAACCTGTGTGATTATCGCCTAACGAGTGAAGCAGATTAATACATTATAACTTTACAATTTTACTCAGCAGACATTTTCTTTTTAAACCAGTGCCTATCTGATATATTTTGTTATATTTTCTTTTTGTTTATTATTTTTAATTTTTAAGATAATTTATGTAAAATACCTACTTACTAGGAAACTGCTAGATCGTTTATTTGTATAATGTTAAATATTTTTGACATAATAATAAATATTATATTTTGTTTCGTTGGTGGTTTAAAGACATGGACCTTGGCCTGCTTGATCTGCGGTAATAACGCGAAAAAAAACTTCTAAGCGATATGGCACCAATCTTAATGCTTCCTGCCTGCCTTGACAAAAAAATCGGAATTGTTATTAAATGGGGAAATGCTGCTTTTTTTAACACAAACTTATATTTCTTCCAACGTTCCATACTCACATGATAAATTATATAGCTCTTATCAATTTTGATCTGTATTTGCATATTTACTTAAGTCCTTAATATATTAAATAATTCATCTGTAAATATATTTAATATGTATACGTACCAAAATGTTTATAAAAGTAATTTGTCATATATGCTTTCTTATACTGCTTGTGCGATATGTTGGCATTGCGATTTTTCTTGACACTATTTTTATTATTCTCGAATAAAGCTGTCTACCTTGCTGTTCATTGACATATAGCGAGTGAGGCATAATTATTTTCTTCGCTCACGTAACATTGGGCGTGAAAACAATGGTGTACGAAGTTTAGTTTCTACTCAATGATCATACATGCATTTAAAGATATTTGAATGTGATAACCTGTAAACGTCTTTCTACTGAGCTGAGACCTCCTCACCTTGATATAGTTTAGAACTCATTGCACTACGATGTTCCAATGTGGGTTGGCGGATACACATGTGTCGGATCTTCGTTCGATACCTAATCCTGTTGACGTATGCCTTCGCCACCTTCACGACGTATGAGATCAATTATCAACCAATTAAGAACGTGTAAATTTGCATTTGTATCCACAGTCATTGGTTAAGATTTACGCGTTCTAACCACAGGGCTCGGGCAGAGATTAACAGACAGAAATAAACCATGCCCTCTGCTGTTGTTTACTGTTTAAGGCTTGCTTGTATTTTTTGTTTACGTTGACAGGTGCATAAAAATGTTATAAAATTTTAACCGTGACCTCAGTATTATATAATTATACTTAATTATATATATGTCTGTCTGATATATGTGTATATACATATGTATGAAGGCGAAATCTGTGCCAATATTATGTTACTTAATCTGCTTGCCTTTCATCTCAATAATTGTTCTTTTCGTTATATATTGTTATAAGTGATATGGGTCGAAATTAATAATTTTTTGACATTCAGAGTTATTTGTCCTGTTTAATTTCTTTAAACCAATTGTGTAGGCACATCTACATGATAATAGAAATGTTAGCAAGTTTTGACTACTAAGAAACTTTAAATAATAATTAGAAATATTATTATGTATTTTCATTATATAATTCATTAATAATAAAAAAAACGATATGATTGCTTTACTACCAAAAATGTATAAGTATAATGTATCTATGTTGTATAAATCTTTAAATCGATCACTTGCACAGATATTTCAATCATTATTACATTATACAATTAAAATTATTATCTATGTACTTCCTTGGTGAGGCAAAATTAAGTAAGAAATAAAAGCATCGATTTTCACTTTCATAACAACTTGAGCTATAAAAAGATTTGTTTAAAATGATAACGCTCTTACTAAAGGTCTCTTGCGGCAAATTTAGTAATAAATTTTGCCTTTCCAGATATACTGACTTGCATTACTTGCTCAACCAACGTTACATTTGATAAACAAATGTCGAACTAAGTAAATCAGGAACGGAGATGCATTAAACGTACGCTTATGGAATGTGTATACGTAGATACATATGTAGATAGTTCCACAGGTTTCGCTGAACAAACTTGCGACATAACGATTATGTACGCAAATTGCGCCATTGTAAGTTAACGAGTATTAATAAAGACAACAATAATCTATCTATCTTATCCCAGTAACAATCTATTGAAATATAAAAATAAGGTGTGTTATCGTTGGATATACGAAATCTTTACAAATATAACGCTTAAGATTTACATTTGCTCATTTGAAATCCAGTCAAACTGGCTTTAGCATTGAAGATGTTTCATACTCGCCAGTGCTATTATTAATATTAAACTTGATGTTTTTAGTTTTGAAATATACATGCACGTACATATAAATTTGACATACACTTAGATGAATATATCTCGACGTTACGATGACACTGACCTAATTGTACTTTAAAAGGTATTTTGTTATAGGATTGGCAATTAGTAGGAAATAAGAAAATACGTGTAATGTATAAGTACAAGTGAATGTATATTATGTACTTATGCATTGTTTATATGTATGTGTTGTCTGAAAAATATCACTACACAAAGACAGCCTACACAGTTTATGCTTTATTGCCTCCAATATTACTTATTAGTCGTAAGTTCACTTTTTTTTGTGTGATAAAAATGATTATTATTTTATAAAAAAATATATACAATAACTAGGTTTCAGTTTCCTACGTACGTATTTGATAACATCGGTAGGTTTATTTTATAATAATCTCACAGTTTCTACGCTTATTGTCATGATGTTTAACCCGTATTTACATTATCAAGTAAATTGACCGTAGAAATAATTTAATTTTGTATTAATTTTCATGAAAGCTGAATCGTAGCCTTTATATCGATTAACAAATGCTCCTTTCTCATCAACGATTTTAATTTTGGTAATAAATTTATTAGTGAAATATTAAAACATCGCTTAAAATAATTCATTGGATTTCTAGGACAAGGGCTGTTTGGTGCCGCTATTAAATTTGAAATTACCGTGTTATAATAATATATTCGAATTATTTTAATCGAACGCAATTTAGAGAAGTTAGAATATTATTTTGCGTAATGCTTGGCAGCTTGTGTACCAAATGAATAATTTTGCAATAGCGTATGTATGTAAACATGACAAGGTTAGAAGTTTATACTACAGACTAGATACGACTTTATCTATACAATACAATTTTATAACTTTCCTTTTAATATAAAATAAAAGATCCTTACTCTATGAGTATTTTTTTTAATATATATAAATAGTAATCTTTAATAACAATTAAATGACGATAGAAATTTTCAATAGTATCCTAGCTTGATTAAAAGAATAATTACATATTTTTGGGTCCGATTTAATGATTATTTAATGGGCTTTATGCAACTCGTCTAGGCAGGTCCTATAAAACTATAATAGTAACATATTTTACCGTTAACCAGCAACAAACTGAATTAAAAGACGAAGAAACATAAAATATTAGTTCCCAACATTGGTAGCGCATCAGAGGCGAGAGGAGGATCTGTGGTCCCCTTTAACGAGACTAGAGGCGATATTCCTCCAAGTACCTGCATGGAATAATCAGGTAGTAGGTGTCACCATACTGCCATGAGTAGTATCGCACCCTGATGGTGTAAGACCCATAAGGGCCCCAGCTCATCGACGGAGTCTTCCCGTTACCGAATGTCATAAGAGCCCGCCTTGGAAGAGAGAGGCGCTGGAAAGTATCTGCAATAACAATGGCTCCGCAGACAGGGAGCTTGACGAAAGTGCCTCCTCTAACTAATTTTGCTGAAGAAGATCCGGAAGCATTCTTCAGTAATATTCGCTCCATACCTCGGCGTCCACATATCTTTACATACTATATACATGAGAGATAGAGATAAGAGGCCTCTATAAGCGGCCTTCAGTCATGAACAAAAAAGAAAGAAACATATAGTGGTATCGCTTGTTTTTAGGTAAACGGCGACAGTGAGTCTCAGATACTCCTCAAATTCATGCACACGCAAGGAGCGTACATCTAGTGAAAAAAGAAAAGGTGGCGCATTGGCGATGTAGGTTATAGAACAGCCCATGGGCTCGTAACTCGATAGTCAACATATTAAAATAATATTCAGAAATAAATTGCACATTGCATAAAAGATCATTTATATTTATAGTAATTACCATACAAATTGGATACAGATATCTAATAATACATAATTCACAATGAAGATTAAGATTTCCAAAATGAAGTATCTATATCATTACTCATAGTACAAAACAAAGTGGCTTACCGCTGTCTGTCCCTATGTACGCTTACATCTTTAAAATGACGCAACGCATTTTGGTGCGGTTTTTTTAATTGATAGAGTTATTCGAGAGGAAGGTTTTTGTATAATACCTGGACAATATAGTAACTGATAATTTTAGATGTTTCTTATGAACTGTCGTAAATAAACAAATCCTGTAGAATGTTTACTGTTAGTATTGCATTTGTGCGAAGCCGGGGCGGATCACTAGTATTTTAAAATGAGTCGAGATGGCTCAGTGGTTAGAACGCGTGCATCTTAACCGATGATTGCGGGTTCAAACCCAGGCAAGCACCGCTGATTCATGTGCTTAATTTGTCTTTATAATTCATCTCGTGCTCAGCGGTGAAGGAAAACATCGTGAGGAAACCTGCATGTGCCAATTTCATAGAAATTCTGCCACATGTGTATTCCACCAACCCGCACAGCGTGGTAGAATATGTTCCAAACCTTCTCCTCAAAAAGGGAGAGGAGGCCTTTAGCCCAGCAGTGGGAATTTACAGGCTGTTGTTGTTGTTGTTGTATATAATGCGGTAATTGAATAAGGTGTTCATTTAAATTCAGATTCGATACATCTTAAAAGAAACTTTATTTCAATGTCAATGTTAATAAAAGGTATAAATTATCACGTCAACGATTTCGACGCCTCGTCTCGAATTATTACATAAACGCAGTCCGCCTGACCTTGTTTTTGTCAGTACTCGTTCGCCAAATATAATTATTTTTATGTTGGGACATTTTATTTATTATGTTTTTCTTCATCATCTCAATTATTTAATCGGTTTTTTTATTATATAGACGTATCGATTTATATAAGAATGCCTTAAAATATGTATTAATGGCTGAAGACTTAAGAGGACGTAGTTATTAATAAAAAATGGCGAATTCAAACTTTTGTTCAAAATTATGTATGCTTCTGATTATAATTTATCTCTTGCAGTGTTTTTTGAAACTAAATAATGATAAGAATGTGTGAGATGAAATTCTGCTACAAATATATCCAACACAGAGCAGAGTGGCGAGATAAGCTTCCAGAGACCTTCTCTTTAAGGCGACATTTATCAACTCTTACTTAGTGTTTATAATTAAAAAGTAATTAAATTACAGAATATTAAAATAAATTCGTGTGATGAGATATTATGGGTGTTTTGGGACGAGTCAAACATCAAAATATTTTATAAAATAAATGTGTTATCATTTACCAAAACTAGTAAAAAATTAAATAAATAAACCATATCTCTAGATTAAAGTAATAATAAACAATTTTTATACGGACATGGATTTTTGAACATAAAATACAATAGTAAATACGAATGTCGAAAATGGTATTTACATAACTACCTCCTTTTTGAAGTCGGTTGAAAAGTAAACAGTTCGGTCAAAATCACTTAATGATATTGAAATTATAACGAAATACTACCTACTATGAAATTTTGTAAAATTGAAATTTCGTTTTATGTTATATTTAACATTTATAATTGAAGTAGCGGATGTATAAAACTTTGTAGTGCTTCCTCCTCTAAGGAGCTCTTTTCATGATCTTTAGGCCATTGATATTATTTAATAAACTAAAGCGATGTATATTATTAGTAAAATGCAATTATTATGAGGAAATATTAATTAATTTTATAAATCCTTCTCAATTACTAATTGCGACGTTGTTAAGAGTTTTAGGCGAAATAAAAAAAACTATTATATGTTGAATCTGTAGACGACTTAGTGTAATTTAGACTTAGAGTTACGTAGTTTGTATTTGTAAATGCAAGTTATTTATACAAACATACTGTTATATAACCAATGATAATAACATATCATATACATGGATATTGGTGAATATGAAAAAAGCAGTTTGTACGCAAACTTTGAAACTAGTATTCCCACAAGCTTACTAATGATCAAACAAGCGACCTAGCGAACTGTGTGAACAACTATTAGTTATTGTGCAAGTAATCCTTGTAATTGTATTTTGACTGCTGTGTAAGATAATACTTATACATTTCTCTAATATACGTTTGTAATATCAAAGAATTTAAAACAGATTTGAATTCCATAAATAAAAAAAGAACGACAGATATAGCACGTCTGTGGAGATACTTTAATAACAATAAAAATATTTATCCATATCGATTAAAATTCATGGAGCAGTTGTCTTATTTTTTAAGTTTTTTTTTAATACTTAGGTAGACTGTCAATTGGAATGGAAATTAAGAACCTCATAAATATTAAGTTTTAATGTTTAACGGTAAAATATTTGTTGAAGTCGTGGTCCACATGGATTTGATCAAAGTTCTAACATTAATTAAAATATTTAACTCGTGATGTAACAAATATCTATAATATATGATTGTATCAAATAAATACATCATTCTTTTACTAAATGTACCAATGTGTTTTGAGACAATCCCTAAGCTAGTTTCATTTACTCATAAGTTTGCAAGGGCCAAAGGTGAAATAATAGCTGCAGGCTTGTCATTAGACTAGATTCTTGTGGAGACAACTAAAGTTTTTCGAACGCGATTCGATCGATTGGATTAACGTTCACAAAAAAAATCATAATTATTATGAGAGTATTTGTTCTTATATCGACAGTAAGCAAACTTTGAAAACACGCCTACAGTTAACAGTAATTTAAAGGAATTTGAGAAAATAAATAATAGTATAACTTCCAACATTTTTATCGGAACGTAAGGCTCATCAAATATTATGATGGATGTAAATCTCGGAAGTTTATCATCTTTGATGCGACAATATAATGAAAACCAATAGTAATCGATCAGACCGGTGAAAGTGGTTCTATGGCAGACTTTCCTAAACGTTGAGATAACTACCGCAAGCTGTTATGCAGACGTTCGTGTCCGGGGATACCGTCAATCGCAGTAGACTTAAAAGTGTTTATTTAAAACGACAAGTTAAAGAGAATGCAGTATGTTTTAGATTTATTTTAAAGTATAAGAAATTGTACCGTGTCTTAAAATATTGCTTAAGTCGTGCACAAAGATGTTTAGGATTTCGTTATATTTATTTTATTTGTAAATGTATTTCTGTTTTCCTAAAATATAAAAAAAATCACAACAATATTTGACGACAAACATTGTTATGTATTTTTTTGAAGGCTATGACATTATCAAGGCAAATATATTTGTAATTCAGAGGTCAAGCAATTTTCGTATATATGATAATTCTTTTGAAACATTGTCGCATAGCGACTTCCGATAATATTACTGGAACTTAAAGAAAAACTGTATAAATTTTTGTTGTTGATGTTTTTATTTATTTATTTAGGGTTACTCGGCTAATCAGTCATTTTCAATAAATCACAAATCCTGAATTAACTATAACTGACTACCACTTATTAAGCAACGTTGACATGATATTTACTAATAAAAATTAATATGTAAATACTAATTTGTATTTGTATTCGTGCCTAAACCATAGTTTATATTATATTGATACCTAGCGAAGGTTTCTTATATTTTAGACGTGTATAACTGGAAAATTATAAAAATAAGTAATCCATTGTTATACATATTTGAATTTGTGAAGTTTTATAACGTCTTTAGATGGTCGACTGAATTGCTCAGTTAAATTTAATGTGTGTTATGTGTCTTCCAGGTAAACCAGGGACAGATTATCCTGTACTAGGGGCCGTTCCTTACACCAACTTCTATTGTGATGAACAAGCATATCCAGGTTTCTTCGCAGATATGGAAACACGTTGTCAAGGTAGGTTATTACTTTTTAGTATTTGTACCTATGTATAATTGTTCTTTGAGGTATATGGTATGCCAAATAAAAAAATATAAATCTTTTTAAATAAAACGTAGGTGTGCGGTTTAATACTAATGGCTCACACGTCTGAGTAGGTATTAGCTATTCATCATGTATTCTACCGCCAAATAGCAGTAGTTAGTACTGTTGTGTTTCAATTCGAAGGGTGAATAAACCAGTATAAACACTAAAGGTACAAGAGTAATAACATCTCAGGTTGGAGTTACACTGGTTATATTAGAAATACCTAAAACTTCACACGGTGCTAATGTCATTACGAAATGGTGACCACTTTGCGCATTTAGCCATCCACCACCAGTTCTACAAATTAAATTAATTATAAAGGTTACGTCATTATAAAATAATAGTCACAAAAACAAAACGTGATGATTTGGAGATCGAATGATAAATCGTTACGGGTCAGATCATTAATATATTTTTAAATATATATGTTACTCATTATCCTTGACATATTAATGCTACAGAAACAAATGTTTCTTAATAAATGTAATAAAGGATGTGTATCTACTTCGAGCGGTCATCGCGGATGTATTTGAAAATTATCATGTTGACAATTTACATAATCAAATAACTTTAAATATTTAATTATATTTCCCCGTCACAGATAACATAAGTTAAAATCAGAACTATAACAGTACTTTATTAAATGTATATATTCTATAGGTATGAATATAAACAAATAAATGATGTTTTATATGTATAGTATGTGTATCGCGTACCTAATCCACTATAATCCGATCAAGTTGACACTTTGTACAATTGTTGACGATAGTGTGAAGGTTCTTGACATTGCATGTGGTACAATGCCATGGTTGGTGGTGCATTGCCAATGTAAGGGATCGTTAATTTTTCTTACCGAGCCAATGTCTATGGGCGGTGATAGCCACTTACCACTTGGCCCATTTGCCAGTAATAGGTGGGCTGACTTCTAATGATAAAAAGTATTAACTTGTCAATTGTATATTGAATGAATTTGTAAACGTGGGTCGTGCACAATTGTTTAACAAAACTCTTTGTGCCTACCACTTTTGGTACATGACCTTGTATCTTTTGAGATGATTAGGATATACGTGGCCTTATAAACTAAGGTCACGTAATTATTATGAAGAATCATGCGGAAGTATAACGATCGTAAATTATTAGTTCGATACCGTGAGATCCTTTTAGATGATATAATTTAACAAAAAATACATCTTATTTTATTTTATCTCATTTTACGAAACTGTGGCAGAGTCCACAGAGCAACAATAATGATGACTATTTGAGATTAAATGAGTTCTTTCCTTGTTTTGGTATCGACTAATGCATGTACAACATTTAACTTTTTAACGTTAATATAAATTTAGTAACTTGAAAAGGTCATATAAAATATATCTGACTTTTTACACAACTGTCATTAAAATAGGGTGTTTGGAATTTAACTGTGAGTTTTAAAAGTTTATTTTGCCAATGTTTTGAAGGTATTATTGAGTAAGTTATTTTATGTTCAGAAACAAGTAAAATAAATTTGACAGCCTGTATATTACCCACTGTTGGGCCAAAGCTCCTCATGAGAAGATTTTCTTATTCCAACACTAGGTTCCAATTCTGGTTAATGGCTACACATGTGCCAAAATTTCGTCGATATTAGAGACGTGCAGGTGTCTTCATTGCGTTTTTCATTTACTGCCGAGCATGAGATGAATTATAAATACAAATTAAACACATGAAAACTTAGTGGAGCTTGCCTGGATTTGAGCGCGCAATTTTCGATTAAGATGCATGCGTTCTAACCACGGTTATCTCGACTCTATCTGAAATGAAACAAGCAATTAATGGTAATGTTGCGTTTATAAAGTATTACATGCGTTTTTAATTTTTGATATTATAAATTGGATAATATCAACTTATATCAATACTCGTTGAAGATATTTGTGTTACATTGGTTGGTCGTATCGTGTTGATCTATAAAATATTTTTTATTAATCGAATTCGTTGATCCTAAGATAAGCGCGTTTAACAAAAAGTTTTAGTTTACACATAAGCATTGTTATAGTTTGACCATGAAAGACTTTTCCATGGTATATAAACTTGCATGAACTATTATTTAATGGTATTAATTTTGCCGTTTATTTACAAACTTGTATAATAAGACAAGGAGGATCGATCATTAGATACATAAAGAACAAAAACCGTTTATTAATTTCTAAATGAATGGTGCTTCAATTTTTATTAAACGTTTAATTTTAATTATTTTCTGATGTAAAAATAATTCGACTTCTTACTCAGATTTATGGTTTAGTTCATGAAGTAATTAAACGTATATATTTGTTTTCTTTTTTATTTTCAGCTTGGCATTACTGCGACATAGATGGTCGCCAAGCGTCATTCCTCTGCCCGAACGGCACGGTCTTCTCACAGGGAGTGGCGTCCTGTGACTGGTGGTTTAACGTGAGATGTTCCCTATCGCCGGCGCTGTACCCACTCAACGCGAGGCTGTACCGACGGAGGAAGAAGCAAACCCGACCCAAACCGCACAGGGTCATAGACAAGAAGCTTATTGACGAAATATTTTTGTAAAAATAACAATAGAAATCTGTAAAATAGATAGTTTAAGTATCATTAATTCTCGACACATTTTCTTAGATTTTAAACTCAGACTAGTGTTATAATGCGATAGTCCCTCTGATTGTGATTTCATAAGGATTGAACCAATCGTAGGGAAATCATAATAATCTGGTAGGTACTTATTGTAAGGACACAAGCGTATAATTTGTATAAATAATGGGCTCTACGCGTAAAGTAAATTTGATGCAGACACAGTCGCGGGTAGCGATGAACTGGCTGATTTAGGTTTTTTTTTATAGCATCGTTAGGTATATAGTTTTCGAATAATTTTCCAAGCTTATACGAGTTAAGTGAATTATCAATGAGCGGAAAGTTAACCCTCATTAATTCATACCTAGTCGTTTTTATTTCCTGGAATTTAACATTTTTACAAATAAACAGATTTTTTTTCTCTGTGTGTCACTCACATTCCTTTTTATTATTGGGAACACTATAGTAAATATATCTGAATAAATATGAAACAAGATCTAATGGTCACCTAATTTGGTTTTGTACTTAAATGAGAATTAAAAAGAAATGACATCAATTAGATTAGCTTAAAAACGAAAAAAAAAAAATTAGTATATAAGTCTAAGCTGTAATGAGAAATCCGACAACTTAATTTTAATAAATCTACATCGAGATCACAATTATGTCGACAACGAATATTAATTGATTTTAACTAATTTTCATATTGGATTTCTTTTTTGTGCGTCATAATTTGTTATGAATTAAATATCTTCCAATTTAGTCTAAGCATAATAGAATATTGAAGTGTAAATACATTTTCTATTAAACTGACTTTAAGATTAATTGAATTTTTACCTTCCTTACGAAATTAAATTGCAATAGATATAAAATATTATTATTATATATATTTAGTACTATCTGGTCCACCAAATAATGTTATCATTTTATGAATTGTAAGACGGTCATATTGTTCTCCTATTTTTTCTTCTTACTTTCTTATGATATAAGTGACAAACAGGCTGGATTTTGGAAAGTGATTACCACCGCTCAGTAACATGTGCAACATCAAGGTCCCCGCAAGTCAAGGAGCTGGTCCGAGGTCAGCCTATGAGTTGCATGCTCTTTCGCTAAAAGTTCGCCCTAGTCTTTTTCAGTTTAGTTTGGAAAAACCGCCAGCGAAAGTTTGTTTCTCACAATGGTTGTATAGAGCAAATGCCTTAAACATGTCATGAGGATTTCATCTTCAACAGCGACATGTTTTAATATTAGATAGATAGATTTAGCAATTTTGATGCGATGTCTGGAATTATGTAATTCAGCAACCGGGATTAATAAACACAGAGTGATCTCAAATCTCTACGCAGAGTCAACAGATCGACCGAACAATGCTTGATCGTCAACAACTCTGAGCCGTCTTGTGTTGAATGTCGGTCAAATGGAAGAAGTTGGTTTTGGGCAGCTCCCGTTAATAGATTGGAGCAGTACTACACGTGGGGCTGAATTTGCGCCTTGTAAAGTTTTAGGCGATACGCCGACGTGAAGTAGACTGCACTTCTTGCCTTGCACTGTGCACACCAAGTTTTTAGAAGTAATTTTAGGTTTTACGAAATGTCGACGCCAAGTATTATAATACTGACTGTGACAACCATGGAGAGTTGAATTTAGATTTATCCGGTAGCCTATGTAACTTAGACATGTATAAGTATATGTGCTATCATGTATACTTTCATTATTTTATCTATAGTTTTTTTTAATAGTATATATTTTTTGTACGTTTTTGTTACGTGTTTGTTGTGCGATTCAAATGAATCATATTACAAAAATAAAAAAATATAGCAAAAGTAATAATAACCAAACCTATATCAATGAGACTTTATAGTTTGAAGATCCTCATTTTGTAATGCGCAATGAATAAAACTAACCAAGTTTAATTTTATTACAGGTCATACACTACTTCAGTTTTACGTAAGACATAAAACTTCCAAGGAACAGCTTTTGATAGTGGGTCAGTTTCTTTACACCGTGCTTGATTGATGGATGGAATCAACAAAATTATGGTGGGTTAAGGTTCAAAGCCACCTACCTAACTATCTGCTAATCTAGCTACCTCTATACGGCCACAGGGCGTTACCATTAGACATGGTAACATAATTGTTAGTTTTGGAACCCCTTAAGTGGGTCATCGATTATGACGCAGTCTTATATTTTTGCTTGTATCGGGGGAAACTTCGAGGTAAACAGAAAGATTTATTCTTCGTTAAGGGAGCTCAGCTGATCTTCGTGGAGTGCAGTATAAGAGAGACAGCATGTGGAGAGCGCCACTGTAGGTATTTTAGTAGACAACAATCCTACTATTATTATAAAGACGAAAGTTTGTATGTATGGATGTATGGATGTTTGTTACTCTTTCACGTAAAAACTACTGAATGGATTTGAATGAAACTTTACCACAATATAGCTTATACATCAGAATAACACATAGGCTACAATTTTTGAGGTTTCTAATGTGAGGTCGTAAAAATACACATTTTTTGCGCTTACATTGCAAACGCTGACTGAATCCTACAAGATAGATCAAAACAAAGTACTACAGTATTGTACAACTTAAAAAGGTCTACAAAAAAGTCCGTGATGGTATATGTTTATCTCTTAGGAATAACCCACAATAACCATTTTTTATCCTTTACTTTGTACGAGAAATAATGGCTTATTTACGAAGCGATTTTAAGCGATTACTAGACTAGACGGGACGAACCTGAAGTCCACGCGAACGAAGTCGCGGGCAAAAGCTAGTATTTCATAGTTCATTCAATCTTTCGGCGGTTGAGTATATTCTTTAAGGCTTCTCGTGAGCCTAAAACAACTGTTACTATATGTCAGTGGCGTTAAATAGGTCTCTGCTTAAATAGGGCGCAGTTATAGAAAGGCTATTTACGGCATTGCTATATGTTACATGTTACGGTAAGGTTGTAAATCTTTCAACAGATTACCATTTTGGGAGTTAGATTATAACGTCATGGTATTAATTTTACGGTAGCATATACAGTATAAATACTAGTAAAAATTAAACTTCAGCTAAAATAAAAAAAATACAGATTATTTATCTATTCAATGTATTTTTAAAATTGTTATAGGTGAAAGAATATAATTATACGTATTTTCTGTTTCTACGACATGTGATTCATTTTGGTTATTCTCCATATAGTGTAGACGTTGTTGGTTGATTTTTCGGTCTATAATATAATAAATCCGTAATATTTAAATAAAAGGAATTTGTAAAAAATGTCCAATTCAATTTAGCTTTTTATAGTAATACAAATACGTCCAGCATAAGGAATGCACCCCAAAACACATCCTTCTACAATCTATATACATATATATACTTTATGATATTATACTTGAATAACGTAAAATATTCTCGGCAGCTATTGGTATTAAGCGTTTTTAGAAAACGTTGTTTGCTTATTTCGTAACTCGCATCTATTACAACGTTTGTGACAAGATAAATGATTTCTGTTAATAAATGCGCAGTTTTTACGTAAAAACGTATAAAGATTATTTGGATACGTTAAAAACAGCATCAAACATGCAACTACTTTTTATTCAAAGAGGAAGATTGTCCACTATGGTGATGTTGAACGTGTGGTCATCCATGACGTAAGGTATTATGTCACAAATGTTAGTGTACAAGAAACAATACATTACATCATTGTTTGGATACGGAATATATTTAGGTCAATAGGTGTTAATTCCCTAAACGTACCTGCATTTGTACCTTCTTTGTCCATCATCAAAATAAAGTTCCACTTTGATTGGTTATTTTGTGTCGTTTGTCACATCCATTTAGTTATTTGTCATATATTATTTGTCATTTTACCAATTAAAACGGAACTTAAATATCAAATTATTGAATTTAACAAAAGTTTATACGGTGATACTGACATGGCATCTACAGTGCAAATAAGATTGTGGAAGCACTTTCATTGCTAATCTATATTGAGAAGTATCTACTTGAATAAATTTTATCAAATTAATTATTAGGATTAGAAGAAGAAAAGTTTCGTAGTATTTAAATAAATATATATCTGGAAAAATCTTAATCATTATATTTTGTAAAAATTATTAAAAAAAAACAGAAACAAAAAATCACACATGACCATAATATTTCACTAAACTAATTCGATAACGACAAAATATTTTTATATATCTCAATTTCTATATTAAAACTATATTTATTTAGTATAAATATATTTACGTTACATAGTTTTCTAAAAAAATGTCATTAAATTAACGATATCTCTACTTTATTCTCTTATTTTTTGGTTTGGTATAACAATGACAATTCATAACCAAGTAGCGTCTAGTATTGTCCTCTAAAGTTAATTTAAGTGTGGGAAAGAGGCGCGCTGGTATGAATTAATGCTGTTATTGTACACATGGTCGTATGTACGTACGTTCATAATACGTAAATCCTTGCACTTCTCTATTGTTTTAATATAGAAAAAGGTTACATATTTTTGACAACGACAATCATAATGAATTATTTTTGGCCTATGAACATTGTAAATGTTTTTATGTTAAAAATCATAATTTTACAATATTTTGTATTTCTCATAAGGCTTCAGAGATATGTATCTATAGAAGTACTTTTATGAAGCTGATGTCGTCCTGAGCATTTTGGCCATGAATTTCAATTTCAAAGAAAACCTAAAAACTACTTTGGACATATTACAGTGTACTGTGCTTGTAAAAAAGCAGGGTCTCATAAATCCAATCTTTTACCGAGAAATCATTGATAAAAAAAAATTTTTTTTTTCGACCCGACCTGGGGTTCTATCCCAGTAACTCGGCATACGCAGCCTTATATCTAGCCAAAAGATAAACGAGGCAGTCAACACAGGCAGATTATAATAGAAAAGATTATAATTATGAAAAAAAAGAAGAATAAAAATAGTGAACCTCATTTAAGTAAGTCAGTGCTAATCGATGTAGTTGTCAAACTACTCATAATGTGAAAGTTCACTGTCATACAAGGGATTTTTGAATTTAACTTTTATATAATCGTAATTTTTGTTTGTAAATCAACTTCTTTTTAACATTAGTGTGACAGTTAAAATTACTTCCAGACTATTTAGACTTTCACTTATGTAAATAATAATCGGGATGTAAAGAGTTGATGGAATGACATGAACATCATGACTAGTTATTCAGCAAGTATATAAAAACTACTGTTAATATATAAAGACCAAGGAAAATATAATAAAGCTTTATATATTTTCCATGGACCGGAACACTTTCAGTATCGTAACTGAGAATGACTTAACCAGTATTCAAACTCAGGACCTTTTGATTGTATTTGCAAAGCAACCGAAGTATCATTCACACTATAGTAACGAGCCTTTTTATTTATAATCACTGTTCTTATATTCACGCAAAAAAAGTTTATTTTAAATTTTATAAGCATACAGTTTTATTTCGCTTGAGTCAAAGCTGTCAAAGCGAGAAAAAACTTAATGTTCAAGAGCCAGAGTGTACCGCGTTAAAGTGTTGAATCATTTAAAGTCATTTCTTACGCGAAGCGCGCCACCCGCATGCGAGTTCGTCGCCTTTCGTGTTACGATTTCTTGATACTTTATTTACGTAAATAAAAAACACCTTTAATAGGTTAACAGTTTTTGAAAATCAATAGAACATTGAATGTTGGATACAATTTTTTACTATGGAACTGTGGATATTAATATTATGCAGTAAGTACGATTTTTATCTTTTTATATTTAATTTATTTGTTAAAGGAAATTAAATTTAGACTTAAAAATTAATAACAAATAATCATTATAAAAGGATTAAAATATAAAATTATTTAGAGTAAAATATGCTTGTCACAGAACATTATAGCAAATCATTTTAAAATATAATGAAATATTTTTTCGTTATGACTTTCCACTACGTGACCTTAAAGTGGAGTAAAAAGGCATATCGAATTAAAACATTCTCAATGCCAATGTCTGCAGTCGAAATTAATTTAAACAAAACAAAGAAAACTATAACATCACTTAAGATATATGAAATTGAAACTAATCTATTTTCTGTCTCATTACATTGCAATAAAGAAAACTAACCGTTACCTTGAATCAATTGTGTTCTATTTTCATAACTGCAACAAAGGTTTTAATTTTTATATATGATTTCATAAAGTATATTACACAAAAATGGACATATGATTTATATATAAATAATTTATTTTATGTAATAAGATTAACGAAATAAATACGTTAACCATATATTGCTTTATACATTTTATAAATTCCTGTCTAAATGCAATCAAGTACATAAACATGTTACATTACCTTGGTATTTCTAACCCAGCTATATAGCCTGTTTATTTATCGTGTATTTTTACTATGAGAAATGTAACAGATTTAGCGTTTTAACAATAAGTGTAACAACTGTGCTGCTTCGAGCGCGTTGAAGTCGATCACACGTGTATCGTTAAAATCGCAAGAGCTTATAATTAAGAAAGTAAATAATAAATTAAACTTACAACATAAAAATTTTTTTAAAACTCACTTATTTGAAGTAAATATAAAATTTTGTGCCTAAGCAGTTTACTATTCGTACATCTTTCGTCCGTAGTATGGATACGTCCATACCAGTATCAAATAAAGCAAAAAAATTGAATTCCATAAGGTTAGAGAACTAATAGTTCTAATCTGTTTGCAAGATTAGACTTCAACAAACTAACAAACAAAACACAGCAAGTTAAATAAAAGCTTCGAACAAATATCTATTAATAAACCATTTCACAGACAAATATTAATTATACAGATATCTAGTTATATATCTCTTTGTTAGAGCTCGTCGATAACGCACTTGACCGGTCTTCTTCGGAGAAAATATTTAAAAATATTTCTCATGTAACACGAGTTACCGAAGAGGTTACGATTAGGCCGGTTAATTATTGCGTTATCTAATTTGTTGAGTTTGTAATTTATTAACAGTGATTATGGCTTATGAAACCCATTTTAATATAGATACTAAGACGTAATTCGCGCTCCATCGCTCACAAAAAATATTAACGTAGGTAATGTCTATTGATATATAACGTAGGGATTAAATTACATATTTTAAAAATATATTCGATATAATTTATCAAGTAATATTTGTTAATAAGTCTTTATTAATACAAATATATTTGCTATTTCATGGTTATTTCAATTGATGGCTGTTTATTTAAATACCATAGTCGCTTCTTTATAGAGCGGAAATTAAAAAAAAAGACAAATTATACACCTAACGAATATGTTGGTAGGATTGAACTTGCAACATTGAGAAGAAACGTGAATCTATTTTACCGTCGAGGTTTATACACACATATCATATTACTTTTACATTTTGCAACTCAAATCTGGATTTGAAGATAATATTTCATCATACAGACGTTTCTTCATCGACATATCGATGTTCTCTTGTTTTATAATCTCATAATCATTGCTCTTTAAATTAATAACATTACATTATTAATAATTTACTAAAAATAACGTATAATTCCATGTTATTTTTATAGTAGGTACTTGTCAGTTGTTGTGACATTTAAATATATTATTTTGTTATTAAAAAATGTATAATATGAAAATAATTATAAGATAAAGGAAACGAATATGTAAATAATACCGTTTTTTAAAAGTTTTCGATTCTCCTTTGTTAACTGCTATCAAATTACTATAAAACACATTTATGAAGTATGAATAATAGCAATCGCTTATTACAAAATCGCTATAAAGACAATCTAAACAATACCATATATTAGTTAGTGTTTAAAATTATTCTGATTATGCGCGACCTAATAATTTTAATGACTCAGAATTCATATCCATGAATCGTTTTCATAGATATGATCCACTAGTAACTGCCCGCGGCTTCAATTGCGTTTTAGGGATTTGGTCATCACGTGTTAGACTAAAAAAAAGTTCATTTGGAATTTCCTTCATACCAAAATTCATCGAATTCGGTTCAGCGGTTTGTACGTGAAAGAGCGACACACACACACACACACACAGAGTTACTTTCATATTTATAATATTAGTATATATTATAGAACACATAAAATGAAAAATATGCTCATACATGTCCCACAGCTGAATAACCAGTCCCATCATAAATATTCAAAGATTAGTCCAGTACGAGAAATTCTTAACACTATGTCCACTGCGAATTCGCGTTTTGCTCATACATACTTTTAGAGTTAGTTGACTATGTAAATTGTAAAGGTTAAATGAGAGTGTTATCGTATTAGTTGTGTAGTGCGCTTTCACTGTCCGTCTACCGACGTCAGTTACTTTTTTATGACCCTGATGACCCATCGATGATTACCGCTTATAGTCAGTGAAATTGAAAATTAATGACTTAAGAATATTGAACCGGGAAGTTCTTCTGTTCGTACAAGCAAGCCATCGATATGGATAATGGAATTTAAATAAGCTTTAAAATCGATTGTAAAGGAAACTATTAAAATGAAAGTATAAAACTTGATTCTCCTAGAATTTGTGGATTATTTTTTAAGATAAGTTATTTAAAAGACAACATTTTTTTAAACAAGAAATACCAATGTAAATACGAAAGCTTAAGGAATACGTATATTGTTAATCAGTTGTAAATTTTATATTTTCTTATTCTATAGATATTATAACTATAGGAAATACTAGGCGTGCCTTGTACGCGTTTGAATTTACCAAAAAAAAAATATTATTGTAGCCTAAGTTACCTTTTTATTATATCAGTTATCTGCTAGAACAAAAAGATTGACAGACAGACAGAAATTGTAAAAAATATTATTTTGGTATATGTAACGTGTATACTTACATATGCATTGAGTAAAAAAGGGTTATTTTAATATTACAAACAGACATTCCAATTTTATCACATGTATGGATAATAGATAGGAAAACTATTTTATTTAATATAAAAATATAATAAATATATTAGAAATTAAATAAATGAAAATTGTAATACCAAAAATTAATTATTATTAATTTATCAGTACAATGCAACGACGTGTTTTAACTACATGTTATTACTAGTGAAAGAACTTGCTTAACTAAGGAAGAAAACGTTGTTTCTTGCTTTTCTTATAGTATTTTATAATAATTACAGTTTATGTGTATGTTTTACACGAAGCCCAATGCAATTATGTATCTCCACAATAAATTTCCCGCCATGACGACTATCTGTCAATTTTAATGTTGCCAGATTAAAGAGACAATACATTGACAGATACTACTCGTCTGTAGTTTATAGATAATAAATAATTCATATAATATGTATTTAATATTTTGTATTACATTCTAATGCAGTCTTACATTAGTCTATAAACATTTAAAGTAAACAATGAATTGACGAATGACGTTATTCAAAATGAGCAGAGATGGCCCAGTCGTTAGAACGCGTGCATCTTAACCGATGATTGCGGGTTCAAACCCAGGCAAGCACCTCTGATTCATGTGCTTAATTTGTCTTTATAATTCATTTCGTGCTCAGCAGTGAAGAAAAACATCGTGAGGAAACCTGCATGTGACAAATTTCATAGAAATTCTGCCACATGTGTATTCCACCAACCCGCATTGGAACAGCGTGGTGGAATATGTTCCAAACCTTCTCCTTAAAGGGAGAGGAGGCCTTTAGTCCAGCAGTGGGAATTTACAGGCTGTTGTTATTGTTGTTCTTATTCAAAATAATATGCCATTAAATACTATATAAAATTAAATATGTGTTATGTGCTTAAAAATGCATAATGTCTTCTTGTTTCGATTTGGAGTGTAGAAGAAAGTTAAACGTTATAGACTTTTTATCGCGCTCCAGCGGCGCCGGCGCATGTATTCAATCTCCTTTCGCGATACAATTTAAATGCCTATAATTTTGCGTATTCATAATAACTTCCGTGTCTCGCTTTAACAGTTTTGGGTTATGCAAGCATCTCAATAGTTGGGATTGTTATTTTGATTCTCTATTGTTAAATACGAGACAAAGAAATTGTTTTTATGATATGTTCCAACGTTTAAAAAAGGTTGTATTTAATTACCATACAGAGATAAAATAAAAAGAAAACCACTTTTAACAATTTCTGGGTTTTCCTCAGGTTTTTTTTACTAACACGTATTCAGCTAAGGTATGTAAATAGTATTTCTTAATTAATTACAACATAGTACCAAGGCGTGTTTGGAATACACTTAACAAATAGTCAATTGCTTCAGCTGCGCCTTACAACACCCTTTACTAGTCCTTACGTACATAATAGTTAATAAGTTTTATAATTTTTATCAAGAATTTTAAGTATATGAATGATACATCAATATTTTCGACCTAACTATAACTAAAATTAGTGCTTATATCGACGAAGTAGAATCAGCACTAATGGTTGAGTAGGCACTTAACTTACTTAAACTTCATAACTTTTGTGAACTTGGTCTATAGGTGATGGTCCGCCAACCTATACCATAAAAAAATGTTTTTAGACTTAAATCGACTCATCGTTTAACCTTTCCTTACTTAACTTTTTCCATTCCTTTAATCCTAAGGAACATTTTATTGCAAAATATGCTATATGCATGTAAATTTTCATATTTTCTCAACAACAACAGCCTGTAAATTCCCACTGCTGGGAGTGCGTTTAAGGCCTTTAGGCCTCCTCCCCCTTTGAGAAGAAGGTTTGGAACATATTCCACCACGCTGTTCTATTGCGGTTTGGTGGAATACACATGTGGCAGAATTTCTATGAAATTTGCCCCATGCAGGTTTCCTCACGATGTTTTCCTTCATTGCTGAGCACGAGATGAATTATAAAGACAAATTTAGCACACGAATCAGCGGTGCTTGCCTGGGCTTGAACCCGTAATCATCGGTTAAGATGGACGCGTTCTAAGCACTGGGCCATCTCGACTCTTTTTCATATTTTCTCATTGAGTATGAAATTATAAAAACGCCGAAATATCTTAAAGTTAGTATAGTATAAACCATATCTGTATAATGTTTCTGCTATGATAAAATGAATCAGCAGGCATACTGATAGATAGACTTATTATTAATCATATCAGATTCAAAGGAAACAGAATACTAATTAGTACAAATCCAGGTTGCTGTTACATATTTGGTTTAGATACTTGCTTTGGCATATTTCACAACATCCCGTGTTCTAAACCTGATTCGTTAGTCATTGATATATTTTGAAATAATAAATAAAACATTATCTGCCGCACGATTTTGTTTATGGAGCAGTAAAGGGTACAACTTATCTATTTGTGTGTTAGTACTAGTTCTATAATTTATTCGATCTAAGCTAACATGTATGTCAAGTGAATTACATGAGTATAGCTGATTTTTTTTTTGTAATAAATAATATTAATTAATTAGATCAAAATAATGTGATTAAAAAAAGTTTAGGCTTTAGAAATATTATGAATTTATTTTTTAATATATCGATCAATTAGCTGCAGCTAATTAATTAAATATGAGTGTATTTATAGGTATACCTTTTCTGACAAGCCATGTTTGTACGTTCTCATTCATATGCAGCCTGCAAAATGAAAATGAATGTGACCTCGGCTACTTTACTGCATACATATGTATGAGATTTTGATTCGCTCTTTCGATGGAAGTTTGGTATTAAAACGGCCATAATTAACTCTGTAAGCTGTTTGATAAATTTTGGTGTTAGTCTTTAATATTTATATCTCACCCATGACAAAAAAGTAGAGTGATAAATAATTGTCAATTTATTAAAACATTTACACAGTAGCAAGTAACCTTTGCTAAAGAAATATTAGTGGAACCAAGAAAAAATCCGCAAAACCGGTAGAACAGTGTAGTAGTAGTAGTGCTTACAGTAATATCTTTCGGACAAACACTCTTTAGAAAAGCAAAAGGAGAATAGATCCGGGAAAAGTGCGTTTAAAATAACTAGATTATAGACACTGACTAAACACATAACCATATGTTGCAGGAAGACTCAGTTCCACAGGATATGTGGAACAGTTAGGAAAGTTAGAAAACTAAACGTATATCCACGAGAATATTGATATCACTCAGTTTCTAACTCTTTATTTTCTCAATCTGGTTCTTTTCGAAATCTAATTACAAAACGACGGTAGCTTCACTTAATTGTTAAATGACGATTCAAAAGTAGTAGCCTACTTGAGTAAAGTTTATTTTGATTTTGACTTTTGATGGTCGGTAATTTTAAAATTAATGAATTTAATCTTAGAAATAAAAAAAAAAATCAAGAATATGAGTTTCCATTATTTGCTACTGCAGTAGGTAATTTAAATTGACATGTTTAAATTTTTAAATTTACTTATTATTAAAACCATTGAAAAATGTAAGGATTATTTATTATTTTAAAAAAAATTTTATGCGAGTAAAGAAGCAACGATGTAAACATGGATCACCTTGAACCACTATTAATAACTGACATACATCTTATCGGTACATCGTTCTTGATGAGAAAATTAGCATTTCTCACGGTATGCTAACAATTAGTAAGAGATATTAGTGTATTAATCATTTTTAAGGTTGGTAAGGTACAATATGAATTTAATTATATAGTTTCCTAATGTAGTTCGTTTAGTAAAGTTTAATTAATGAATCTGATTTATTTTGGTATAATTAATTAGCATAGATAATGTAATATAACATATTTCGTACTGGCTTTGTAAGGAATGGTTAGTATGTCTTACGGCGCCACAATCTCCCACTTACCACTAAGTGGTTCATGTACCAACCTTCTTCTAAAAAAAGTGTGCAAGTAAAAAAGTGTCCCGTATATTCTCGAAGACTTTATATAGTTTTCTCTCTATATATAGTCTTCGAGACAAGATTCACTCAACTTCGAAACTCATGGTAGCTCATGTTTGGTATTGCGAAATTTTACCCAAAAGCGAGCATAAGGATAAACTATGGACCTCACAATTAGCAGATTTATTATCTACCCAATACACTGTATGTGTAGTAAGAAAAAATATGTTTTATAAAATATGTTCTATCATAACATTAATACACTCTCTCTCTCTTCCTACGTTACATTATAACAGGTTGCACTAGTACTCACTAATTATTCTTGCATAGAAGTTTTTGCCTGATACGTAAGGCCAGTCGTAGTTTTTTTATGCCGCAATTAAATAGGCTGTTAGTGATGACAGTTTGAACCATGGCGTTATTAACTATCCGATCATTAGGATCTTTATTTTATGTGTTATTTGTACCTTAGACCAGACTTATTAGTATCTTGTCATGTTATAATTACCGATAACTTTCCAGACTTTGACGTTGATCACAACATATCATTGTTTACTTAATTACATAAAGGCATATTGAAAATTAAGCTTGTAACAAAATGAGTGTTATTCTGCATGATATTCAATTTAATTTAACAATGACTCATTTATGACTACCATTAAGTATCACAGTATGTGTTAATTGTCATGAAATAATCTATTGTAAATAACATCTTAGATTAATTCCCACGATGACGTCGGTATGCAATGCAACTACAATGTCAACAGTAATACAATTTATATTTATTATTATATGTTCAAATATGTTTAAATAAGCTTCAAATATGTTTGGAAAGATTTGTATAAACCAATATTTGGGCAGAAAATCTCGTGTCTTTTTTTTATAAATATTAAATCTCACCCACGTATTTTACTATCACAATGATGGTCTTTAGCATATGTATCTTTATTAAAGACGCATTAATTACTGTAAAAGTAATCAAATATATGTTGATAATATCATAAATAATTACTATGATAACTATTTAGAAAGTTCTGTCAGACCCTTGATGATGACCCAGATGATTTATTTTATTCGGATCGAGTTTTGATCAATTCGCGTTTTTTATTTCAATGTTAATATTACCATTGCAATTTCAGAAATACGATATTAATTCAATACAGACTCAGAAGTTTTATCCTCTCCAAATAATATGTGTTATATTATCTGGGACTATCTTGTGTTAACACATCCTTATACTTTCAACATCACATTCATATTCGATACAGCTTTTTAGGTAAAGATTGAATAATATAAGAAAGTTTAGCAATCAAATCAAAGCTTCCAAGTGTGAATTAAACGGAAGCTATGTGTAATTGGATATATTAAGTTTGGTGAAATCTAGAATAACATATTTGTTGTTTCCGCTTCGTCGGATGAAAGTTTTACTCATTACCCATAATAATTTATGCCTTATATGTACTTATATAATTTCATTAAAAAATCGCTTAAATTGCTATAGTCTATTTTCCAATAGACCTGTTCTTAATGAAGAAAACTAGAATGTCCCCGTAGGAAAATTAAATGAGAAATTTTACGTAGGTTTTGAGAAAATGATGAATGATAGATTAACTGAAAGAAGAAAAGGATTATCCTTTCTTTGTTTCGTGAAGTAATTACCTATTTTATTTTGTAATGTACTTAAAAATCATAATACGTACCATCAATTAAATGTAGGTGTTACAGTAGCCGCACAATTATTTGATATAATGTGGATCAGATAAAGCAGAGCGCTGCGGTGACAGTCATCGACCCAGATGCCGGTTGCAACAACGGGCGCGACGACAGCTGGCCGCTCCACTCTCCTGTTACGTACGTCCTTACACTCCTTGTAAGCGGTAACTGGAGTACCTTTCGAATTATTTGGCTTCTATGTAAAGGGCAAATGTTTGCATTCGTTTTAACAAATTCTTTGCATTAATCAATATAAAGTAGAATTTAGAGAACCTAAAATCAATTAAAATATATTAAATTTGTGTTCACATGTCTCCAAATAGTTAATTTTACGATATGGAAATAAAATATTTTGAAATCGCGTTATTTTTGTTTCTAATTAATGTATTAATTAGTTTTATTAGCATTGCTCGTTAAAATGTTTTTAATAACGACCATTCTTTATTAAGTTGTATTATATTGCTAATTGATCGTGAATGAGTTTTTTATATGGTCTTACAAAAATATTGTAACGGCTGATAACTGTATTTACCAAGTATAAAAAATATTATTACAAATTTTCTGGTAAACAACCGACAAAGAATAATGTTACAAATAAAAAATATCAGAGAAGAGTTATAAGGTCGGTAGACGTTTTTATTTTTAACTTACCGAACCGAAAAGCGTCAGGTAGGTACAGTATTTTTTATTTAAGTCACTGAGAAAAGTATAGGTTATAGCTCAACTTAGAAAACTTGTGTACACTGCTTAAGAAAACTTAAGGGCTTCTAAAAAAAAAATCAAAATTTTGTGCCTTTTTCTTTACGCTAGAGCCTTTTACGGTGTTTTACAAAAATACAAAAAAAAAAAAATAATCAGTAAAGTCTGACTAAAGTTTCGTTGCGAGTAATAGAAAAGGGGATGCCTATACATTTATAGATAAGGGATGATTATTCCTACTTGAGAAGAATCTAAAAATAAATAAATAAGGCATATTAATCAGAATCCAAGTAGTTAAACAGTAAGTAATTTGAAAGTAAATAGTAATATTTTGAGTTCTAGTCAGAATGATGAAACGAAATAAAGACAACGTATTTTCGTACGTGTGTGAAACTAGACATATTTCTTGCAACAAATACCTAACAAAATATTACGGTCTAGTGCTTTGCAACGTAATTATATTTCCATTGTAAAACAAATAAATACATGTAAGATATGCAAACAATATTTCGCTGTTTGATGGCCGATTGCCGTTTGTCTGTTTAGTCGTGTATTTGAGTTTGTAAACGGCATTTAAGAGAATTGCGTTTCGACATCAAGGCAATATGTGTTCCTGTGTAGGAACTATGAAGAAAGAATGATGGTATGTCTAATTGTACTTCTCTGAACCTATCAATTAAGTAGTGCCTCTTAGCACACAGTTAAATGTTGCGATGTGTCAATACGTTCTTCGTGATTATTAAGAGATGTATCTTATATTAGAGTAGATATTAGACAGTCCGGTGGTTAGAACCCTTGAACAGATCCCAATATTGCGTGCTGAAACACGGACACGGAGTCTTCGTGTGCATAATTTGCGTTTACAATTTATCTCATGCACTGCGGTGAAGGAAGACATCGTGAAGAAACCTGCATGTCTCTAATTGTCTCGCACATGTGTATTCATCAACCCAAATTTGTAAAATGATGGAATAACCTCAAAGCTTACCTTAAGTAAGCCAACAATGGGATACTAACAGTCTGTTACTACTAAAAAATAATATTTAGGACGTATATATATTATTAGACAATTTTTTTCAGATTTTTAAATATATAAAAAAACTTATCCATCTTCTCATTCATCTTTAACTGAAAATTGTTACATACTCGGTTTTTATTACGAAATTATTTCCCTTGGCCCAGTTTGTCGGATATGATGCTGCGCTAAGAATGTTTAAAGAAATTTCTTGTTAAGAAATATATTTTTTATACTGACCTACATAATTATGAAATAGATGTTATTTATATATGGACAATATTTTATAATAAAATGTACTAAAATAAATATATACGGGTTATTTACGTCAATTCAAATTGTATAGCTCAGATATAAGGAAATGTATGTTAACTAAGTATACACAAATGACGTAGAAGCAAACGTTAATTTCAATAATAGTCTGCACGATTGCAATGCATTGAGTTAAGTTGTGCTCTCGTACAATAAGATTTTGTATGCAATAGAGGTAGATGTCGGGAATCTGGAATTGAACGAAAACCATTTCACTATAAACAAATGTAAATTAGAGAGAAAGGCTATGAGGTAGATGATTTCGCAAGCCACACGAATACTAATCTCGCAAGATAGATGTTATAAGCTCGGCCATAGATAATTCCAAGGCGAAATCCAATTTATTATATTATTCGCTTTCAAAAGAGACACAATATTTTGATGGCACACTTCAATGAATAAAATAATATGCTCCATTTTATGGGAACAAACCAAAATATAATAATATATTGTTTCTAGAAACATTCCCTATTATTTGTATGTATAGGTAATTTTTAGGCAATTTATTAACATCGCCATTGGTCATGATGTTCGATTAAATATATCATAAAATGTTAGCGAATCTTTATATTTGCAATCGGATAATATTACAGTACGACTATTAAGACATTTCTTTTTTCCATAACTTTTTGTTATTCATTTTAATTTTAAGTTGATGTATAAGCGACTGTATCAATTTTGTTATTGACCCACCGTTAACATACTTATATCACCAAAGGTTCGTGATCGGCTACGCGTTGCTCACTACACACAATCTCACCTAATCAGTAAACACGATTTTGTTTATGTAATAACTTTTGGCGTCTGTTTCCTGCCATAGTCGTGATTCGCTTTCACCTTAATAACATGCTTTCTATGCTCTTATTTTACGTGACAATTGTTTTGAAGACACCAAAAATTAAGCCAAAATATTTTAATCTTTGATACTGTGATTATATAATATAAATTGAAGTTGCACTGAAACAAAGGTAAGGAAATTGCAACCAGTATCCATGTGCTTTTAAAATATTGTATAACACAATATTTCAAAACCTTTTGTTATTAGTGAACTTATATTTTCAGTAATTATGTAATATTAATTAGTAATTAATTTAATAAGATATTTTATATTTCGTAATTTTCTGTACACATATTTCTATACATAAAATATAACAAATGATGTAACTCGTATTTTCTATAAACTCGTATTGTCAATAAGTTACTCCATAAAGCAACCGCCATCCTCATTTTTTTAATTTATTATCTTTTTACTTTTATAAAAGGTCTGTTTAGCAGAAAAAGGTACTATAAATGTAGAAGGCTATAAAACATTACACTGTATCTATATCGGTCAAATGTTTTTTTTGTGGTACGAAGGTTGTAGTGCTTTGTTCTCCCCAAAGTATTTATTGAAGGCCCCAATGGAAGTTAGAGTCTACAGTGATACTAAGGAATTCAGTTATTTCTAAAACTTCGGATTCTTCATAATTTAAATTTTTATATTTTTTCCATATCTTACTTTTGGAGCAGTGAATTTTGTGCATTTATTTTTTTTACACTTTAACAGAATATAACTTATCAACACTAAATCAATGTCCTTTTTCAGAAAGAGTATCGTTCATATCGTCATATATTGCAAGACATTTTCATTATAAACACTATAGAAGTATCAACATTAAAAAAAAACGTGAGATGTGTTTATTACGATTTTTAATTGCATTGTTCATAGTATATAAATAAATAATTTTGTAGAAGTCACATATTTGCTATATATAATGCACTTAAAATTTTCATAAATGGTGTACTGCTGAATCCTTTATTGTACATAATATACGTGTCCAAATTTCTGTACACTAATGGGAGTGGGTATCACCCACCCACTCATCACATATTCTAATAAACAGCAATATTGCGCACCTCGGATGTGATACAGCATGGTACATAGTTTTAAATTGTTACTGGAAAATACTTTGTTTTTGTGTGTTTCGGTTTGAAGGGTGAGTTAACGAGTGTAATTATAGGCACAAGGGACACAACATCTTAGTTCGTGATTTGTGATGCGTTGATGATGTAAATTCCCCTACACGTTACACGGCCTTGGGGCCACATATAATTAAACTTATTATATTCATATAGCTTTCAAACAAATTATATTATCTATTAAGGTTGATGTTTAATATTTGTTTTTTAATCCATTATACCCGACATTTAGAAAAAAATAATTAATTATACTTCTGCTAAATATAGATTGTGACGAGAACGTTTAAAATAATTATATTATTACACAGTCTATATAAAGAATACATATTTCGGTATTGCAGAAAGTATGTTGAAAATTATATCTTATATGAATGCACCGTTAAACAAGACGGGCGCGTAATAGGTATCTACTAGGCAGTGCGTGAGCTCGCCAGCCGTGACCGACAACTAGGGCCGATGTACCGAGTTATCTCCTGTTGTACTCGACGTATCGTGCTCCTAGTTACAACGTAGTCAGACGGATCTTACCAGTAAATATAACTAGGTATAATATGAAACTACTAGTTTCAGTATTAATTTGATTGAGCATTCCATATTGACATTCGTAATATATATAAATAGGTATATGAAACCGCACCAGAGTAAAATAAGTTTTAAGTAGGTTTCACAATCATAGTTTATTTCTAGGTTACTAGATACTTAAGCTTCTAATTAACTATCCATTTCACATTCAAAAATTGCAGGCTTATTGCGAAACACCACAGTTTTAGCGTTCTTCATTTATATTTATAAGTCTCAAAAGAAAGTCGGAATGTATTAGGTTGGGGAAAAAGTCTTTTCGCATATAGTATGTATGAACTTGTAATAAAATCTCTTTGGCTATACCATTTGTATCTGGCTGGTTTTGGTATCATTAAAAAGTTTTAATTTTAAAGAAGGCACTTCCAAATTCAAATTAGGAATTTGTGTGATTTTCATTTGTTTTTGTTGTTGTTAAAATGAGTGAATCTACAGAAGAAATTCGATACATTTTAAAATTTTACTATAATAAAGGTAAAAATGCAACTCAAGCCGCGAAAAAAATTTGTGATGTTTATGGACCTAATGCAGTATCTGTGAGAGTAGCGCAAGTTTGGTTTAAGCGTTTTCAAGCCGGAAATTTTGATATCAAAGATGCATCTCGCTCTGGTCGCCCTGTTACGGACAAAATTGATGCCATTTTTGAAAAAGTGGAGCAAGATCGGCATATTAGTAGTTACGATGTAGCTGAAGAACTGGCAATTGACCACAAAATGGTTTTGACTCATTTGAATAAAGCTGGGTACACAAAAAAGCTCGATATATGGGTGCCTCATGAACTCACTGAAAGAAACGTAATGAACCGTGTACTCATTTGTGATTCTTTATTACGACGTAATGAAACCGAACCATTTTTGAAGAAGCTGATAACTGGTGATGAAAAGTGGATCATATACGACAAGAACGTGCGAAAAAGATCGTGGTCAAAGGCTGGTCAAGCTTCACAGACTTTGGCAAAACCCGGATTAACTCGCAACAAGGTAATGCTGTGTATATGGTGGGATTGGAATGGCATCATTCATTATGAGCTGTTACCGCCCGGCAGGACCATCGATTCAGAACTGTATTGCGAACAATTGATGAGATTGAAGCAAGAAATTGAGAGAAAGCGGCCAGAATTGATCAACAGAAGGGGTGTGGTTTTTCACCATGACAACGCTAGACCTCACACATCTTTAGCCACTCAACAAAAATTACGAGAGTTTGGCTGGGAGGTATTAATGCATCCGCCGTATAGTCCTGACCTTGCACCTTCAGATTTTCATCTGTTTCGGTCTCTGCAGAATTCCTTAGGCAGTGTCAGGTTAACATCACGAGAGGACTGCCAAAACCACTTGTCGCAGTTTTTCGATCAGAAGCCCCAAAATGTTTACAGCAATGGGATCATGTCACTACCAACAAGATGGCAAAAAGTTATGGAACAAAATGGCACCTACATACTTTAGTCAAATGTAAATAAACTATAAAAAAAACTTTTTGAATTTTCATATAAAATACGAAGAAACTTTTTCCCCAACCTATTATATACGTAAGTATATTAATTAATCTTATTTAGCCGTCTAATCTTAGTATATTAATTGATTTTATATTTTGATAAGAAAGAATAGGTTTTAATTATGAGCGTTAGGTTATATAAGGATACAATTGCTAAAAACCGGTAGGTAAATTTGTCCATGCCTTAATTTTCAGAATTGGACCTATACTAGCATTGTAAGTTGATAAACAAGACCATGACTTTATAACGATAATGATACAGGCAAAACCTTGGACTGCCTCATTTATTTAATGGCTAGATGTAAGGCAGATCACGAGCCCTGTGCTAAATCCTAGATCGGGTCGATAAAAAAATTTTTTAGGTTTTTTCAAAAGAATGTCTCAGTAACAGCCTGGAAGTTTGAAGTGTTTACTCTGGCGCCTCGGAAAGAGCGTTAATCTTTTGGTCCTGTGCTTGAAGAGTTCAGGTTTGGCGGATATGTCGTACCATGGTGAGAGTGGAGGAATAACGAGTGCACCTATGTTTGAGCACAAACTGGTGAACTGTAATATTTATTGGTTGCGTGGTCTTTGACCTTATCGCAAGAATCGGTCAGGACGACATCAATACCTCTAACAAAATATTAGAATAATGAACACAGTAAAATAAATGTATGTCTTAACACAGACTATTTAAATGTATATTTTATCTTTCATCGAACACGGAAAAACACAAGTCAAGATATATTTTTATGAATGAAAATGATATCATAATCACATATTGCTTATCAATAAAAAAATAACTCTAGCTATTTTTCATCAATATATACATATCAGATGCGTGTATCAGTTGGCATAAAATGATAAGATTAATTAAAAATAGGATGTCGTAATCAATTAATTCATATTAAATTTTAATTTCCTTCAGATATTGCATTAGATATTATTGACAAACTAATTAAATTACGCTTTTTAATACCCGCCGTCCATTCAAATCCGTTTCGATCTATTCGTGTGATTATTCTTTAGTCATAATAACAAAATAAACGTTCTCGACAATTTGCTATAGTTCGTGACTGATTGAAGACAACCAATAGGATATAAAATTGTTTTGTTGCCAATGATATTCTAAAACAAATCACAAATACAATCAAGTATTAATCCTTAATATAAACTCTTATTTATTTCATAAGTAGTTAAATAATCGGACAACGTAAATACTTATAACAGTTATGTATGTAAATATTATAAGTAGATATTAATATAAAATTACACAATATTAAAACATGATATGATATGTAATTTAAGTTCCGCCAATATTATAAGCAACTAAATGTTAAATTGAATTTTAAAAAGGAAATAAGATCTGATACTATTATGATTAATATGGATTGTTCGACTGACATTTTTATTATAAAATAACATTCGTTGGACCTTGGCTACCACGATTAAAGAACAAATGCTTTTAATTCCGCCATTCACCGAATTACCGTCATATATTTTGATACATAAATTCAATGTAATATATTTCATAAATATTACAACAACAGCCTGTAAATTCCCACTGCTGGGATAATGGCCTCCTCTCCCTTTGAGGAGAAGGTTTGGAACATATTTCACCACGCTGTTCCAATGCGGGTTGGTGGAATACACATGTGACAGAATTTCTATGAAATTTGTCACATGCAGGTTTCCTGACGATGTTTTCCTTCACCGCTGAGCACGAGATGAATTATAAAGACAAATTAAGCAAATGAATCAGCGGTGCTTGCCTGGGTTTGAACCCGCAATCATCGGTTAAGATGCACGCGTTCTAACCACTGGGCCATCTCGACTCTAACATCTCGAGAATATTACATATACGTCTATATATATTATGTTACAATTTTTATTGATTTTTTTATCTTCGTACATCCTCCTACGCATTAAGGCTCACAATGATGTCATAACTCTCACTCCATATAGGAATCGTTTTCTAATATATGTATAACCAATATTTTTTTCTATTAAACCATTCCTATTAAAAATAATTTTCGACCATATCCGCTTTGAAGTAAATTTAATATAAGTTATAAATATAATACACATCAATGGTATTCACTTTATTTGGTTTCATTTAATTTTAAATAGTAAAGTTTATACAAAATACATCTATAACTGTCTTTCCGGGCCTATTTTAGGTTATACTTATACGTACATATACACTTTTCACGTTTATATCTATGACTAGCCTAAAGTCGTGATAAGAGGTCAAAAGATCATTTGTTCCTATGAAGCTAAATAACAAATGGAAATGTCAGTAAAGATAAATATAGTATATAGAGCAATAAAGGTACTTATCGAAGGTTTTATTGTAGCAATAGTTTTTGCAATACGTGATTTATTTGCAAATGTTGCCTCTTACTTACTAAACATATACAGAAAATGGACATATTTAGATATTCGGTATTGTTGTTGAAAATATTAGACTATCACTTGAAAAACGGTTCCATTATATAAATATGAAAATTTAATTCATTTTACCTTTATTCTACAAATAGCTTATGTATAGGTAATAAAAACAAAATGAACTATTTTTTTATTACATATTGTAATCAAATTACTAACTTTACTGTCGTAATTCAGGTACGTCAGTTATTCGATATTTATATAGAATATTATGTATATTGAGCAAATCATATTACTTTGGTAACAATAGTATTTTAACAGGCATGTTTTCTTGTTTTTAAAATAAATAATTATAAGGGGTATTTAAGGTATAAATTTAATAAAAGATTATCTGTAAGTACTATACAATACAAGCTGGATGGATGTCACAATGGAATATTCTTAGTAAAATAAATAAATGACTGACTGGCATACAAGGCAAAGCCTAATTCAGACAGATACCGATTTTTTATACTGCTAACCTTAAAAATATTACAACTAAAAAAATTACGAATTTTAGACAAAAAAAAAATAACTCAAATGTTACCCTATTAGAAATAAAAAACATAAGATTTATATATCGATTTTCATATTTATAACGTTAGAACGATTTAATTTACAAGACTGCGCCTCCCATGAAAACACATTAGGAGACATTATTTAAAAAATACTCTCTTGTTGTTTACTTAAAGAATTACTGTGGAAAATGTCGTCCCGTTAGACTCACCAGTGAAAGCCTAGCGTTGGATGAGTTTTTTTAATTTGTATTTGATAATAAAAATTGTAATGTGAAAATGATAGAAACTGCAGGAACGGAAAACGTTATTAATATTTCCGTATCTCTTTCTACACGGACACTATAAATGTCTTCGTTTGATTACCTATTATAAGTGCAACTCTGTCTCTTGGTTATATTATATCCAGGATACGGATATCATACTTCTTCAAGGTTTTTATTGCTTAGAAAAAAACACTACTACCATTCTAATTTTAAAATGAATCGAACACTAATTGTATTTTAGATTTATTAAATGTTTTTTGGGTTTCGTGGCCAAGCACGATAAGATATTACCAGTAATATTTGGGTACCGCCAGCTTACCTACTAGTTATTCTGTCGACAAAGCAATTGAGTCATAAACAACCGTTGCATAATAAGCAAATTCTAACGCAAATACAGCGATACAAGTACAGTATTTTATCAGCGTACTTACTTCTGTGCCATTAGATTGGACTGACAACGCCATAATGTGCGTTAATTTAACAAATATATACAACACTTTTTCATCATCTTCATTTCATTCCCAAAAGTATAAATTAGAATAGTATGAAAATTCGATATTAAAACTCAACTTTATAATATGTTTAATTATAATGTGCTTCGCAATTAGTTACAATTTTGAAATGAATGTTTTTAACATAATTACTTTTTTTTCAGTGATACCAACAATCGTAACAACAATAACAATCTCACCAAATGGAAATAGTCCAGAAACGAAAATGATTGGTGGAATGATGGTCGATACACACAAAAGAAACACGGAAACTATTGCTAGGAGTGAAGCTCCACAAAAAAGTTATATTAATCCGAACAATCTTTTAAAAGCGAATTCTTCAAAGTTGGCGATTAATGAAAGATATAGGAGACTGATACCTTATATGACGTTTTATTACGCTAACGATTTAGTATCCCCTACTACAGAAACGTACAATAAAAATAATGTTGAAGTTGAGCAAGCGAAAATCGTTGAAGCTGGAACCATCACACCGAATGAACGTCAACCAAAAATAATTTACACGTCACAAAGGCATAACAATAACATTCCAAGATATCATGGGAATCGCCTAACGCAATTTAATATAGCTTCATCGAATCCAACTAAATTATTTTATAAAGACTCTTTAGGACCTTTTCATTATCAAAACCCACCTAAGATAAGTCACGTTCAGAATCCTTCTTTGTTAGAACATAACGTTTATGATAACAGAGACATTACATATGACCGATTTATTCCAAAACAAATTAAAGCTCCGAGTGCTCCTTTTAAAGCTCCTACAAGAAATCCATACATAAACTCATATCAGAATGATGATTACCTTCCAAATGTACAATATTTCTCATCTGAGGAGGGGGGATCTCCAACATATAAGTTAATTCCCTATGAACAAACTCCACCTGTTAAAACACCTAATGTTTTCACATCGAAACAACAATACAGTTCTCCTATATTAAACCATAAAGAATCTATTTATATTAAACCAAGACCATCATTTCATCCGCAACCTTTTTACAATAGTCAACAAGTACAAACAAGAAAACCACCAGCAACTATATCAGAAATATATTATGAAAGAAGACCGCCGGTGACTAAATTGGTTGAACCAGTCATAGAAAGTGGGTTTAGACCGATAGTAAATTCAGTGTCGACAACCGAGGCCCCTGTATATAAATCAACAAAACAAGAAGCATCACCGTTTCATAGTTTTAAAAATGAGAAACATCAAGAATTTAATGGCGTTGAGGCAATATCAATTGCTCCTGAAGATAGTACAACGCAACCAGAATATGTAATTGAACAACCTCAATATAAACAAACACAAAACTCCGTAACTCTAGCGGAACTTTTAAATTCATTACAAATAAATAAATCAATCCCAAAACCAATTACAAGAGAAAACGTCAGTGCTTCTATAAGAACATTGTTACAAGTACTGAATACTTTAAAAGCTACTAATAAACAGAACGAAATGGAAACAGTAGTAGTCAGTACACCGAAACCTTTTAAGAATTCTGAAAATTCAATAAAAATAACGCCTACTACTATTCCATCAACGACATCAGAGCCACAAGATTTGTACGAAGAACCTTATCTTGCTCCTATTCACCCTCCTTCACAACATTTAGATGGTAATATAAAATAAAATGTACTTAATATAAATTCATAAATCGAATACCTAAATTTGACATTATCTATATTAACAGATTACCCAACCGGT
Source organism: Vanessa cardui (assembly GCF_905220365.1). NCBI lineage: Eukaryota > Metazoa > Arthropoda > Insecta > Lepidoptera > Nymphalidae > Vanessa > Vanessa cardui. The sequence goes on from NC_061136.1 coordinate 9,214,034, forward strand.
GGGTCAAGTAGTCAACGATTCCCATTACCTGTGACATCTGACGAAGAAGGTGGCACTCCAGGTCGACCTGGTATAGATTATCCAATTTTAACACTCATTCCGTCAACTAAATTTGATTGCAAAACGCAGCGATACAAAGGTTTCTTTGCCGATCCTGAAACGAGATGTCAAGTGAGTGTATAAATACATTTTTTGATTTAAACTTAATACATATTTTTTATTAATTGTTAAAATATTTTAAAATATATTTTCAGGTATGGCACTATTGTGATTTAAACGGCGGTCAAGCTTCATTTCTATGTCCAAACGGCACAATATTCTCACAAGCAGCTTTAACATGTGACTGGTGGTTTAATGTCAAATGTGCTTCAACTACACAGCTGTATGTTCTCAATGAAAGCCTGTACAAGTACATTTTGCCTCATTCTCCTAAGTTTCCCGAGGACTACAGTGGTCCGTTAGTTGACAAGTAAGTTGGAGGCTGTAGTAATTATTTAATTTTATAATAATATTTAAAATATGGCAAGAACAAGCTATATTCTCAGCGTTACATGATTTTAATATATGATGAGGTCAATTCCCGTTGAGATTGTTGTTATTGAGCAGCAGAATGCGAGAGGAAACAGTCCTAAAAGGTATAGGTAGGTTAAATCAAATAAACGTTACAGAGTGCAAATAGACAAACAAAGAAATAAGAGTAAAAGTAAATTATAGATGGCTGTGGCCACCTCCATTTAAGGTGAGGTTTGGAGGTTATTTCAGCACTCTGGTGGTGATTACACTCATTGGGGTTGGTGCATATACAATCCACATGTACTTACCAGATTTTTATACTTCGTCACAATTTTCCTTATCTGTTTTATTTCACGATATGAATTATAAATCCAAATAGCGGGAAAATTCCGAGTTCTTGTCCAGGTTTGAACTTAAATCTTTAGTTAAGATCCACGGGCTGTCTTACTTATCTTAGCTCTCTGAGACTAAGCAAAGAATTCTAAATAAGGATGTTTTGTTTTTGTCTTAAATATTTAACTTCAAATATCTGATAAAAACCTTGGACAGAAACGTATAATTTTATAAATAACTTAGTTACACTACTCATTCACATCATGTATATTATTATTAAAAATATTAACAATGCTATTTCAGGTATCTTACATTAAAATTCAAGGAAATGGAAGAACAGTTTAAAAAGAATAAAAACAAAAAAGTAGCATCAGAAAAGATTGATAATGACGATGAATCGACTTCGAATGAAACAACAGAAAATAGCTCTGCTGAAGATGCCGTCAGCATTGCCAAAAGTCAGGTGAACCAAGCTGACGTTATCGTAGAATCGTCTGGAAATAGTGGCAATGTTCAAAGATTACAGGACGATTAAATCATAAATTATCAACTTTAAAAAACTAAACTTTTACTATTAAATGTGTAAAGCTGCGTCTCCACAGCAGAAAAATTGGCAAATTTTGTGTCGCAATGGTAATAAGTGTCTATTTACCATAAGCAAGTCCGTCTCAATCTAGGCTGCAAGGGGCTAATGGTGCTGATGATGGTCAGGTCTTGGACTATAGTTAGGGGCCCCATAAGTTATATTAAAAATTGCTGGAGTTGGTTAAATCAGCAGAACACTACTTGCATCTGAGTGCTCACTGTGTTCATGGCAGAGCTGGATATAAAGTGTGATAGTGAAGACATAATAGATAATTATGTCGTCTAATTATTATTGATTTTGTAAAGATTTTCACAGAAATTGCCAATTATTTCAATGGAAACACACTTTACTCTACTTTTGCTTGTTATTTTATAAATTAAGATAAGTCCCTGTGATAGTTTCTAATATACTGTTCTTAGACGGTAAGTATTTATGAAGTTGATGTTATTCACTAATTACTAAATACATATTTTATGGTTGTGAATTTCAACGCATAGATGCGAGATGAGTATTTGTAGGTGATGCTTGTTAGGTATATTATTTTAGTTAGGGAATTAAACTTGCCATAAACCGCCATGTTTAATTCATAGTAAACACGTAGTATTGTCTGTTATATCGCACTAGTACTATAACTATTGTTTAATACTTACTTTATTGGTTATGAATAGTGTGACTTTGAGTTGCGTGTCAAATAAATAAAACATTTATATTGTTTTGTTTTCATATAATACAATATTCATTCCCCATTTAAGTATGTATATAAACGCGCTTCTAGTTTTCTAGTTTCAACATCAAAATAAAAAAAATACTATAAATAATATCCGACTGAGGTGTGTTTCCAAAATATATATATATATTTTGGGTATTTATTTGTTTCTCACCAAAAAAGCAAGATTTATCGTGTCATAAGGAATACATTATTTTAAACCGTGATTGAGTGTAATATTTCTTTTATAATTATTATAAGATTTTTTTTTATTGATTCGTGTAATAAAATAAATAGAGTGACAAGGAGTTTGTGCATAACAATTGAATATACTTACCATAATTTTGTGATAATACTCAACAATGTGCAATTTTTATCGAGTTATTCTAAATAAATACTTAGAGATTTTATATCGTGTGCCTTTTTGTGCAATAAATTATTTAATTTTTGAACATACTTTTATTATTTTGTAAGAACCATGAAAAAGAATGAAACTCTAATTCAGTATTTACATTTAATAAAATTATTTACAACATGAATGCAGTAACGTTATCATTTATGTTTCACTAACATTTATGAATATAATATTATTCCATTATCAGAGTTACTTAAAAAAAGAACAAATAAGGTCAGTATTGAGATCATAAACAAGACATTGCAGAATTATCAATGTTTTGTACGCAGTTTGTTAAAAATTATCAATAGATGTTGTCATACGACCAATATATTGTATTATGCGTCTAAATATAAGTTATTTATATACGATTGATTATATTGAATATCATAGGCTTGGAGATTCAGAAATTGACAATATTTACAGAATGAAAATGACACATAATTTTAAGCACGATAATTTACACACATATCATCTATACATACATACCTATTCGTACGACATTGGACCATTATAAGCTAGTACCTAAACACTTAATATAATGCAATTTTCAATGCTAATATTTATACAAAAATATAATTTAGGAATAAAATAATATACTTAGAATTGATTTAATGGCTCGATACGATCAAATGTTTAGCGTATTTCAATTTTGAACACGAATTTAGAGCCGAGATTAAATATTAAAGTTTAGCTAATTTAGATTTACAATATATAATATTTATTTACAGACCATGTTTCCTCAATCCTATCCGCAATCACAAGCTGTTGCCAATTCAGTCTTACACGTTACGTTTCCACCTTCTTATCTTTAATATACAAAATATTATTCAGGAATATTTTCTTCATTAAAATGTGCTTTGTGCCAAAAGATATCAAGTTAAACAGATTAAGAAATAATTGTCATTTGTAATATGTGTTCGGTAAACATAAAGAAAAGTTATCAGATTTAAACTAGACATATGCATAAAGTAAATATTTATCAACTTTATTTAGTCTTAGAAAGAGTTTAGGTCTTATTCTATTCACAGACAATTAATACTGAATATTTATGCGACATTGAGTACATAGGTAAGAGCATCGGGCTAAATTTTAAAATCTCCGTTTCATCAACGGCGCAAATGACGCTCACATTTCATCCAAAATATCTACCCACGATAATTTTACCCTGTTAGTGACAACATTTACCATACACAATTAAAGAACAATAAATAACGCACGAAAACGTGCCATAAATTATTATCTACGTACACGAAGATAAATGTAAATTGCGTCAATATAATGACAAAACTACGTATAACAAGAAACAAAGTCGGCGTCGGGTCGGCGGGCGCCGGCGCGGGGTCGGGGGCGTTCGTGCGGCGCGTCTAGCTGTCTAGTGCTTGAGCAGCAGCGCGGCGTGCTTGAGGCGCAGGTGCGAGCGCAGCGTGTCGATGCGGCTGTAGGTGGCGGGGCAGTACGGGCACAGCGAGCGCTGCGCCGTGTGCGAGTGGAAGTGGTGCCAGCGGTTGGACACCTCCTTGCCGCACGACTTGCAGCGCCACAGCGCCGCGCTCTCGGCCGCCGCCACGAACATGCTGTGGTACGAGTACTGCGGCGCCGCGTGCGCGCGCTCTGCAACCACACGCGCCGCGCTCACTACCCACTGGCCCACCCGACCGCCAATAATTTGCAATGCGATGTTTCACTACTCTCGTAACTAGCTTAGTAACTCGAGAGTTTAATTTAAGAGGAACTTAATTTGAATTGAATCAGTATCATTAATCGTTCTTTGAGTAAAAAATCACATAGATCGCTTTGCAAAGTTATGTGGACGGCACCGAAAATTTTCTAACAATGAACATCTATAATGTTGCCACACTTAGGATATATACGAAATGCATATAAGTACTAAACTTACTGTAACAATTAACGGTCCACGGCTTTCAACAATACTTTCAGTTGCACTATGCCATCCACTGTCATGCACCATGAATGTAATTTTGATGAATGTGTGGGTTTTCAACTAGAAGCATTGCTGTGTACGTACACATAGACTGCGAGTGTTGAGGCTGCATGAAGGCCGTGCATTCGTACTTAAACGGTACATAACAATTTGCAAATGGGGTGGAGCGTGTAAAACGCACAACTGAAACTACACGGATTGTAACATACCACAATTTAATGTAAAAATTAGTAATAAATACAACAGATAAATGCAGGAGTTTGCAACATGTTAAAATTGCATTACATAACATCAAACAATGTGAAATAAAAATTGCATTAACTGCTTGCATAAAACAAAATTATTTAAATTAAACTTTTAACGGAGGCATCAAACCAAGACATTAATTAATATAATCATAAACAACATATCGTTCATAAAATTTCATGTAAAAATATAACAAGACTGATAAACAGCTGTTAAGGTACACGATTTGACACCCCCGACCCTATTAGTATTAACTATTGTGATATACGACACTATAACAAATTGGCTAATGTTACAAAGAAGAAACAAAATAAAACATAACTAGACCATTGCTATCCTGAAAATAACCATAGAGCTCATCCTGCACTCCATTGATTCCAAATGATAAAATCACATTCGTGACGTTATAGGTAAATTTTAATAATATACAATAAATTGGAATATTTATTTCAGGCCAAATAAGTGACTAGGTCCACAAGACCTCATTTTCATAAGACTAAATTTAGTAATTCGTTAACCTTATGTGTAAATTCCATATGGCATAAAGTTAGCTTTCATTAAGTTCCATTACGTGGTCACCGTATAATTATTATTAAGTTGCACACTTTCTGAAAGCTGAAAAGAGATCAAAGGGAGATATTTTCTGAGCCAAATGATGTGATACTCCAAAATATTTTGGCCAGACACTATCATAGTATCCTAACCTAAAATATCTAAAATAAGATTCTATGTTACTAGTTGATTTGCTATAGCAAATTCAATATTTTAAAAATTGGTCTCGATTGATAATAATGTACAAAAATGCGTTCAAGATTAGATGAAGCGATTCTTAAACTCCACTGGTTCCTATTGGGCAATGAAACCCGTACCGGATACCGGATAGCTATGATCTATTCAACAATAGACTTTAACTTGCGCGATAATAAATTAATAAACAGTACATAACTATTACGATTGGCAGAGGTAAACAAGCTAAATATTAATATTACCAGCTATAAAACCTGTACATTGCCGTAACCCAAACTTCGTTTCGCTATGTAGAAGTAGAAATTAGCACTTTACTTATGTAAATACAAATTGGTAGTTACTCTCTTTCAAAGACATTAATTACTTTAAAATATCCTTTAGTTTGGTTACGTTATTAAATAACTAGTAATATTGCACTGAGTATGAAATGTCATCAAATAATAAGCGCCCACATTATTAAAGAACGGTCGATATAAAAATCTTTAATATACTTAAAATTAAATATAAATATTTGTGGAAGAAACGTTTGGTAGTATAAGATTTATCAGTAGAGGAACAAAGGAGCTTAGTGCTTACATTTCAAGTGGGCCCCTATATTCAATAGACAAAATGTATAATCTAGGTACGAGTTATGACTATTTTTAAAAAATTGCACAAGTGAATTGCATGTTCACAGCTACTAAACAGCACTAATGCCACAACTTAGAAAATATGTGAAACGATCACGGTCACTATTTGGATGCGGTCATTTCTCACCGTCAACAAACATTCAATGTTTTTGGTAGAAATAAGATCTGATTTATACAATCGGCGACTTAACAATCTAGATACATTAGTAAATTTTAAGAGGTCCGAAAAAATTAAGATAAAAATCTCGAGTGATACTGTAATCTCTAAGTGTGTATCTATACGCCGAGACGTATGCTTAGTACCCGTTGAACACAGATGCGACCTCAGCCGGATGCTAGACGCCTTACGTTAATGCAGAGTAACTAATCATTAAAACATTAATATTACAATAGGAGTCGAATCGTAGCGTGTTAACACTCTTGGTTCTAGCACCATTCCATTTTATCACATTTCAGTTACCGTACCACTCTAAGTGTTTAGCTAAAAATGTAACAATCTTAAATCTTAAATTGAAAAATACATACATAAACGCTAGGTTAGTCCCAATTGTAGAATGCCAATATTAGTTACTAAATGCGCAACCTCGAATCGTTCCTCCCTACCTTAAAGTAATTGAAAGAGGTCTTTGACCTCCAGCACCGATCACGACTTACCAAAACTAAACCTACCAACGATAAAATAATAAAACATGTTAACATTGCAAGTATTATTACTTCTAGTCGACAACTCAACTCAACTCGATAAACGAAATCAAAGTTACTATATCATGAATCAATAAAAACAAACAACACTAATAAATCATATTACATAGTTATATAAATATAAAATTATATTAAATCAGACAATAGAATATATCTAAGTATAAAAAAAAACAATCTCCGTAAATAGATCAACTAGTCTAGTATAAAAATCTTTTCGTATGTTTCCTTAGGCGCTATCCGTTAATACATCACAAATCCTTAATAATTATCCATCTTGCAAAGGCCTCATAGAGTTACAAATGCATCTACACTGAGATTCAGTCAATATTTATATGTCGTTGACCAACGACAGATCACAATCTCTTGCCAGTCCTTATCGATCCATTCTGTTGTCGTTCCGCACCAATCATAGGATAATAATATAACATAAATATAATTAGCTACAGGAAACTCATAATTTCCTATCTAATGAATAAATATAACAAGACAATGTGGGCCCGCCCGAGGGCAACCGTTAATAGCCAGCATCATTTCGCGGTCGCACCGCTACTCGACATAGTGTATATTTAAATAGCTTAAGATTTCTATCGATACAATATAAAAAATAATATGGTAATAAAATTAACATCATATTATTGCTTTTGCCCGTTCCCGTATAGCGATTGGTATAGAAAAAAATTTGCTTACCTATTCATATAATATACGCTTCGAGTCGCCGTAGCGGCGACGTCGACTCGAAGGTATACCCCGTAACGGAATAGTCTACATAGTACTCCCTTACGCGGAATCATATACAAGGTCACACTGGGGCAAGTCAAATGCACAACCGAGACAATACTAAAACGAGTGTTAAGAACTCAATTTAAGGCCCGCTTAAGTAATAGCACTTCAGCTTAATCCTAAATAGGAAAACGTTCGGAGGCGAGAGAGCTGGCTGGGCGCGCTCACAGAGCGTCGAGGCCGAGCCAGTACATGGACAATCAGTCGAAGCCGGCGTCCAGGTGCACGTTGTTGGCGAAGAGCGGCGCGTGCGGCGCGTGCGGCGGCGCGCCCGCCGCGGACTCGAACTTGCGCGTGTCGGGGTTGTACGCGGGGTGCTTGAACTTGCAGTGCGTGCGCAGGTTGTCCGAGCGCGTGTACGTGGCGCGGCACAGCGGGCACTCGAACCGGCCCGGGAAGTGCACGTGATAGTGGTTGCGGATGTGCGTCACCACCTTCCCGCACAGCTTGCAGCGGTGCAGGTTGAGCGCGCCCGCCACGCGCTCGAACGTCAGCCGCATGTGCCAGCCCTTCGAGCCTGCAACCAGCGACCCGTCAGCCCGCCCTACTCTACTCGGCCCGTGTCGCCGTCGGACCCCTCGGTCGGGGCCGTCTCTTTAAAATGGCGTATTCTACGCGTCTTGCAATCGTTATTTCAAGTTTTGACATCGTTTTATGAATAGGCCATTTTACAGAAAAGTCCTTTTACAGTCCAGGGATTTTTATAGCTATATACGGATAGCTTCTGTAATATCTTTTGGAATATGTCAGTTTTATAATATAACAATTTTAAGTAGTCCGATTTAAACAGCAGAATTTGAATTGAACAAAAGTTTAAAATGAACGTGTTATTAAAAGGTATTTAACTATTTCTATAAGCATGTGACAGTTACTAATATTTAGTTAATCGCGGCGACCGAATGTTATCCAAGTTCCACTGTTTTCTCAAAAGACTTTGTAACATATTAGCACTATTGAAAAAGCTTTGATACAAATTTGTTAATGCTATGCTATTTATGCTCTTCCTAGCACTATCAAAAGCGTTTAGTAAAGTATTTAGTTAAAAATTATTGTAACCAAAATAATTTCGAGTAATGATAGTTTTAATAAGAGATCCATGCAGAAATGAATCAATGATTGAAGAAATGGTGTTTGTTATTCGTCAGTGTTAATACATTTGCACGTGATATCGTTTATTACTGTCACCAAGGCTGTATACAGAATGCAGTAGTTTGAGATATAGGTCTACCATAAATAAAGAAAGCATGGAAGGAGGATGAAAATGAAAAGAAAAGAGGTTAAAAATAAAGGAATATATTTGCAACGAACACACAGTAACGATAGACTTACATACAAAATTAAGTATAATTCGAATTAATGAAAATAAATTATTTTTAAAAATTACGGTTCCTAAAATACATAAGCAAAGATCAGTCTTGTACACACCTGACAAGTAGTTTCCTTAAAATTACAAAAGGAACAATAAGAGATCATATACGTGGTTTGGTGTGTATAATTATTATGGACCGGATTTCATTTCATGAACATAATTACGAAGAACTTTTACCGTAAAAAAAGTAAAACCCGTATACCTTAATTATAAAAAAAAAATGATATCCGGCCTATTTACATTTAAAGTAGTACACAATATAACTGTAGTACATAATCAAATATTAGTAACAATTTAAAACATTTGCGTGAAAAAAAAACCTAAAATATCATTTTCTATCTTCAAGAGAGCATTTATACTAAGATTTAAAAATGAATATCAATTTCAAATGGAATTAGTAATTTTAATTGATTTGATTAATGTATAGGTAGTTTTGATTTAAAAAATACTTATTTAATTGTTTTATGTATAATTAATGATCTACTTGTTAAATTGAAACGATTAATATCTGTCTTAAGAAACTGCTATAAACTTTTGTACTTTATTTTTATTAGTACAGTTAACAAAAAAAAACTCAATGATCATTTCATTAAAGTGTAAGATTTGTAGTATATTTGGCTATTTGATTATTTTTTTTTGTATTAATTTCGACTTTAACTATTAATAACTGATCCTGCTTTTTAATACTGTTTATATTATTTTTGGTTTTAAAATAAATGTTTATTGATTAATTCCAATTTCTACCTAGACATTGATCTGTAATAGTTGCATTAATATTCTTCCATTTCATATGATATTATATCCCATGTGAATGAATATACTTATAATTATAGTTAAGAGAGATGATGGATGAAGTTCCGAAGAACAGAATAAATAATAATATAATTGTAAACCATATACAATAAAAATGAGTATTGCTTTATTATAGTAATGAGTACAAATTTATTTTATACCTAGATGTAACAATCTTGAGACAATTGAGTGAGTGAAGTATTTCATACTAAAAAGTACATTGAAGACTCTTGATCAAGAAAATATATATTTTAATTTGTTAATGTTAAATAAAATAAACACACCACACCTTATATTCTAATTAATACTTATTAGTATTTAGGTAACTGTTAGAATTATTGAGTAAGCGCACTTGAGTTAGTTATGAGATTTTTTAACATAGTTTAGTTCATTATGGACAGAAATCATACCATAGACATGTCTGTTTCCGGTAGAACAAAATAGAACTATTAAAAATAAAAAAAGTTATTATCCTCGAAGGAAAAAAAATCCCAGTATCGATAGCAGATTTAAAAGATTAAGATCTTTTCTTTTAATTCTAATCTTGAGACCAATTAATTAGGAGATAATATTAATACATTTTCACGAAATCGGAAATGAACATTAAATTAAAAAAAAAGTCTGTAAAGATAAGATTTCATTACACGAAATATTTGGTTTGTCTAGATGTAATCTTAAATTTTCTATCTAAGAGAATTTATCTAACATTTCGTTTGTATATTGGAAAGATTGTTTGGACCTAAGACGGAGCAATGTTTCATTCTTAAATGTCTTTTTAAATTGTCCGCACGCGTTAAAATGATCGGACACAAGGGGCACTTATGCTGTTCTGGATTATGAGATTTCATGTGTTTCTTTATATTGCTAACATTTTTACCGCATATTTTACAGGGCATGGAGCCACTATATGGTTTATGATTAAGTGCTATTTTAAAAGTTTTTACTATGTTTTCAATATTTGCTATATTGTGGCCAAATTGTTCCTGTGGTATATCGTTTTCGTCGGCATATTTTTCACCTGTAAGATACGTAACTGCTTGACTGGTGATATTTTCAATCTGACATGCTAGTTTCAAACGTAACGACCTTTTATGTACGTTGACAAACAACTACATCTAGCACACTCCGATTCAACGCTGTGACCTCTACACCCAATTTGACATGCCAACATTTTTACATAACTAAACGCTTATACATATCTCGTAAGTATTATTTACATCACCTACGTCCCACCGGGGGCGCCAAATCATATCATTTGATAAACCATTTCACACCGATTTCTTCATAAAATAGAAAATTATTGTATAAGCATTAAAGGAAAAGAAAGTAAAAAAGCGTTTAATGTATGATCAGTGCAAATTAGTCGAAATGATAAAGCCACACATTAACTATCATGCTGAGGTCGTATGCGCATGCATGAAGATGAGTTACACATATAATTATCGAGGAACGCTTAACCCGGGAAATATATTAAACTTTCCTTTATAATTATAAAAACTTAAGCAAATAAAAATTAACAAATTAAATAAGCATTGAGAGGAGCCCTCCATCCACATAAATGAATACATTAAAAGTGTCAAAGATACCGTCCCGTTTGTGTATTGAGGAAGTTGTTAAAAATATATTTAGCACAAATGAATTAAGTGCCACTGTGACATGTGACATTACCGTAAGATAATCATAAATAATATTTTAATCGAAATAACGGAATAACGGGCTGAACTCAATATGAAAAACACGGCAATTTTATATCACATTTTATTACGATCACCAACGAAGACTTATAAATATAATCATTCAAAATCGAGATTTTTTAAATATTTTTTTACGTAACGTTAACTTTTATGTACAATGCATAAACCCTTTTTTATTATTAATATAAAAATATAGGAATTTGTTATTTTATTCAAAGGTATATTTTGTAAAATATGTACTACCGAAAATATAAATATCTTACTAAAATACCCTTTAAAACTTTAGGGTAAATTATTTAATTATGTATTTTTAATGTAATTGAAATCAAATAAATCTATTAAAAATATTTATTTAGTTATAGTTTCTTTGGTGATCGTCAATTAAAAAAAATAATGACTCACCATCTATGGTGTCTGTCTGGTCCGGGTGTGGTTGCATTATAGGCTCGCTATCGTTGCAATCGTTGCTCATTGAATGTTGCGTCAACATGGAAGCCATTTCATTGACTCCCATACTCTGAAAATTTCACAATTTTTTATTTATATTTGGTACACCTCTCATTTAATTTTTAGGACAAAAATTCTTAAATGAATAAAATCCCAACTTCACACAAATATTTTACGTAATAATTTTATATATATTCGTATGTGATGCAATTAATTGTTTGACATAGATTTTAGCATAATATTTGTTTTAAAAAAAAATATATGATAAATGATAAAAAAATAACCAAAAAAGTAGCAAAGATAAAATGTTTTTTTTTTTTTTCAATTTCGCATTTCAAATGTTAAATGGGTCGTATCTGTCTGAGAAGCAGCCCAGTATCCCAGCATAAAATGTTTTTTTTTTTTTTTTTTTCAATTTCGTATTTCAAATGTCAGATGGGTCGTCTGATCGATCTGTCTGAGAAGCAGCCCAGTATCCCAGTACGCCATCAGCCGTGAGACTGACCGGCAGGTGCGTCTGGTCGTAGGGCGCGTGGTGCGGCGGGTGCGCGGCGAGCGGCGCGTGCGGCGTGTGCGGCGCCGCGTACGGCGAGTCGGGCTCCTGCTTCACGAGCGGCGTGTGCGCGGGCGAGCGCGTCGCGCGGCCCAGGTGCGCCGGCGGCGGCGTCGACGGCTCCGAGCCCGACCCCGTCGACCCGCCCTTGCCCGCGTTGGACTTCACGTGTCCCTGCCGTGTGATATTTGCGTTACACTTAAGATTATATATGAGTCGAGATGGCCCAGTGGTTAGAACGCGTGCATCTTAACCTATGATCGCGGGTTCAAACCCAGGCAAGCACCGCTGGATTCATGTGCTTAATTTGTCTTTATAATTCATCTCGTGCTCAGCGGTGAAGGAAAACATCGTGAGGAAACCTGCATGTGACAAATTTCATACAAATTCTGCCACATGTGTATTCCAATAACCCGCATTGGAACAGCGTGGTGGAATATGTTCCAAACCTTCTCCTCAAAGGGAGAGGAGGCCTTTAGCCCAGCAGTGATAATTTACAGGCTGTAACTAGTGAACTAGAACTTAAGATTATAATTATGATTGATCAAGTCCGAGTGGGAGGGTCTCTTATCGATGTAACGCGTATCGATACCTCGTAGTGCCGGTAGGGCAGCTCTATGTCCTCGCGGGGCACGGTGGAGTTCTTCCTGCGTCGCTTCTCCGGCGGCACGGCGTGGTGCGGCGCGTGGGGCGCATGCGCGGGCGGCTGCGGCAGCGGCGTGAGGGCGGCCGGCGCGTGCGCCGCGGGCGGGGTCGCGAAAGACTCGCCCCGCGACGACAAGTTCTCTGCGCTCACGGACGGCGTTGATCGCTCCTCTGACTGTTGATGGGTAATGATGGGAATATAAACATACATAAGGGAATATAAACTCACATTAGTCTGTTAATTCATATTCATAGGTATATAATAATAGTAATTTAGTATTTATTTCAAAAATATAAATTTAGATCTTTTTCAATAACATTTTATAACTAAGGATTGCTATACTTCAATTAGTGTTATCGGAGCATAAACTTTACAGAACGGGTAAGCAATCCAGAAATCTGAAAAATTAGTCAAATAATACCTAACCAACGTTATATAATACAAAATGGGTATAATCAAGTTAAAATAGGATAATGAAAACTCAAATATAAGACTATGCTCTCAATAAATTAATCACAAAATAAACATTAATGTAATATTTTTGTGGAAACAATACATTCATGAAAGGGTTATATTTGTGGCGCAACATGTGTGAAATAATGTTAACATAGTACGTCAACACAAAAGATACACATACAATTGGTATGTTATCAACTAAATAATGATAACATTGACATAGTATTAATATACCATTAAAAAAAAAACAAGAAACATAAGATTTTGGTATTTAGATAATTATTTTATATTTCAAAAGGAAAAAATAAAGTCACTGACTAAACGTTAGTTTAATAATAATATATAGGATCAATTCATACTATTTAATATATTTAAAAATACTAAGATGCTATAGTCACAAATATTACTATTGCTAGTAATCAAAGTAGTCTTATAAAATTGACTAATTAATTAGAAGCACGGTACGAAAGTGCGAAATTTAGCGAATCAAATGGTAGAGAATCGTGTGACAGTTGCTTATTATAACCAGTTTTGAATAAACGAGTTCGTAGTAAAGATGCACGTAAGATATTTTTGCGTATGCGCATCAATTTAAGGAAATATCAAAATACGTTGCTATAAATGTTATATTATATATTATCAGCTGTGTGTTCGAATTTTACCTACATATTTATTAATTATTTGGAACTTTAGTCGACGTCAATTATTTTAACTGTATTTATTTTTAAACACCTAATCTATTTAGTTATTTGCTTATAATAAAGATTATTTATTAAGAGTTAACCACGTATAACGAAACAAAAGTCCTTACAAATCTTAAAATCATCAGTTGGCATTAACTAGGCAGTAAATTCGTATATAAAGGGTCAATGAGCGTTCACCAAAATTTCAAGGTCGGCGCACCGTACCTACTGTCTCTACGCAATTTACCAGACTTGTCTGTCTGGCACGCTCTAGTCTATTACGTCCGCATATTGATGCCATTATCATCCTCAAGATTCGAATATAACGCATAATCTATTAAAATTTCGCAATCGTAACATTGTTTTTTATTTTAATTTCATACTTGGCCACCACAATGTATTACAAGGTGTTCAAGAAACGACAACAGACCAGAATCTTTGTTTATTTGCTTCGAAATTATTATTGCGTTCTATAAGAAAAATATGCGAATTTAAAAATCTATGAGACCGAAAGTAACATTATTAGTTCTTCAATATTCGTATTGTGGGTTTTGAGAAGGGTTTGTGTGTAAAAAGTAACAATAAGAAATCACAATATGTTTACTTATTAAGTTTTTTTAAACATGTTCCTAATATCTCTCGATTATCTTACTAAGTCACGCAAACAGTTTTAAGAGAAACGGTCTTTTAAGCGATGATAACATTGTGATTATGTATATCAGACGAATTTATTAAAAGTGTTAATCTGAATTTCTCAAATATTGCCAAATAAAAATGTTTATTTTAAATAAATTTACAACTAATAAAGACAAAGAAAAGAAATTTAGTATATTTATTTCGGTTACATTTGCTTTATACATCCGGTTATTATAGACAAAAAAACCGCTATAAACTGGCGTCCTGTACCTTCTAAATTGTTATAGTCCTATACTTTTAAATTTGTTTAATATACACAACAATAAAGAACTGTTATGACGAAGTAGGTTTTATTCGTTTTCGACTTAGAACTTTCATATTATGGCTTAAGGTTTTGAAAGTGAAGTATAACATAAAATGTTTATAGTTGAAAAAAAAATAACAGTAAATTTAGTTCGACCGTATTAAATTTATCAAATAAAATAAACAAGTATTGCGTGTGGTACAAATTAGGATAAGACTTTTTAGCTCATCAAAGGCTAATAATAATAATTTTTATTAATATCATTTAATTAATAAATATTTAAAAAATATTATTCAAATATCGTTTAAAATTGTTAATTTAAGCCAGTAGTTTCAGTGATATTACAAGATGTACCTATAAAAACAGTACGTGGGGTGTGAGATCTATTAGCACTCCGTATACGTCGATGGAGTACCAACGGTGACATTACTTAGCCCTATACGATTGCTTTAAATGATTCGTATATTTCAATATATTTAAAAATATAACACGGCGTAAAGTCAAGAAGAGTAGTTACTATAGAATAAATAGCTACGAGTAAATTATAGGGTCATCGATCACACTTGCTAAAAATTGACTCTATTTAAAACTGGACAGCTGTAATGAAATAAAACTCCCGTTTTTAAGCGTCTTACACACTACACAGATACCTACTGCATTTAAACATGCAATGCGAAATTTCCTACACGCAAGAATGCTAGGTACAGTTTTTTCAACACACTATTTCGAGTTATTTTCGGAACAAGGCACAAAATTAGGACATGTATAATCTATCTACGAACGAGATAGCAACGATATAAGAGCTAAGAAATAAGATCATGAATCTAAATAGTGTATACATGTAAATTTGTAAACTATATCTTGCTCTGATAGCTTTTAAATTCCTAACATCCGCCGCCCTGACTATGCCCGCGTTTTATCCATAATCATGTCTAGATAATGTCAAAGATATTGAACAAATAATATATACATCTACCATAATGTAGTCAAACATACATATAAGTATACGTATTTGAAATATTATTATTTAAAATCAATGTATAAGTCAGTTTAAATTTAAGAATAACATGAAATATTACATATGTAAATAATTTTATGTTATATTAAAAAGGGAAAGATTACTTTGTATAATTATTTAATATTAGTATAATATTAATAATCAGCTTACCTTAGGATTCAATGTATTGTTTTCTGTCAAACCTCTAACTTGTAAACTCTCAGCAGTCTTTAGGAACATCGGTAGCATATTTTGGCCAACATTCACCTCTCCCTAAAATTAATAAAATAGATAAAGCATATTGATTTTTAACACATAATATTAAGCTGTATGTAAGCTGTTAACAGATGCTTCACTTACCTTATACATGAAATCTAACAGAGACTTCATCTCTGAAAACCGCACATCTTTTAGGAATATTATCGGATGTGGGTGATTATTTTGTAGGAAAATACTTTCAAAATATGGGGAACAAGCAGAGAGTATTGTCTGATGTGCCTAAAACAATAAAAGAAACATTTATGTACAATAATGACCAACAAAATGCCAAATATAAGTAAAACAAAAGAAATGCAGATCTATTTGAAGGTCTTTTCTGTTGAGATCACAATATGAATATCCGTCTAAAGCTAAATTTTTTCTAGAACTATTCTTATTTTAATAAGGTTGAACATAGTAATCTTTTCATGGCCTAGGTTTTGCACAACTTCAATAGTTTTAAATGGCTTAGTCACACTTAAGACCAGTCCAGAAAAATACATACATCCTAGTAAATCATTATTGCCTTTATTGATACTCAAAGTAATGTTACTTAATCATGAAACAGATTAAATTAATAGCTTATAACTTGTTCTACAATTTTATTTCTACTAAATGTGAGGCCATTCACACAAGAATAATACATTAATTTGGTTTTCTAAACCCTAAAACCTGCAAAACAAGTGTCATAAAATTTAGAAAGTTAAAAACTTGCAGCTTCTCTGCAGACTCCTACCTAAACTATTCACTGTCGACCTACAAAGCAAATTGCATTTTATTAGCATAAACTTTCATAGATTTTTTTTTCGAGGTTTAGAAACTATATAACTATATTCAAAATTATTGTCTCAGATTGGTAAAAAATATTTAAATTTATTTTGTATTTCAACATAAGCATTATTAAGAATGCATTGGCTGGAGATGTCTATGACTGTTGTGATAAAATTAAAACTGCTACAATATTTATCATCCAAAGATTTCACCTACAAGAGATTTATATCTAATTTCTTTAATAAATAAAACATACAACAATTTAATAGAAATATTGCTTGAGATAGTTAATAACATTAGTCATTATATTAATGTATTTTCTTTAAATATATACAGAAAATAAAAATAGTTTATATAATAATTATAGATTAATAAAAGCAGATCCTTGTTATTTATAAGCAACCATTTATAATCAGTAAGTGAGCTACCTTTAAGTTTTTACGCAATATAGCATATCATCATTTAAGTAATGACCTTGTGAAATTAGCAAATATTTAAATCTGCATTGTGGCCTACCTTGGTTAAGTGTCTCATCAAATGATTAAAGCGAATGGAACCTATGCAAAAATATATTCAAAATTTGAAACAATTATTCTTTTCATTTATTTGTATAAATATTTTTATATTGAATTATTATTTGAAAACACTAAAATAATTAGAATGTTGTCAATAAGGTAAAACTTTAATTTTAGTGAAGATTATGGTGTAGATATATTGTTGTTAAATAAAGTATGTCTTGCAACTTAATTGTGAAAATTTATTATTTTACATTAAGTAAATTATTGTTATTAAGATTTGTGCCTACATATGATTCATTGATTATTATGACAAGATGCATAAACATACAGCATTTTGAATAACTGTAACATGGTAAATCATATAACTCATGAATGTTTACATTGTATGCACTTTGTTATGACATAACAATAAACATTGCACTAATATGTCAGTATTTTAAAACAATTTTTTAAGATTATCCTTTGCTTAATATTGCACGATTTAGATGGTTTAAATTATTTGCACAACTAAACTATTTGGATTTCGCATTGAACATTCAAATTCTACTCATTCTATAAAAATTTGCAAAACAAAAACATTTTGCACTATATAATCTGTTAACAAAAACAAAGTTAAAGGACTCTTTATATTTGGTTGCCGAGTTATTAGAATTATTTTTTGATAAATAATATTATTTAAAACTTCCTAAATATTTTATTGTAATATAAGATAATAAAGATAAGATTACCTTGACTGTTTCCCCATCGCAAGCAAGTGTGACATCGCAAAGTGCTTCTCTTTGTAGTAGGCTTGCAAGCACATCTGTTAGGTTGGTTGGGTGGTTGTTCCAGCGCAAACAAAATTGCTGGTCCATTGTTGGTGCTAGTGTCAGTGACCGTGCTGCAAATAAATAAATAAGCCATAACAAATTGATTTACCCTTTAGAATTAAGTTAAATCTCACTGCTAACAATAATTCGCAATTTTGCAAATAGTTCTGAATCAGGAAGTACAGCTAGAATTTAAATGATGCTTGAGAACATACTTGTAGTCTAAGACAAGGTGAAAATAATAAGACACGTGCGCTGGTTACCAAATTTACATTAAACTCATTAAGTATGTGCAAAAAATTGGCGGCCATAGGCCCTAGATAGTAGAACGGAGAGATAAGTGACATCAGCGGTTCGAATTAATAGGGGCCGCGGGCAGTAAGCTTACTGTACTCCACATTGACAGTTAGACCGAGCGCCGACACATATCTACTTGTTGCATGCTCCAAGCGAGACCCATACATTATGTAATTTAACTCCAGAAAGCAGACGGCGGGGCCACCGACCCTACGGGATGCTAAAACCACTAGTCGTCTATAAAACGAGTTTAGTAAAGTAGTACCGCTGGCCAAAAAAATCGCAACATGCTGACACCGTTATAATCGCCAAGCTGGATGTGCCAGTTGCTAATTTCCAACGTGTGGTTTCAGGAATTTGATAATGCACCATTACTGCCGTTGCCACTAATCACTCCGCGTGCCTGAAAATTCACGACCGAAGAACAAACGGGATTTCTAAACGCGTAGTTGTTTCAACTTTGACTATTCGTAGCGCCATTTGCCGATCCCGTATCTCAGAATCTTAAAATTATTAATCAACAACGAAATTTTCTCTAACACACAATTAATTCACCATCACAAATCAAAAACAACTAAAAGACACACCAAGTCAATAATTCCTAACTCACCATTTGCAAAATTTTTGCCATCACAAACGCCACCCGACCCCTACCTTGCACTGTCTTTTTGACCACACACACATCTCGATTTCCGTGTTCACTCACGGCACCTCACGGCCTTCGGAATATCTTTCACATCATAATCGGCCAGTATTCGCAACGCGAACTTCATACGTTTCTAAACGACGCGCTAAATTCAAATTTTGCAATAAATTTTTCATTGCTAATTTTATATAATCGTTTTGAATGCAGATTCCAACTTGACCAATACATATATAATAATTTAAAATACAATAATTTTTATGATTATACCTTTTTATTTGTAGTTTCTTAGATGTTGTAGTTCTTTATTTTTAATGAATTGTAAAAGAGGTTATGAGGCGAATAGCTAGTATTTGAAAAAAACACAAAAACAATTGTGATGAAAATGATGTGTAAAATCTATTTAAAAAATTGTTCAAACTATTTTAAATACGTTTAACAATTGTTATTAAATTAAAACACTGAAATAGTTAGGTTTATTAACATTGGCCTTGACATTTTTGTTATCACAAATTTGCACATCCTCCTATCTCCCGGTAGCGCCATCTGTAAGAATGTTCTTTTGTTATCATTTGCAATCTTGATACTGAATACTTCGAATAGATGGCGCTGTAACTTTGCCATGCGAAATAGTTGTTTCGTCAGAGGACAGCGACCTTAGTTCCTAGTTCTAACTTTTAATGATTGTATGTTGATTGTTGTATATTGTTGCTGTTATTAATTGAGTACGATTTAAATCTAAATTAGCTTTATGTGTGTGGCCATTCTTTTAAAAGTTATCCTATCAATATATGTAATTGTAATATTAGTACAACAACGTAAATCTACTGAGTTAAATAAGTATAGTAATAGCACCTACCTATTTTTTATATCCTAATACATAAAAAAATAACATGTCGGGTAGGCTATAAAATGTTGCACGTGGAATGTATATCTATACTGAGATTGTAATTAGAATAATTGTCACAACCAGTTGCAATGTATTTTTAGAAGTATTTACTTAAATTAAGCATATTTTTGTTTTGTTTACATAGATTTTATTTACATAATACATAACCTAAAAACATTTTCGTTTTTTTTAACTGATGTGTCGTTCAGCAGATGCAGCGCCTAGATAGATCGACGCTCGCTCTCAATAGTGTGGTTCATTGAACTTGAGAATCAATCGTAAATTCGTTTTTTTTGTTCCTTCATAAAATAATTTAAAAATAGTCAAGACCTTATACCTGTCATACTTTTTAATGACAGTTTTATTAAGATTATTAATTTTATGTTTTGTTATGGTTTATAACACATAAAATGTAAACTTTAATAGAGAATGAACTAAAACTACCTAACTTAAGTTGGCTTTTGAGAGGCTAAACAAGCTTAGTTTTAGTGTACTAATTATTTTCAAGCACAAAGTATAACTTAGGTGGGTGTAACAGGTTTTTTAATCAATTGTAAGTATAATGATAAAAGGTATAATCTATGAATATAAATAAGGTACCAACATCTATATCTTTATAAAAAAAACTTTCTAAAAGTTCGGAACAGCTCTGCTTTATGTGAAAATCTATTTATCGGTTTCATTTTGACTTGTAGGTTTATCTTTGTTCAATGAAACCTGTTTTGATTATTATTTTGCGCTTATGTATACGTAAGTATATTGTATATTTTCTTATATTCAATTATTATTTAAGCTTTAATATTTTTATTTTATACATTAATAATAATTATCTGTATTAACGATGATATTAAATTTTATTTAGGTATTTTTTTACATTTTATGTTGATTTTTAAGTGGTTCAGTCAGTCAATGGCTTACATTTGTACTTTTACCTAAGTACTCAGCTAGATTTGTGTACTTTAATTTTTATTTATACACGATTTCGTCTCTAGTCAGGAAAGACGTAGTTAATTAGTATTTAGGAGAAGGATGTCCCTCAACTATGCAATTTTTCTGTTTAGAAGCAGTTTCGGCGTGTGATGAAGCCAACTTCTTACACTATTTGTATTTTACTTTGCATGCGATACCCGTCAATCTGCAGTATCGCTGTTGCCGTAGCATAATCATCAGGATTCTGTAATTCAGGTGATGGAAAGGTGTACCTGCGCCATACCGTTCTGTAATATAATCTTTCTGTGCACGAGTATACTCGAGATATGGTTCGTTTTACAGTTGTTCTGGTGTATGACTGGAATATCGTACATGCATAGTCTGTATTATACACAAGAGAAAAGTAAAATAAACAACTTTGACATTGAATTGTCCCAATATCATGGTCGAAACGTCGAAATCATTGAATAATCTGCGATATTCATTATGGAATCGCAAAAAATTGAGTATTGAATGTTGTTATCGAACATTTGGAATTAAAATTACAGTCGATATAAGTAGCGAAGTGGAAGTGTGACGTATTATATATGAAGATACATTAATCAAAAACCGTCGGTAGTGAATAATAAAGCAGATCTATAAGGAAATCGAATGTAACATTTAAATCTGAGTTTTGTTTATCTCTACTCATTCTTTGATTGTAATGGGGTATACGTACGTACATACGTATACTTTATTTACAGCGTATGGTACGTCTGTGAAAGCAAATCACTTGTTTACTCTTTTTTTTAATTTTTTTTATGGTATAGGTTGACGGACGAGCATAGTGGCCACCTGATGGTAAGTGCTCACCATTATCCATAGAAAATGACGTTGTAAGAAATATTAAGTATTCCTTAAATCGTCAATGCGCCACCAACCTTGGGAATTAAGATATTATGTCCCTCGTGCCTGTAGTTACACTGGCTCACTCACCCTTCAAACCGGAACACAACCATACTGAGTACTGTTGTTTGGCGGTAGAATAACTGACGAGTGGGTGGTACCTAGCACAAAACGGGCTTGATACGGGCTTGCACAAAGCCCTACCACCAAATGTAAAACTCATGTCTATTATTTAGTTTGGATGGTTATAGTACTTGCTGTTGGTACTTATAATTAGGTCGCTCTCTTTAAGTTACCCACGATTCGTGTTTACCCAATCTAGTTTTTACTGAATGTGACATAACTAAAAAGCCATGACTTGACTTTGGCTATGTGTATACTTTCTTGTAGAGTGACCCGAGTTGGATATAACAAAATTAAAACATTAATATTTATTTTTACTTTCCATACTATTCGTTCAATTCTGCCATGTTAATGCCATGTATAAATATTAAACAATATATAACTGTACCTAATATATTAAGAAACTAGAATATCAAGCCGTTCTCTTGTCGGTATATTGATTTCAAGTGATTGTTTTCATGTAAGAGATTAAGCAAAATATGAATAAATTGTAATAAGGCGATTTGGATATAATTACATTATTTTGTTGTATAGTTATGTCGTAATATTAAGAATGATAAATTGTATTCATAATTTTGATTTCGTATTTAAAACTTGCATAGCACGTGTTCGATGTCTTACTTATTTTGCTCATATTTATTGTGCATTTCTAAAGCACAGTACCAATTTCACAAATTTACTTCTATAAACAAATTTAGATGTTTACGTTGATTCTAAAATACTTATTGACATAATTATTTTGTTTAAAACCATTAGTAACTTTACGTTTGGTATTTTCATGTTTAGATAATAATTAAAATATGATTCATCATCAACATACTTCAACATATTTTATTAAATTAAGTATATTACAAACAATTTTTTTATAAAAAAATTAACCACCACTATAATTAGTTACCTACAATGTTATATTTTTATCTAATTCTAAATAAAAACAAATAATTATAATATTCACGTGTACATTAAAAATATACATACGATAATTGTAAAAGTTTGTTATTTTAGTTGTCAATTAACTACCACCGCTTATAAGATATAAAAGATAGTAATGTATGCAATCATGTTCATTACTGGGATGATGAGAGTGGCTGTCCGTGTCACTCGGTAATGTAATGCAGTGCAAATGAGTCAATCTCCACGGGGCCGGGTGGCCACACAGACCCATTAGGAAATCGATTCGTTCTCAACCCCATCGACATCTAGCCTCCGCTATTTCGATTGTTCCCTCAATGGGGAACGGTTTAAATCAATAATTAAATCCCCGTTCAACTAAATCTGTCTCCGAGTACTGCGGTCTAATATATAGATTAACAACATCATCGATGTACCTAGATTATATGCACTGGATTTGCCACAATTTGAATTACTTGATCACCTTGTGTCGGAACACCTGAAATATAATAATGACGTGAGCCGTGAGCGGAAAAGTCGACCGCTGCGCTGGTGCACTTAGTTTTCCAATCTAAACAATAGAAATTCAACGGGTGCACGGCCCGCGGGACACTGATCTATCTCTATGTAAATTATGCGGGAAATAACAACGACTTGTGTTCATCACGGCGTCAGGGCACGTGGCATGGATGAGACGAGATGACATAACATTATTTTTTTTTTTACTAGAATTCATTAAATATTTTTTGAATCAATTGCCATTAATATTTTTGTAAACATATTTCAATATTTCCTTTTAAGATCGTTCACAGATAAAAAAAAAATTGTGTCTATATTAATATAAATAAATACTTATTAAAGTTTTTTTTTACTAAAATATAAGATAACTTACCGTATTAATACAAGGAATCATGTAGCATTCGCAGATGCAATGCACGCACAGCACACTGAGAGCAGACTCGGCAAATACATCATTACACTTCGTTGGTCCATTCATCTTCCGAGCTTCATGTAAATTCAGTTTTGCAAAATTAAGATATGATTTCGCTCTGCATTTAATTAGCTATTGAACTGTGTGGTGTATACATATTACACACGTATATATATTTTGACTATGAAATAATATTTTATCACGAATTAATGAAGAAATGAGTAAATATGTAATTTATGTCATATAAAGTGTTTCGATACCGCTGGCATAATACCGGTAAGCACCGTTATTGTGTTTCATTCCTAAAATGTTTAAAAATTAAATTCTTGATAATTGTGAAACCACCCACCCACAAATGAGAATGTAGTCTGACTCGTTGCCAAGAAATAACGAAAGTTGAGTCAATTTGCCAAATCGTCTATATGGACTATTCTCTCAGGAAGCTAATAATGTAACTCCTGAGCTACCAAATTCGATGAAAGGAAGGATATAGGTAATATAGCTTTAATGCTAATCGTACAAAGAGTAATCATTAGTTTTTTTTTAATACTTAATGTTGTTATTAAAAATGTATTATACAAAATTTTCAGTGTTCTTAGGTGAGTAGGATATTTTCAATGTATACATAGGATGTAGTAGGCTTATTATAATATTATGGTATATAATATAATATATGTAACAAATTGGTGAGCTATTGTTCCAAATGTGACCGGTTTTGTAAGTTGTTTAAGATTTCGCATTGCAGTCAAACAGGATGCTCTAAACCTGTAAAAAAAATTAATGAGATCTTTTATATTAAAAGCAAAATAAAAAACATCCACAAATTGACTAAATAAACGACTACGGACGCATATTTAAGAGTGTATATTTTTTTGTTGGACATTGGACTGTTTGACGAAAAAAAGTGTTTTAAAGTTAAAGTTACTGCCTTTAGATGTTTCGTTAATTTTGTCGTTTATTTTCTAAAGACTGTTAAAAACAGGCTAAAAAGAATCAAATGCAATAACAAAACTGGACAAAAATACATAATCCACTATAAACAAAATCGATAATATTTATTGTTAAGAGTAAGACTTCGTTTCTTCCGTTCTCATGAATTTTTCATGCGGACACAGTGGGCAATAAGTCTATCACTGCGTGCTGGAACTAAGGTTCAATATTGTGGTCGAAATTCTTAGTTAGTCAGCCATATTGTAAAATGTGTGAATATTTGAGATTTCCTTGCAACAGAATTCAAAATTGTACGTCGTAAAAACAAATTTGAACATTTTACCTCGAATCACATTTCGTTGTTTTGTTTCTTAGGATTATATGTATTAGATAATTGTTGTTTGTTATACAAATATGTATAAGTTATATTATATTTTTGATTTAAAAAAGGACTATTCATTTAAGTAATATCTAATCTTAAAGAATTGTATAAATCCATTTCTTTATCTTAAAATGCAGTTGGGTAAGTTTACTGTAATATTTTTTTAAAAGCTAGGTGTTACTTTTTATTAAAATTTTATAATTGCGTTTGCCTATGAAATATAATTGATTTGTGAGTCTTCAAAGGAGCCGACATCAAGTCCATTATATGAAAAAAAAAAACAATATACCGTTTATTCTTTTCATTCGTATTGAGTATTAAAAATAGATTGGATTGTGAAGGAAGCATAAGGAACATAGTAATATTAATATGTGTATTATGAAGTGCTTGTAAAGACGATGAATTAATAAGACGTTTATATGCTCATTTTGTGCTGTAGTTTGTTACAGCTAAGTGCAATAACGGGCGAGTTTTAACGAGAACTGAACTGTTTTATTATCTCAGCGCATTAAATGTGGTCTAACAGTATAGTCGCACTTCATGTAACACCGACGTGGATTAATTGCGCGAGTTTGTGTAGAAAGATAAAATTATTTCTTTGATTGTATCCCATTGCGGGGAATGATTAAGATTAATTCCGAACTGAAATCTTGATTGAAAACATCAACATCAGTCAATGATTAAAAAAACATTAAAATTGATTTAGACTATTTTTTCAAAATAAGAACTCTAGTGTGTCGTGGTATGTGTAATAGCATTTTTTATTTTATGAAAAGAGATTTTAGTATAAATGAAATTAAAACAGCGTTGAAAATAATATCATAAAAAAACATCAAATAATAGGCATAAAAATAAAGAAGTTGGATAACAGTAATTCAATTTTGGGTTCAGCGTTTTTAATTTGCATTAACAAGTAAGCTAAAAACGTTATCTCGTAACTTTTGCTAAACATTAAATTAATTAAAATTCCTAAAATATAAGGCTGAATAGGATAAAAGTACGTTTATGAAATGCTGTAACATGCCAATGGGATGTTGCGTAGTGTAAAATGTTCTCAGTAATGTTTTTATTACGTAAAAAAGTTTTAGCTCATCTAGAAAAAGCAGTCCCGCGATTTCGTTCTACACTATGGTTATAGAGTTAATGTTTTTTACTGTTATACGTATACCCTTCTAGTTCCGGTAAAAAAAGTATTATTTATATTCACTTAGGACGTACGCGGTCAACGATCCAGTGATGCATGTTTATACACGTAGGTAAGTAATTTTAAAAGCACCGACTGTATTTACAAAAAAAAGGCTTTGATAGCATCATCTATAATAAGTCTCGTAATGATCCTTATCTATTTAAAATATTTTATAGATTATTAGAGATATTCAAATTTAATCTCCCGTTGAGATTATATATAGATATAATATAATAGTAACTATTTTTGATAATCTTATTGATCCAATATCAGGCTAATAAAAAAACTTTTATTGTCATTACTGTATACATTATACATATGTTATAACTATAGTTTTTCATGTTTATCGTTAATATTTTTTTATTATATTGTATTTTATGAAAATTTGTTCATTTATTTAAGTTAATTTTCGTTTGTTACACATAACCTCTCTTTATAGTACTAGATACGTACGAAGATATTATGCAAGTGGACCTTTTAGTCGAATGGACATAGTCCAAATATCCTTCAGCATTCATGCAATTGTTCATAACGAACCGTCTTATTTTATTACTGTATTATATTATTTTACTATTGTATTATATACATAATTTTTAGATTTGCTGTCTTAACTGTATGTGGTTATTTTTAGCCCTAAATACATATCTATGGAAATATTGTTATAATATCTACGCATTTTACTTAGAATAGAGAGTTATAAAGGTATTAAGGATATTCATTTGAAAAAAAAAATATGTGAGAAGGTAAAGTTTTAAGGCTTATGTAAATAACTAAAATTTAGAGTAGTTTTCGTTGTTTTAATTGTTTCTTTGTTGTTTTTTTTTCTGTGTGTTTACAAATGAGCCATTTAATTATTATCAGACATTGGAAAGATTACACATAATAAATAAAAATCCTTATAAACTAGAAATTATACACGTAAGGGAAATACATGAAATATACATGTTGCTCAGTGCTTTTTTGTAACAGTGAATTAAATTGTAATTTAATCAGACAAATGAAAAGGTGGGTTATTGTTAAGAAATAAAAGAAGTATAAATAAAACTTGAATGTATTGTAAATTATTCAGTAGTTAGGATAAGGGTTTTTTCCTAATATGTTAAGACCATCTTTATAATATTCGTATGATTGTATTACTGTGAATAAATATCGATAAAAGCGCTGGCGTAATGATTGATGCTATTTTATTGCAAAGACTGATACAAATAGCTTCCGTGTCCATCTACATATAAAATGTAATGTACTGTTACAATAAGATTACTAGCGTGTGTAATCCCCACAGCGTGTCCAACAGCGTATAAAGCATTTTCGCTCAACGCAAGCTTGGAAGCTTCGGCCCACTTGCCACAGCGTCGCGCTCCCCACTAACATAGAGCAGCGCAGACATAAGTCTCACACTCGACTATATTTAAGTACATTTTAAAATAAAACTAGTCATAACGGATTTGAATCGCGTATATTAATTATTTTTCACATCCCGACGTTTCGAGCACTTTACAGCGTTCGTGGTCACGGGTAATATACGCGATTCAAATTTGTTATAAATAGTTTTATTTCAATGTGTAATAATCGCGAAAAATTAAGACAACATCACATTTTAAAATTTGAGCGTATAAGTCAAGCCGTACTTTGCGTTATATTAAAGATTATTATTTTTCCTTTACCTTTTTCTTATCATTCTGTTGCAAATTGTAAATAATTTTTAAACAATAGTTTTTTCAAATCAACGATTTTATAAGAGCGGGAGTTCTTAAACTATTATTTATATTTATTGGTTGCTTTTTTGTTATTTTTACCAAAATATCTGGTATTCTTCCAAGGAATATACTTTTCATATATATTGACATAATTTTGCCTAGTTTTGGGAGATTTATGGATTAGCAATTGCGTCTTACTGTGCGTGTGTAAGAAATGAAAAATATGTAAGATAATATTTTTCATATTAATTTTTGATATTCATTTTTCTAACTTTTATGTGTATATCACGCAATATACTAGATAGTAACTAGACTAAGGTTAAGTTAACTTTGAAACTCTGTGACAAGGCGCTGTCGAGGAACTTTGTATGAGGATATTTTACAATGTAAATATGTAAATGTTTTACAAATACACTTGGTATAATATTCATGTATTTTTATCAAGGTTTAGTATGATAGAGTAAATCCAAAGATGCTAGATATTTGATACACTAAGCCAGCCTTAAAATAACGGTAATTATTTCCTTAGCAAATTATACCTATCATTTGTATGGTTATATTTCATTTTTAATACATGGTTACTACTTCCAACTACTACTAATATTGTTAAAACAAAAAACATATTAAATATTTTGTCCATGCGACATTTACCGGCATTCAGTTTGTCTTGTCTAAAGTTTACGCGACTTTTAATTATTTATTGACGTATGCTTTACACTTAATTTGACAGCAGATGTGTCGACTGAGCAATTATATCATTAAAGTCCTTTTCATTATTCACGTTCTTTCGAGATTTTAAATTAACAAATAATTTGATTAACATAGCTAAGTAGTCGGAATTCATAAGCGTTTATTATTACGAACATACTCGTATAAGTACATAATAAAGAAATTTCTGATAGTAAAGAAAATGATTAAGGTAATACGACCATTTATAATATGTCAAAATTATAACTACCAGATAAATATTACGAAATACTCACAGTTTTGCTTAGTTTTGCTCTAGCATATAATAACTTAATTTGTTTCTCCAGTTTTTAGGTTAAGTTGCTTTGAAAATTTAAATATCGTAATGTTTTAAATTAAAAAAATGTTTTTATGTAATAAATGTATTTTATCTATTATATACTTATAGATCTTGTATAATAAAAAATACGAAACGATTTAAAACAAGACAATAAATCAAGAAAAACCCTACCAAATATTTTCGTGTGTATCTTAATGTTGAACAATATTACATTCGAAATGCAAATTAATTTAGTACGACACTTTTTGTAGATTTGTGTAAACTGATGTGTTTTTAATAATTTTGATACATAAATAATGACAAAGATTTTATTCTGTTCAGCCTTGTATCTAAATAGGAAACATTTAAATTTATTTTTTCATAAGAAATCTTAATAGATTTTATGCGTACTCTAAAATGCTCGTTAGAGGTATCATCATCAAGAATTCGCAGTTTGAAGCAATATATGTTAATTGGTCCACTTACCTTTTGTAGTTAAATTCATTCGTTCCTCTTCAATGCTTGCAAACAATCAGTGTCGATTTAGGTTGTCGGCGAGCTTATTAATTTCGGTATGCCAGCTAATTATCCTGTGAATATGCGGAGTACTTGTTCAAGTGTCATGAATTAGACTATATTATTATAGTGCATATGGTATGTATTTAAAGTTAAAGGATTAAGTGCCACTTGCTTATAATAAGCTGCCATGGTATACCTATAATGCCTTTATCTACCTAAACTAAATTATGAGCTATGAGCAAAAAACGCGGTAAAAATGTAAATCTATGTAACTTATCGATTGTCATTAAATTATTTCCAAAACGAATCATAAACTGCGTATAGGTATACGTCGATTGAGAATCTTTTTCTAATTAATATGCCATCAAAAGTGAAAACCGTTCAGATGTAAGTTATCGGCATTATAGATATACAACGGCAGTATGATATACATATCTCAGTTACATGGAGTACTAGGGTATTAAAATATTTGAAGAGGTTATTAATAGCTAATTAGAGAGTATTAAGATACACAATAAAAAGATGTCGTGTTACAATATTTTAGTCGCCTGGACATTAATAATTATGAAAGACCCAAGGTAATATTTGATGAAGTAGTTCACCTGCTTTTCTACGTGACGTAACTCACATTTGAGGATTAAATTTAGTAAACTACGTTTGCATACTTTGTTTGAATAGTGATTGGATAAAATGAACTATCACATAACAGCTTGCTTCATTTATCGGTATGCTTTATAAAAAAATCTTACGTTTTCTTGATATTTTCTCTGCTGTGTAGTTTATCTGTAACAAATAAAAACATTTATGTAATGAATTACTTAATGATATTAAATTTATTTATTTTATATATTTTAATCTAACTTAATCTAACTTACGTCATACATATCATACACACAAAGAATATGATAATAATTAATATTATAGAATAATAGGAGAATTTAAAGTACAGAACATATCGATATTTGATTGTCAAAAATGTAGGATGTATTCACAAATACATCCTACATTTTTGACAATCAAATATTGTAACTTATTTTTATTGTACTTATTTTGGTTAAGAGTAAATTTTGATGATAATATCACATATTATCATCAAAATTTACTCTTAACCAAAATAAGTAATCGATTTTAAAAAAGAGATTGAAGAGCATAAAACTAAAAAAAACAAAAGCATGAGCAGTTTTTTATTCAGTTAGACAATTACCATTCGGCATGTATATTCTGGTGTTTTTATACTATTTATTCTACACCGTCATGCTGTCAGACTGTTGATTGAGATGCTTCCGTAGTCAATTAGAAGCGCTTATTAAGAAACTCTAAGTCAGCGTTTAGGTCACTTATTCCCGGAACCAGGGAATTGACACAAGAGAGGTTGAATTACACTAGTTATTAAGGTATACTATTATAAAGCTATTGTTTTTTTAATTTTTTGCCGTTAATTACATCTATTTAGTATATTTTTTCTATCGTAACGTATGTTTGCATATCCTCATTTTATATATCAACTAAAGATTTACTGTATCAACGATGTAATCCGCCTCTTTTTATCTAATTAATGTGCCCACATTATTATAAACCTATTTACTTTTGTTATAATTATTAATTTACCGATTTACTTTACTTTAGTTAGAAATACTAACATAACAATAATTGATTCCAGTGCACAAAATATAACCGAGACAAATTTAAGTGTTACTTTTACATTTTATATAGGTTAAATGAAAGGCGGCCCAATGTTTGCTCTTTTAAAAAATTACATCTGTCTATTTAACAATACAATTTATCTCATATTGGCGATTAACTCGGGAACAATGTTCGAGTTTTATGAAAATCTGTCACATGTGTCTCTATCTGTCACATGTGTCTCTAGCAACATGGATTAAGCTCTAAGTATTACTACTGAAAAAGAGAGATCTTAGTCCAACAGTGGTACATTTAGAGGCAGTTTCGTTATTTTATGATTATGTAAAAATATGAAATTGTTTTGTTTTTGTTACAATTTTTTTTAAAGCTTAATGTTTCAATTTTTTAACCATAATTCAAAGATTTAAAAAAAAGTATGTAAACCGCTCTATTAATAAAGATCAGACGATAATCTTCTGGTATTATCATTTACTGTAGTATCCCACATTCGTAACTATGACTTTACAGTCTGACCTTCTATATCGTTTTAATTACGACTTATCCAACGCTATTCAATCTTGCCTAAATTCAGAGGACATTATCTTTTAATAATTTTCAAACAATATTTACTACTCAATCTATTTAAATATTGAATATAGGAGGAAAAGAGTTATAAAGGTTCGTATAATTTTAAAGTTGTATGATCAGTCTTTGATGGCTTTATAAAACTTGTAATCACATAAACTCAACTCCAAATAATAATCCATGGTTATAATACTATTATAGTACGGATCTTAATTAAGAAGAACATTATTTTTAATTATATATTTTGTAGGATAAAGGCGTAGACTTGAAGAATTAAAAAAGAAAACTCTTGTTTGATGTTGTATGATGTGCCACGCTCAAAGTGTAAGCGTCTGACCTTTTCATACTGAATGATGCATGCGTGAAGGGCATTTTCTTTCACCAAAGCAAAGAAGCCGCTTTGGTAAATATGCTATGAAGAAAGTTGCTGGACTGAAGCAGCACTGTACACTATGCCCGAAAGCGGTCAGATATGTACAAACGTAACATTTTTGCATCATGTTAGTTTCGGCCATGGGTTAATCAAGAAATAGTGATTTAATTTGTAGTTTGCTTCAAACATAACAGCAACAGCCACTTAATTTTCCACTGCTGGGCTGAGTCTCCTCTCCACTAAGGAGAGGGTTTGGAACATAGATATTCCATCACACTGTTCCAATGCCGGTTGGTGGAATGCACATGTGTCAGAATTACAATGAAATTAGACACATGCAGGTTTTCTCACGAAGTTTTCCTTCACCGCCGAGCACGATTATAAACACAAATTAAGGACATATATATCGTGATGCTTGCCTGGGTTTGAAACCGATATCATCGGTTAAGATGCACGTGCTCTAACCACTGGGCCATCTCAGGTCGGCTCGAAATAAGTTCCAAACCCTCTCCTTTTTATGACATAGGTGGCAAACGAGCAGGAGGCTCACCTAATGGAATGTGCAACACCAGGGGGATTGTAGACTTACCGGCCTTTAAGGAAAATGAATGGGAGAGGAGACCTTAGCCCAGCAGTGGGAAATTTACAGTCTGTTGCTTCAAACATATGATGTCGTAAACGAAAACAAAGAAATAACATGACCCGCATATGTCAACTGACATCTCTCCTTAATAATAAGGACATTAATGAGATGTCCTCATATATTATGAGGTAATAAGGACATCAACGTGATGTCCTTATTACCTAATGAGTTGGTATTATCTGACGGTCAGCCTTAACACAGCATGCGATAATTGTTCAATTTATTTATCAATCAATGAATCAAAAAATGCTTTATTGAAGAAGGTTTTTACAAGCAGTTTTGATGTCATTAAACAAACTATCTTAAGTAAAGCTATCACAAAGTAATGCAGATTCTACCGAGAAGAAACGGCAAGACACTCAGTTGTTACTCTTATTTAATCGACTTCAAAAAGTAGGACCTCCTCCTCAAATCATTATCAATTCGACTGATTTTTTTTTTTCAAAATAAATAGTTCTGTAGTTAACATACTTCAGTTAAATTTATTTTACACATACTAATAACCATTGTCGAAACAAATAACATATCCAATATTCTTTTTAGCTTAGTCATTGCAATTTGGAAATGTATTTTAGAGATCTTAAAACTTATTATTTACGTAAACGCACAAAGGAAAGTGAGGAAGCGTAGTAAAATAATAAAGCATCAGTTCAAATGAAGTAAGTAGTTGTTTATGTCGTTTGTGCTTTTTTTTTTTTCTTTTTTTCATATATTGTTAAAATCATACTATTGGCTAGAATTTTGCCTGTATTCAGTTAATAAATTAATTAAGCATTGGTGAAAATATAACTGGAACGACTAAACGAGATTTGGATTTGATTGCGTATATATATACACCTAACTAAACCCCATTTATACTGTAAAACAGCAGTCGCATTAAATTGGATGCAGAGTTAGGGAGCGATGTAAAATGACTTAAATGCACTTGCTCGCTGGGCCGCGTACTAAACGCACGCCCGCTGTCTCGCGCCATACAAGCTTTCGTAAAATTCAGGGACGAATCAAGATTTTTTTAAAAATGGTTTTATAAATTATTGCTGTAATTTTGAATTAAAAGATTTCACAATATACAGTGTGTGCCAATTCCATCAATTTATCTTGTGTTCCAATTACCTGGTTATCGAAGGCTTGGAAAATTTAAATTGGATCGATCAAGAAGCAGAATGTGCCTTAGATGAGATTACACTTGACTCAATTAAGTATTACACTAGAAAATTTGAAAGTCAATTAATTGGGTATTAACTTGTATACAATTATATGTTAGATACTATAAAGAGACTAATTCGATATTTTTGTGTTACAATCAAATTAAATCAATATTTAAATTGATCTCTATAGAATCGTATATTATCTTTACAACGTTTGCAAACTATCTCGATTCTGTCACCTAACAAAAGAATAATAATATTAAAAATAGTAACATACCCTTAAGTACAGGGCAACCTAGTTTGGGCTCCTGTCTATCACAGACATTTGTACTTATTATTAAGATGCATTTAAACTGTAATGTTTGTAATATGGGAGAACATTAACTTTTATAATTATTATAAATTTTTCGAACGTAAAGCGATATCAGTTTCATGTGCAAAACTAGAGTCGCATTAGATTAAGATTAAAAGACCAGTGGTTTTAAACAATGATCTTTATTTTAACGGTATTTAATTTAAAAGTCAAGACAATCTGACCATTTAAGACTCACACCCACGCAAAGTTTTGAGATTAATAAATCACTTAAGAGATACATCGCACCTTATCTACACAATTTTCTTTAAATTTAAAGCGGTTGCCGTCTGCATGTAAACAAAGCAGCCCATCGGTTAATTGCCCGTGCAGTTTCCTCGATTACTTACATTCACTTAACATTATTTTGCCTAACTGCCTTCTGTGTTATGGAATTTCATCGTAAAATTTACCTTATTTATATAGCATTAAGATACAGAATTCTAAACTATATTAGTATTAGTCAAGGTTTATTATACTAAGTCAGTATTTTTATTTTTATGATAAACTTAAATTTTCTGTATCGATGTGCATCCATTTAAAACGTTAATTCTTACCAATCCGCTAATGTGGAACTAATATTGTCTATTAAATAAAATTATTCCATTTCTACAATAATTTAGTTAGTAGGATTAAATAGCTTATAATATTATTTTAATTTTAAATTATATCTAAAACTTGTAAATATTTTTTCTTATTTAGTTCAAATAATTATGAAATTTCCTTACTTGTTCCTATATATTTACCACAATGTAACATAATTGTACACGATAACTTTTTCACTAATTATTTTACTATCAAATATTTCGACGAGTTCCTCGTCGGTTGCTTAAAATGTCTGTCTTATTCCTTTTATTTAACTTGCAATGGAAGTTTGTGCGGGTGAAATCTGGCAACTAAATTTAGAAGCAGATATTTTTAAAAGATAATGCATGGTTAACTGTGTGTTGACATCATAAATCCTGCTTGGCGGAACACCTAAGATAGCGGACAAATTTTGTTTTGATTCATTCCTATAATACGGGTATCGCATAAAAGGGCTCACTGAAATTAAGCTACAAAATATATAGACGATACGATGATAAACAAATTGCCTATAATATGGATATCAAGTGAAAGGACTTACTGCGAATATGAAAGCGAGTTTAATTACTACTATTTTATTAAAATACTATAAAGTATAAAATTTATGAAAAGAAAAAAAAAACGAGCTTTTACTTAAATGCGTCCAAAATAAAAATAAAACATTTAAGTTTTAATTATTTACTGTTACCTTATACTGTCTCTATTAGTTAACTTATTTGACCACCTGTTTAAATGGATAAATAAATCCATATGAACTAAGGTGCGATCTCTTCCGATGATTTACTTCCAAGTAAAATGTAAATGGAAAACTAGTAGCAAGGAGATTGAATGATTATACACTATCTTAGTTAAGATTTTCTTTTCTTATGTTGTAATTAATGGCATCTTTACTGTTTCATAACTCACTATATTAATCTGTACTTAAAATTCCTATGTTATGGCACTACCACGGGACACTACTGTATATATATTATTAGAAAAGTAAATTAAAATCACAAATAGCAACACTGTGACCGGATATATAAGGGAGACGGTTGGCAATATTCGTCCATCCGCTTAGCTGTCAGAATATTTAACGATTTGCCTGTCATAGAATGAAAATGTCTGTTGGCCGCCATTGAAATATTTAAACAATATCATTTCTAATTCTATTTCTAATAATATATTATACCTAAGTCGACCTCGCCTTCGATCGCGTTTTGAGGTGTTGGTTGTCATGTGTCAGGCAAAAAAGTAGCCTATGTCCTTTGTTGGAGTTCAAGTTTGCTTCATACTAAATTTCATAGAAGTCGATTCTGCGGTTTCATCGTGAAAAAGGCATAGACAGATACACAAACAGACAGAGTTACTTCCAAATTTAAAATATTAATATAGATTATATTATTTCTTGTTTCATTTTTACTTGTATGAGTGTTTTTTTCTATATATATTTTTTTCTATAAAAGGTACATACTGTTCAACTATGTTTTTCTTGTTCGATAAAAGAAAATTAAAAAGGCCGGCAACGCATCTGCAAGCCCCCCTATGTTGCAGATGTCCATGTGCAGTGGTAGTCATTTTCCATCAAATTAGCCTCCTGCCCGGTTGCCAGCTATAGTATAAAAAAGTAAATAAATGCCCGCTTAGTTAATAATTTGAAAAACAACTATAGGATCTTCTCTAGGACTATTTTAACATAGACATATTTTTTATATTCGTATACTTATACATATAAGTGTATATATAAGTATATGAATAGTAGATTATTTCATTTAAAAAAGAAATAGTGTATTACAATAATATTCAAATGGTACAAACTTAAAAAAATAAATATTATGTCATAATTTCTGTATATAATATATCTCTGTTTTGATTCATTGTAATAGCGACAATGTATTTAATGAAATGATTTCATTTGATTTCGATGAATAATCATTAATTACAATTAATATGATCTGTGGAGCCGCAGGTTATTTCCATGTCTATTACATTACCTGACGAGTTCGAGCATACTGATTACATTATCGGTTAACCTGAACCATTTATTAGAGAAAGAAAGAAAAGATATACAGTTTTATTTATTTGCAGAAAACCGTTTTGACGAGTTACAGTTTTTTAATAAGCACTAGTTGTTCCACACAGTATCACCTGCGTGTTTAGACTTTACATATCGTTCTATATACATATCAAAGTGCAGTTTAATAAATAAAAATAAGTGTGTATTGAATAGTTGAAATAACCCAATTGTTATAAAAAATATTTTTTAACCGATGATTGCGAATTCACAGCCAGGTATGTTCCAAGAGATTTCATTAAGTAATTTGTGCTTATAATTGATTTCTTGTTCGGCAGAGAAGGCTAAAGTGGTAAGCAACCTGCCTCTGTCAGAGGAATAACTGTAATATGTACATCTACCAATTCGTATTTCAAGAGTGCCGCAGTAAAAGTTCCTAAATATTTTTTCTTTATATGGAGAATTTTTTGCTGTGTGCCATTTGCAGCTTTTTTACTTACTTTGCATATTGTTTGGCAGATTGATGTACGTTCATGATTACTGCTCTACATACATGATTTTAAAAAACAAGTTAGGATTAGTTTCGTTTCATTAACTAGATAGAAGTACCTAAACTGTTTAACCTACTTAATTAGTAGGTTTCGTGAGTTTCAATTGTTCCTGAACTTGATGTAAGTATTAAAAATTACAGAAAAGTCCACATGTGTCTATCTTCAAAGGTATAATAACAGTTTTAACTATATCATAATTCATAATATGTTAGTAACTTTAAGTGTGTAATAGAAATTAAAATTGTCTTTTACACTATATCATTCGAATGAATAATTTAGAAGATATTACCGATTCGAAATTCCGAGCAATGTAAAAAATCATTCGCTGCGAAACGAGTGGTCCGATAACAAACTGTAACTTCGGCAGTTAATATTACCCCATTTTGAATCTGTAATCTTCGGAAAAATTTAATCAATGATTCACAATAAAATTACGATTTAACCAATTTCAATTAATTATTTATGACATACTTATAAACAAAGTAATGAATAAATGAAAGTTATAACATAAATATTTGCACTTAAGGATTTTTACTTTATTAATAAATTGCACTCGTTTGAAGCATATGATACATTTTTACATAACTACATATATTATTTATGATGAGTTTAGATTAAAAGGGCGAAATTATCAACAATAGTTTTTAATCTCTGGAACGGTTGAATCGATTTTGACGGGACTTTCACTGGCAGATAACTGACATAATGAGTAACTTGGGTCAACCGTACCGATTAATCTCATTCGTGTCTTCTCCATAATCTGTGCCCTTCCGGCACAACTAAAAGCCATTAAACTAAGAATTGAATTGTAACTTGGGCTACAATATTTTTTTTTTGTTTAATTCAAACGAGTACAAGGTCGCGGGCACAGCTAATAATATATACATTCAAAACAAAACTATAAATGGTTCAAATAGTAGGCAATATGTATAGGGGGTCAGAAGAAAAACGGTAATTTCAGTGTTTATATTGTGACCTTACCCTCAAGGATTCAGACATCAGCGTACGTGTAAATGATAAACTGATTTAAAAATATCACGTCGCAATGTTCGTCAGGGAGGGTTATGAACTTGGTCTGGTTACGTTATTACAGTGATTAGTGCCAATAATATTATGTAGTTATGTAATGTTTTTAGTAATGACTAAGTTACGTGTGAAGTACTTTTGATTATCGTATTGATTTTATTACGAATAAAGAAGAATTATTTTTATCTTTTAAAAATAACTGTATAGATTAATATTATCTAGAATACGCTTAGAAAGCATATCCTATTTTATTAATTCAATAAATGCCGCAAAGTACGCGAATAACTGGCAGTAATATAAATCGTTATAGTTTTACTCATCCTTAAAACCGGAACACAACAATATTAAGTTTTGCTATTTGACGGTGGAGTATGAATGTGAGAATATGTATTTAATATTTATATGAATTATGTGTGGGTGGGTGTTACCTACAAAGAGTCCAGTTAGAAAAAAACATGTTACTGGAATTTTATTGCTGTTGGAAATGAATTACAATATTCGAAAAACAAAAAAAAAAACATGTGACATACTGTTTCCGTGTTTTTACCTACGGCGTTGTGGAAGATATCCATTTTCGAGTGTTGTAAGTGCCTCATTCAATAATGATAGTTATGCTACTATGGAACTATTTTATGAAAATAAACATGACGATAAAAACGGTATATGTATATTTTTTATGAATTTCCTAAACGCGTGCGACATTAATTTTGATAATTTTATAGTATTACTTGAAATGATAGATATCGAATTGAATCGAAAATTAGTATTTGATACCGACTACGACTTTTGGGGTTCAATTTGGACAGCGGCCAATACACGCCTATACACTTATTAATCGATGGCTATTCTTTTTTGTTCCCTTACAAAGCCGTGTAATTAAACGTTGGGTGCATTCATGTAAAAGCTGTGCTTGAATGTATGCAACATTACGAAACTACTGTTAAAATATCACACTGAGTATTATCAGAATCTGTGTTTATATGTAAGACAATACAATAGACTTCTTTGACGCACTGGTTGATCATTTATATTAAGATTTTAAATACTTTTTTGCTTTCTGAAATTTGGATGTATTCAAATAAAAATCTCTAAAAATATATTTGAACTTAATGGTTTTTTTGTAAATAAACCACAAATTGCCTATGTTGAACATTTTTAAAAGCCACGAAAACAAATTTGCAGTTTAATAATTAGAGATACGAACAATTTATTACAGACAAAATCCGGCACACTTTTTGTATAATCCTTAATTTATAGCTTTATTTTGTGATACATTCAGAGATTAGAGAATATCAAAATTAAATTATTCAATTCCAGGAAAAAACTTAGATGCGATTAATTGGTCTTGGGTGCAATTTATACGAAGTGGTTCGTTACGCGTAATCGCAATCGAAGCCGCGACAAAGGTGCTTCCAATGAAATTAGCCGGTCGCGTTGACCACAGATACCTATAGGTACGTGTCTCCCCACGTTCCCCTTTATTGTTACATCTGTTTGCCTACATTAACTCACTCGTACGCTCTATCCGATTTAATACTATAATCAAGATTTGCATGTCACAGAACACAAGGTATTGGCGAAAGCGTCACGGCAAGGGGACAAATTGTATTGTATATACGTGATATCAATATTCGCACACCTGAATAACACAATTTTCGTTGTATTAGCATGGAGTCGTCGATTCCGCTATAGGTAATTGATAATAGATGCGCTGTGACCGTGCCGTCAACGTCTGTAATACAATAGTGTATTGTGCAAACTTGTTTATGAGTACAAGTTTCATTAAGTCTCTCTCTTTGTAAGTCTTCGTTACTTTTTTCTTAATACATTATTCTAAACGGCGACTTATCTTGCCTTTTAAAGAATATCGTTATTTATCTTAAACAGATAAAATAAAAAATACTCTATTTTCCATCTAACAAACAGCAGAGAGATTCTAGCCACTGGAAAACGTGAAACTTAACCTGAAATCGTGGGTTCAAATACGGGCGTGTAATTTCCTTATGATTGATTTTCCTTTTTCAATTAAACTTAAGAGGAAACTTGTAGGTATGTGTTGGATAAAATTCAATTACATGTATACTTATCTACCAACCAGAATTGGAACAGCGTGGTGGAATACGTTTTAAACCTTCTACAGAGGCATTTGTCCAGCAACGGGGAATTCATAAATTGTTAATTTACTTTAAATATTAAATGCTTATATAAATAACAAAGTAACTTATTACTTATTTTTTTTAATTTTGAATTTTATTTTGATTTGAGAAGTGCGTTAGACAAAAAGTATATAATATAATATTTAAGATCAAGAATAATATGATACGGAGAAAAACTTTATTTTTCAAACTGAGTATCTTTTGGAAGGCATTTTATGAATTCCGCAGTGAATCCAAAAAAGGCGGTAATCTCGAGGAGCCAGAGTTCATTCCATCACCTAGGTCGGCGTTTAGTTGCGCATTTCAAAATTTAAATTCGTACTCACTTTATTTGTAAATCTCTAAATTAAATTTTACATTCAGTAGACTTATTTGACGTAGTTGTTGTAAAACTTCTAATATGACTTCTCGAAACATATATGGAATAAATTTAAATTGACGTTTTTCATTTTTAATTTAAACATTTACAGCAGCAGCACAGCAGAATATATGTATATCATATTCAGTACAATGTAATAGTAACTTAATTTTATGATATGTTTTAATTTACTTTTTGTGACGTAACTAGTCTGAGATATCTTAGTAAGTATATCGTGGAAGCTAGCCAGCAAAATTCACGTTACATACTTAGTTTGTAACAAGCTCACCAGGCAAAATACGAATATATGTGTAAATTTATATAGGCTTACTGGCGCCGTCTGTATTCAAGTTTTCATAGGTGTAAATAAAGCTATACGAATTCAGATACCACATACTGTGATAAATATCTACACTATTTATTACATACTGTAATACTATAATATGAAACACATACATTGTGTGTCACCTCTATTTACGCTTATACTGCCAATAACAACACACATTATATCAAAGATGAACATCAATAAAAGAATTATATATTTGTTTTTTATTTTATTTTAATAGCAAAAGGAATCGTTGATTTCAGCCTAATTTTTCCTATGTTGTATCTTACGAATCTACGCATCTAATATTTTATTAGCAATAAATTTCCTATAGACCAATATTTATTTTTTAGTAAGATTTTTGATCTTGTTGAAGCAAGTGGGTTTCAATTGTCATTTTATTAAAGTCACTGGTGATAGTTTCCGACTGGTTTATTTGTCTTACTGTGAATTTAAAATTTCGATGTTCAGGACAGGATTAACCATCCGACCACTAGACAAAGCACGTCTGGCGTCTCCTTTACCCTTTCTAGATTCGTAAAATATATTTTTTTCACCACTTTGCAGTTTTATTCATAATTAGGAAGTTTTATATAACAAAGATCTACAATACAACAATTAACTTTGAAAGCTGTCTTGTGGTTTGCCTTGGAGCCTATCGGCAGTTGCCTACTCTACCTAATGGATAATTCGGCTATGTAATATTTTATTTCACATCACTAAATGAGTTTTTAAAGCTTGTGGGTATATATTCATTTACATTACCTGTAATACCTGTTGACTTCCAGGCAGGATATATTAATATAATAATTGTATTAACTAACATGACTGTATTTTTTTAAATGTTGAAAAAGAGTAACTACTGAGTTTCTTGCCGTTGCTCGGTAGAATCTACTTTCCGAACCGGTGGTAGCTTCACTTAATTGTTAAATGATGATTCAAAAGTGCTTGTAAAAGCCCACTTGAATAAAGTATACTTTGATTTTGATTTTTGATTAATTCCATAGGCCTTATTTATATCATTTAACCAATGTTGAAATAGTTTAAAAAGTGCCTGTGTGCCTCTGTCTGTATCTCCATACTCTTCTTTTTACAAGTAAGGACATGCATAAATCATTTGTAAATGTTTTGTACAAAATGGTTGAAGTATGACGGTTTTTCCTAAATAACTGTTTTCGTGCCCAATGCTGGCTTTTTTATTATTTTTAAGTTTTTTAGTTTTAGTTAGGCCTTCGTGCAGGTCTTTCTAGATTAGTAACAATCAGTCATCACATTTTAAAGCCACACAATTGCGCTATCACGCAGTACATGTTTAGGAGATACATTAAAACAGATTTAATTCACATAGAAAAGGCAAATATAACATAATTTTACCTTCTGAAGTACACTCATAAATGAGGTGGAGTAATTTTTTGTAATGCTTTACTCACAAAACTTCTAAACCAATGTACATAAAACTTTTATCGAGGCTGTAGTGTGTTCCGTAAAATTCGTACATTTAAGTTTTATTTATTATATTGTGTTGTCCTTATACACTAATTCTAGTAGGTATACCTATGGTGCTTTTTTCTTTATTTTTTTCTTGTTAACATTACACTATCTTATTACTTTAATGTCTATAGTTAATTCACTGTCACAAAGGCTGCCTGAAAGAGATTTGTAGCGATAAGGCTACCAGTGCACGCTTTTTACCGACTGTATATAAATAATGATTTACAGTTGGGATTGTGCCCTATAGTGTGTGTTTAATTTTATGAATTAAGTATTAGTATTAGCAGGTTCTTCTCGGTAAAATCTACATTCCGAACCGTTGGTAGCTTCATTTAATGTGGTTTATAAAATGACGATTCAAAAATCTTTGTAAAACCCTGTTGAATAAAGTATATTTTGATTTTGATTTTTTGGAGTATTTGTCATTTAATCTAATAATATGTAATAGCCGATAAAGTTACTTTGATTTTTTAATTATAAAATTCTGTGCGTATAATTGACCATTCATATAGGACGTGTAGGCGAAAGAATTCTTTGAAAGCTCGTGACGTTTATTTCTGTGAATAAAAGGTTAATAGAATTGGATGCTTTGGAAGTAGAAACAACGTAAACAGATCATGACTAAAGCAATTGGTACAATTACGGACTTACTTATTTTTGTTTAAAAAATTGGGTTGAAATATGATTCTGTCTAGTTATTTAAAAACCGATTGATTATAAGCAGTTTTTGGAAAAGATGTTACGTGGAGGATTTAAGGATTTAATGTGCACATAAAGTAGTGTTTATTTTGTATAGATTACAATTGTTATTTTATATAAATAACGGTTTGATTTCAAGGAACTTTTTTTGCATTTGGTCTTATTTAAAGCATCTTCATATTATTTTAATGTGATCGTCAGTTGATGTTGAATTTTATTTTGGTATTTTAATATAGATTTAAAAGAAAATATTCCTATAAAAGTTAATACGGAAGGAGTATTAATAGGTATACGTTGTAAATTGAATAATGCCTGAAAAACTCGATGTTTATCGGATAATTTCGGATTATCGGATTTTTAAAGACAGCAAATTGCTTTTTTGCTACGATTATAATAGATTATTATATGTAAATTAACTGATTAGAACATTTTCCAACTTCCGTCTATTAACTTACCTACTTGCATTTCACTGGTTTTTTTT
Organism: Vanessa cardui; assembly: GCF_905220365.1. Classification (NCBI taxonomy): domain Eukaryota; kingdom Metazoa; phylum Arthropoda; class Insecta; order Lepidoptera; family Nymphalidae; genus Vanessa; species Vanessa cardui. The sequence goes on from NC_061136.1 coordinate 9,258,246, forward strand.
TGTTTCGGGTATAGAGTATCAAATTGTGTTATCATTTAAGTACATACTAATTATTTTACTAAAATGTTTTCTGTTTTACTTCGAATTATGCATTCACAATTAATCTTAAGAGTTTTTTTAATGAGGTCTTTTTAATTTCGGTAAGCATTTATATTACCTTTAATTACCTACAATTGTTTTTAAATTTGACATGGCAAAATGATAAGGGCGTGCAAACACTTGACAGAATTTATTTGTCGATTTAAAAGTATTGAAAGAAGCAATTATTTATTATGTACACGCAACTGTAGTAATTATATTATTATCCAATTTATTTGTATATGATAATTAAAAACTGCGGGTTCTGTAAGGTGAAATTAAAATTGCCATCACGTACTCCTAGTCGGTTCCGAGTGCCCACGTTGACTTTCTGTCCGGTACTTAATCAGCCACAATTTCGGCTCGAGATGTTACATAATCCCTCGGTTTCAGTTGCGATCGTACTTTAGGCTTTGTGCCAAAGAGAATGTTGTAAATAGCAAAACTCAATATCGTCGTTGCTTAGGTTTGATTACATGTATTGAATACTCTTTATAATTACCGTTTTTTTATATTTCTCCTGACCCCTATTTTAACATCAATATTAAGAGCAGTATCAATACATTACATTATCATACCGATAATTTTAAATATGTATAATATTTAAGTTCTTATAGGGTTTGCAGGATCTGTACTGCAACCCTAGGAAGATTTACGCTGGTACTGTTTAAATTAAGTAATCAAAATTGTAGTAATTTCTTACGTAGCTTATGTTAATATTTTAACGAATATGATATTAAATACGTTGAATTATGAACATATCTAAAAATAATAAATTTAATTAAGGCACATACGTGTTTTCAAATTTACAATGAGGATATGAATTGTAACAATGGAACAAATTGACCGGATGCCCGGAGCGATGAAACAATAGCACAATCATGAATTCAGTTTGTCACAGAACGAACAGAAAACAATTACATTATCACAAATCAAAGACTAGCTTAGGATTTTATACAAATTATTATTAAACATATTGATTTCCGATACATTCATTCTTAACGAACTATTTAGACTCTACGTACCGATACGCAGAGTCCGATGAGCAGAGGTGGCCCAGTGGTTAGAACGCATGCATCTTAACCGATGATTGCGGGTTCAAACCCAGGCAAGCACCGCTGATTCATGTTCTTACTTTGTCTTTATAATTCATCTCGCGTTTAGCGGTGAACGAAAACATCGTGAGGAAACCTGCATGTGACAAATTCTGCCACATGTGTATTCCACCAACCCGCATTGGAACAGCGCGGTAGAATATGTTCCAAACCTTCTCCTTAAACGGAGAAGAGGCCTTTAGCCCAGCAGTGGGAATTTACAGGCTGTTGTTGTTGTTGTTGTACCGATACGCAAGAAATATGCAAGTCAACAACTCACGCTGTTTCCTAATTATGGCGCTTGCGTCATTGCGGTTCTAGGTCGATGAATATTAATGTAAAATATAGATATTATTGTATGATTCCTACTTCGATCAACCCATTACAATTACAACAAAATGTTAAGCATCTTTGAAATATTCTTTGAAAAAACTTGGTCAATCGAGTAATACAGGGCAAACTTTAACCCTGAATCAACAATGTCCTAGTCGCTTACTTTAAAAACTTTGTGATAGTTACGAGAAAGAGGCGCGATCCTGCTAGGCCTGTGAATAACCTAACCTAGTTAGCAGTAATGGTCAGGAGGTCAGAAAGTTGTTGCTTTGAATTTGTAAGTAGAATTATATTTAGGTCAAGCAAAGAGACCTTAGCCCTGAGCAAGTTTTAAGATATGGTGATTTGTTTTGAATCATAACAATGAGCCGGTGAGCAATTAATATTAAGTATTTTATTGATTTATAAATATTTAATTTAAAAGATGCAATATCGTTAAATATCGAAGGTTTTAAGGTCCAATACAATCTAATAATGTGAGCAGCTTTCGTTTGTTTATTACGTTCAGGATTAACGATTACAGTAATGAGACTACAAATGTAATGGCTACGAAACTTTATATATGTGTGCCAAAATGGACAGTGCTTAGAACACGAACATCTTAACCAAAGATTGCCTGCTCAAATCCAGGAAAGCACACTAAAAATTGAAACGCAGGAGTAGTAAATTTACAGACTTTTTTTAGTATATTTACTTAGAACGTGGAAGATGAATGAGAACTAGGTTTATGTTTTATATTTTTACAATTGCTTAATATAAAACTAAAAAACTTGATCCAGGTTACTTATTACTCATAGTTAGTGAAAAGTACAATAATATAAACATGGTATGTTAACCGAATGGCAAGATAAAAAGTACACTTCGAGTCAGTCGCCGCAAGTAACAGTGATTTAAGAGGCGAGCCGGTTTTTAGTATGTACACAAATGTTTCATGACAATTCACAATAAATTGCTTTTTGTACTTAAGATATAAAATATGAGTATCGGTTTAAGATACATTGCTTTTTATTTGCTTTACATTACGATATCCAGATACATCATACAGTTACCGTCCTACCTTTTTTAAATATATTTACACAGTTGTGGTAGTAGTAGTACCATTATAATTAAATGATTAAATATCCTAAAGGACATTATTTTGCTCAATATGATAACAACCTACTAAAGAAAACACTTTCCATTAAAAATCCTGTAAACTTCTAATTTTGGATAATGTAATTTATATATTTATGATTTAAAAAAGAACTATACCTTACCTTCACTGAAAGTAGATATAACAATACAATAATACAAGTTATCGTTTAAATATACCCCTGATGATTGAGTCGATGACATGAATAAGACAAAAAATGAACAAAAAATTTTATGTATCATATTAGTACACAGAAAATTTTATTCTTCATTTGTATATGTATAAGATTCTGGTGCATATTCCACCACGTTGCTCTAATACTGGTTAGTGGATGTAAGGGGAAAAAACTAAATTTCATCATTAGTTAACGTTTGGAAATATTGTCAGTTTTCGGAAACCTGCATTATTTCAAAGTAATTTTATGTTAATATGTAATGTTCTCGGACTAGTTCTAAGACAATAATGCTATTGTCCAATCAGCAGTAGAAATAAACAGTAGTTCAAGCTCTCCTTGTTAATAGAAAAACAATCTCTTTGGAATGAAAACTTCAGCCAGAAATAGCACGCTTTCAAGTTTAGTTAGAATTTTCTACCTCTTTTAAATAAATAAATTAATGTACACTAATTATTAATATATTTTATATCCACTATTCGTTCCGAGGTGGCTTTGCGTTCAAGCCATTTAGTTTTATCATTTAGAAAATATTTCAAAACTAGTCTTGCGTAACATGGTTTAAAGCTTTTTATAACCACGTATTACCCTTACAACATCGACTAACGAACAGAATTTCTCATTTAAAAAAAGCTGTAATGTTTTATTCACTATGTGCGTTGAACAGGGCACTTGGCGTGGTTTCAAGAAATCAGTGAGGGTTCACACTCTAACCCCAGGGCGTAATAACGATGAAATTACAAATAATGTAATCATACCTAGAGAGGCATAATTATCTAACATCATGTAGATCGTTATTGCCTAAGATATATAGCTTAACATACAAATGTTGACGGATTAAAAGACAATTAAATTATTATTTTATATTCATATTTGTATTTTGGCCGAATGCCCCTTCTTTTGTATAATATAAAATAATTTTGGCGTAAAAGGAGAAGCTAGTATGAAAAAACATAAAACATACTGAACCAACAATATAAAAATAAATAGGTATCTGTTTTATTTGAATCCTAATACTAATTAACCAATAAATACTTAAATAAATATCAATGGGCAAAATAACGTTTTCCGAGATATGTTAGCCCTTAAGTAATGAAAAGATTTAGTGAATCTTTGAGTCACACTACTGCGGGTTGGACACACATGTGGCAGAATTTCAACTGATACAAGTTTCCTTAAGATGTTTACTGTCAATGTTGAGCTTGAATTTAAATACAATTAAGTACATGCACACTTAGTACTGCTTGCTCGGATTTGAACCGTAGTTCTTTCGGCTACGTCGCAAGTATCAAATTCTATCCGCTAAGTCTCCTTGGTAGGATTAATCGTATATAAATATATTTTAATATTATCTACATATATTAATATAACTGCATTTTGCCAACCCTATCAAACAGACACCCAATGTTAACTAGACAGGCTCTTTTAAACTGCTACTCAACATACGACGAAGTACATGCAAGTTACATAACACAGACATTTATTTACATATTGTAATGTTACTGCACTATTATCTATCAAGTTTCACGGGGAAATTCATTTCACCCCAAGGACAGGAGGTAAAAAAATGTATCAAACTTATTTACCTTTGAATGCGTTTCAAATTCATTCATTCACTGTGTGCTTATTATTTACGATATCATATAATAAGAAATTAAATGTGTGCTTTATTTTTTAAGTAAAAATCACTTCGTTAAGTTAACTCTGCTTACCAGAGTTAGTTTGATAATTTATTTATTTTTGTAGTGTTATGAGAATCGGTAGTTGTGTCTACTACATACGCGAGGGTTACTAAGCAAAATAAAAAAAATAGGGAACTAACTTTCGAGCTTTGAATGAAAGTATAACATATGTTTGTATGAGCAGCGGGGCGGAATTTTAACTTCACGGAGTTGAAAACTTAATGCGTGTGACAATGAGAAGTCTTTCGAAAATCACAGCGATATCGATACTAACAAGTCACCATTCTATAAATCCCTCCGTCTCAACAAATCGCAGTTCTGGTTATTAAATAACAAGATTTAGATTTGTTATTATGGAATCGGCTTTTTGGAAAAGTGAATATATGAAGAATAAAATATTCTCATGTGATTAATTTGTGTTTTATTAATGAGAAATAAAACGATCCTTTATATGCTCAAATTCGAAGACACTCTTAAAGGATAAGCAACATCTATTGTTATTTTCAAACAATAAATACTTCAAGACAGGATTTAAATAAATATATTTTCGCTAAATTTATCAGCGCTTTTTTTGTATAAATACCGTGTCACATAAATTATTTTTCCATTTCGATAACATATAGAAAAAAATTATAATAATAAAACAAACATAAAGCTGAAACTTTATAAGTAATGGCAATTGGCAGTGCTGTAAAGTGTAGACTGTAGAGCCATCGTAGACATCAAGAGGTTACGAATGCGCGTAGAGGGATTTATACGACTAATTTTATTTGCGTGTAGCTTTAGCCTTGTATGATATATAGTGTTGTATCTTCGATATTGTCGAGGTTATTTATTGTAAGGAATCAGATTTTTTATAATCATTAATAAAAGTACTGTTTGTTCATCTTTTATTGTACAGCTTATAGGCGTAATGCCGTAGAAGTAAAAAAACTGTGAATTTTTAATATTAACCCCTTATGAAATAATAACACATGTTTTTCATTTTTCAAAGTAATCAAGTTCCTATAATGTATTTGTTAAAATTAACTAATAACATAGTGAAGCGTTTACGTAAATTAATGCACAGTAAATTTCATATAAATCAAACAAACTATCCAAAATTGCGTTTAACAGCATCCGCTTATGTAACGGTAAAATGCGTACTTTATTTCATAAAACTATAAAAGCTCTCACTGCATAGGATTTTCCGCAATGTTTTCGTTTAAGTCTGCATTTATTTAAAAGAGGGAGAGAAATTTATTTAATATTGTATTAAATTAATGTATTAAAAGTTTATAGACAAACCAGCTTTATATAAGCTTATTCGCTGTAACCGCTGGTTCACGGCCACTTGAGAAGAGCCTTGATTGCAGTTCGTTTACACATTTATGCACACTACGAGAGCATGCACACTACTACGTTTAGTATGACACGTGGAACATGATATTGAAAACCACGTAAAAGTTCATACACGTATACATAGGAATGACATTACGTAACGCTACGTCACTATGCGATATGCACACGCAGTTACAGAAAGTTAAATTAATATTATGTGACAATTCAATTAATTGAAATAGTGGGAAAAGTAAAAAAAACAATAATATATATGTATACATTACAAAAATATAATTGTAAATTTTTTATATGTTTAGGCAACATGGTCTGTAAAATCCAATAAGTTGATTGTTAGTCTTCCTACAACCTACGGTTATAAGTTTTCTATTGAAATAAATAGACATATGAATATTAAAAGAATACGATGTAGATTAAAAAATATATTAGAATTAATTCACTAACAAATGTTTATTTGCACTCCAGTTACTATATAAAACAAATTCCGCTCCAAAGTTTCATATACAAGATCGCTTACAGCGCCGAGAGAGGCGTACCAGGAGAATAGTAGCGGAAAGAGGTCGGCGGGCTTACACGTGGCGCACTCACACATTTTAAATATTGCAGATGTGGGCGCTTCGTGTCTACAGTTCACAATTACAAACGTGCTAGACTGGAAAACGCATTTAGCCGGAAAAGATGAAACAGATCGATGCATTCTATAAAGTTTTGTAATAACATTATTTACTTAAAATTACAACAAAAATTTTAGTCATTTTTTGTTGTTATTTCGCGTTTATTAAAACGTTTAAAAATGTATTATATCCGTGGACGTAATTACTTCTTAAGATATCGGTTAACTTTTAATATACCTCACTGATTCGAGTTCGAGTTCTCTCTGATTTAAAATGAAATGAAAACACCTGAGTGAAGGTCTTGACTTCTTTCTAAAGCTAAAGCGTAGTTAACGACTTTCTAGCTGCGTTTCCGGTTTTATTAAGCAATGTAAGCTGACGGAACGAAACGTGACGCTTAATTAGTAATTGGATTTGAAAATTTCTGTACAGTTTTAGCTTTTCTAGTTTCCCTGTTTACATCTTAATTTAACATGTTTGTTTTGAAAATAAATAGAAATGAGGTCATAAGGTGACCTCATTCCAATTTGAACGCAATAAAAAAAATGAACGCAAGAATGAAATTATTTATAAGTTGCAATGAATTATTGTTATATGGTGATCTGATACGGGTAATCAAACGAAATCGTTACAAAAAATTATCGCATGCCTGGCGGAATAAATTTCGTTACCAGTTACATAAAAGAACTGTACATTCGGATAATAATTTTTCATACTCATATTGAAAATTGCATTTACCCATCCAGACTTCATTAATTGCCAGACACATGACGTTTGTGGAGAAGTTGTATTTACTAGCTACGAGTAATCCAATAATACTTAAATTTGAACGCATATGTACATAATTGATTGTGTTACACATTGATTGTTCTCAACTTTGGATGCTTTGTAATAGGAATGCGTATCATGAACCTGCATTTGAATTCTCCTCGATCCACCTTTTGGCATGGACTTTCAAAGTTGTGAATGTCATTTAAAAATTGGCACGTGCGGAACCAAATAGAAATATTGGAGGCGTATCCCGATTCGAATGAAACCCTTCAAAACACTTATCACGTTCGGCTTTCAAACGATGATTCCACTCATTTCATCCAATACTTTACAGACTAAAGCGTATGGGAATCATCTTCAAAATACAATATAAATTAATTATTTGTAAAGATGGCTTCTTTTCGAACAAACAAACGCATGTTGCCGTTGAAATGTTCTACACAAATTTTGCAATTGTGACGAACTACAGGCGGAACAAAATTAACAAGTTACAGTTAACAAGCCCCAGTGTTTGTGTAAACTCCACTAACTAGCTGCTTTTTACGTCTATGTGAATAGACCTCATGTGTCTCGAACATATCTGCCGTCTGGAATTTTTACATAATTATAAAATAAATATTATAGAGAATCAATATATGCAAAGTGATTTGTAAAATTAATAGCCGTTTCTACCGTTTTGTGTAACATATAATGCACCAATTTTCGTTCGTCAAATCTTGACTTTATAGGCTTTGCAGTTTTTTCAAGGATTAAATATCAGTATAGCTTTGTAACACTAGAAATCTGAGAAGAGATGTATGTACCTAATATTTAAAATTTATTAATCAAAGGTTGAGTAATCTTTAACCTTTATATATTTAGTTCAACAATGAGCACTTGTTTTGCAAGAAGCGACGTAAATCGCAGTTTGCTTAATACTTCGCTGTATTTCAAAACATCAAATGTCTTCAGCGTAGCTTTCAGTTTAGCTTCATTAATTTAGTTTGAAAGAATTCTATCTAAATAAGATAACTTCAAATAGTTTTCGTAATTTAAATTTATTATTTAGTTTGTATTTCCGGAAATAGTTATAATAGTCACTAATTATAAATATCAAATTAGACTTTATAAAAATGTAATGATTAGGAGGTTCCTAATAAGAAATATTTTTTGAAAATAATCAATAACAGTCTATATGTTCGTAAACAAACATGAAATATTTAATGGGCAATAGGAATGTCGAAAATCAGTCAATGGATTAAAAATGTATCTATAATTCAAATCACAACTGTAAAATGTAATTTTCCCTTTACAAATAAAAATTAAAAACCAAACACATTTGTTAAAATAATCATGTTGTAATGGAAATTTAAAAAAGTTTTTATATCATCGAATTTCGAGGGACCATTAATTGGTATATACATGGTGCGTTTTTTGTTGCATGTTCATTATTGGCAAACCGAAATTGGATATGGTTCATAAGGTGCATATTAGTTTGTCCCTTACTGATTGCGTTTATTATCGGGTGTCCGTCACTGGCTTTCCCATTTTCGATGGAATATATATTATGTATAGGAAGTAAAACAGATAACAGATTGATATACGCCATATTCAAAATTAGAATGTTAAGACTGGTGAATATTATTCTAAAGTAGTCAAGGAGTTGAACGGTTTTTAGATATCGTTTACTCTTAATGGCCAATATGTCCTAGTACCAGTAGTCTAGTGGTAAAACACTTGAATTTTATCCACTGACAGTGGATTGAAACCCAGGTAAGCGCCAAGAATTATAAGCATACATTAAGATTTCTGTTTCTATTTCATCATGTGCTCAGCGCTGAAGAAAATATCGCGAGGAAAATCTTTATGTGTCGGATGAAAATCTGTCATATGCGTATAACTTCTAAGTTTTCTTAGCCCAGCCATGGGTGATGTAAAGGCGCTTCTTTTAAAAAATAATAAATAGGTATTGTTCCAAGAAATCATCAAGTTTCAGATTAATACCGTAATTAAGCTAACCAGTTTTATGGTTCTAATGGATGAATATATATTTAATAATTATGATGAGCATACATTTGTATAAATAAAAAAAAGCACCGTAAAGATATATAAGACACAAAATATTTTTCTCAAAATTAAAATAAATAAAACTTTGTCTCACGAATAATTTCATCGATTAAAAACTCGATTATAATTAGGTGTATTCGTACTGAAACAAATACAGTTATATTTTTACAAGATAGGTTGTTGGTACGACACAATGTGACAAATCATATACATCGAGTGATCGCATAGACTGATATCGTGACATCAGTATTGATTGTAATACAGCACCGATGTGATATAAATCAGCATTCAGGTGTAGTCGGCACTATTGAAGATTAAAATATATTTCTTTTCGGCTTATTTTTTTTTTTATTTGGTATATTAATTAAGAATACTAGTAGTTCATAGTTGAGTTCATAATCGGCACCAAATATTAAGTATATGTAATGGAGATTATCAGTGGGCTTCGGCTTTATGCAGCATCATTTGTGTCATACGATGTACGAAGATTTTAGTACCTATTAAGGTCAAAAAAGTACTTTTTGTCAATATTTTAAATACAAAAACGAGTGCTATTTGTTTTTAAATTATAAAAAAGAACATGGCCATCCAAATACATAACGTATATAAATATTTATATTTGTAAATATTAAGATTGATATATTTAATTAAATATACTTATCATTTTATTTTCAAAAAAATAAAAACTAAATATAATGTTGTAACTTAAGTTTTCCATTCCATCTATTTATAATCTGCATGTCGACATCACGGTCGCTTTTAGCCGTATTAGTCTAGAATAATTGCCTAAATCGCGTTCTCTTTCGAAATTCACTTTTTTGCACACAAGAATTTTTTTATTTTACCAACCTTATATATGTTTACTTTTACTTATTCGATACTTACATCGACAACAATACTTATTATTTAAGTCGTTATAAATTAAATTAATTATAAATGAGCTGCGTCAATACATATATATGTTATCAATACATTGTACGGTGTTTGTATCAGGAGTTAATATATACAATGGAGCTAACATGACTCTATAAGATGTAATTAAAATCCAATCATTTGTAGACAGAAAGCTGTAAAAGAAAATGTATAACGCGTATTGGATTTATGAGCTATGAAGCAAAAAAAAACACCAAAATTCTGATCATCGACGTAGCAGCAATCCGCAAACCAAACGGTAGGATTTGACATCTGTCAGAGATCATTTTCTCTTTGAGCTGGGTAATCAATTGATGAGTATTATTTCTCTGCAAATTCAAAATCCTCTCTATTTATTACTCAGGATATATTTAGTTATAGCAAATGATAAAAATTTCATTCCATTCTCCTTATCCGCTTCTAATAATAAAATTCCACAGACATCTTTAACTTTGTTTTATCATTAACTGAAATTATTTGTAAAAAACTACATATTTAAAGAAGGCATATTATTCAATACAAGATTATACAGACAGTAAGAGAGCGTGTAATTGTATTTAATTAACATGACTGTATTTTTAAATGTTGAAAAAGGAAATACCGAGTTTCTGGCCGGTTCTTCTTGATAGAATCTACTTTCCGAACCGGTGGTAGTATGGTAGCATCACTTAATGTAGTTGTTAAATGACGATTCAAAAGTGCCTGTAAAAGCCTACTTGACTAAGGTATATTTTGAATTTTTGTTTTATTTGAGCTTTCACAGAGAATATATGATGAGTGAGTGTTTTCACTCATCATATATTCTACCGCAAAGCACTGTTAAGTTATTGTGTTTGAAGGCTAAGTGAGTCAGTGTAACTTCAGGCACAAGGTACATAATAACTCAGGTTCAAGACTTGATAATGGATTGGTACTATAAGAAAGAGTTAAAATTTATAATGCGTGAATGTCTACAGGTATTTATGTAAACTAACTATTAGTTGGCTTGTCAGCTCGCATTCCGCAATATATACCATCCCTTTTTTTATATTTTCCTTGTGGCTTGATAATAAATGCAGTTGATTTTATATCTATGCTTTATATGTTCTGATTCTTTATGATAATTTATTTGATATAGTTAGAATCAATGATATGTAAATACGTCAACTGCGTTTACAGCATAGTTCATTAAGCTTCGAAGCTCATATAATTATAAAGCTACGTGCAGTGACGTGACAAAATTATTGATATCTTTTTTATCGTTAATAATATGCTACAAAAAAATAGATATTTGAATATTTACATTTACTTGACAGTAATGACATTTGGTAGAATATTTATTAATATCATAATATTTATTTTTATAAACAAACATACAAAAACTAACAAAACCTTTAAGCTACCAAATCCAAACTTATATTCTATTTATATTGTTTTTCAGTAAATAAAAAGCCTAAAAATTATAGTTTACGGATAAATATTTTGTTAACAATATAACTTAAACTTATTTTGTTTCCTGTCAAGATTACATTGGATTTTTTTTTTGTGCGAGGAATAAAACTTTTTTCTTGATACGTACCATAGAAACAATGTAATGAACACCGTTAAGGATGATAGGGCTTTGTGTAGGTCTGCCTGGGTAAGCAACACCCACTCATCGTTCTAACGACAAACATCAATACTTTATTTAGCTATGATCTGGTCAAAGGGTGAATGAACCGATTTGATTACGTCATAAAACACCTTGAATTATTTCGATTTCGCATAAATGTGTAAAGGGGTAGTTGATATTTCTGAGAGTGTTCGTTTCTATAATCTTTTCTTGGTGGTAGGGCTTTGTGCAAGCCCGCCTGTGTAGGTACCACCCACTCATCAGATATTCTGGTGGCGCATTGACGATGTAAGGAATATTTAATATTTCTTACAGCGTCATTGTCTATGGGTGATGATGACCACTTACCATCAGGTGGCGAGCATATTATGCTCGTCCACCAACCTATTTCATAGAATAAAAAAAATAAAAATATAAGTACTTAAAGTTTTAAGTTTAATTCTATTTCTCATTATGGTGGTGAGTAATTTTCTATTCCGTAATGCTATCAATATATTTTAAATAAGTTACTTTTTATATTTATTTTAGGATTGATCTCGTGTATTGTCTTTTTATTACATGGGAAGTTAACGCGAAACTTTTGATTTAGTGATTTCTCTGCATCCAACTTCACCGAACAAACTCCCTGACTTGTTCAACATATTTCTCGTTAATCCGAATGGATATGATGAATGTCATCCGGATATTTTTCCCAGATGTAATTGAAAGTTCGCGGCGTTGATTTATAGGGTTGAACGATCTACAGCACTCTACTGAAATATGGTTGTTCTAGTCTCAATAAATGTCTGATATATGTCTGTATGTATACATACAAATATTCTATTGAGTGTCAGAACTACATTTGATTAAAGAGTTCATTTTTAGTTTCTTACTTATTCTTCACTAACTTTTCAGACACTCCGAAACAGTTAAAGAATAGCAGATAATTAGTATGGTTGCCGTATAGTAATTAAACTATTTAAATTCTCGGATATTAAAATAATTACTATCTTAAAATTACAGAGCAAAAATAATACGAGATAAAATAAAAATAATAATATAAACCGTTTTAGTATATCAATTTTGTAGGTGACAGTACTCGTCAGGGCCGATAGCTCAATGAAACATTACAAAGAGCTTACAAAGAGGCTTTTGCATAAAAAGAAACCCAACTTTTTTCTCTTTTCTCATCTTGTCTGCACTTCATAATGTTGTAATCCAAAGGGCTTTATTGGAACAAGCGTTAAAGATAAGTGTAATAATGTGACGTGGAGTCTTCTTTTTTAACGAGAGTCGATTAGAGGTTGCCACATTAGTATATAAGTACATTCAATAATGATGACAGTGTCAAAATAACGTTTATTTATTGGTAAAGATAAAATCATAATAAAGGAAAATAAAGCGTTAAGTATGGTTTTCTGTGTTTATAGTATTTGAGTGGTTTAAAGTGCAGATAGGAATAACTGTAAAAAAATAACTATACTCTTGTGTCTATTTTGCTAGTAATCTTTAAAACAATACGTTAAGAAAAAGCAACAGCCTGTATAGGTATATCCCAAAGCTGTGCTCTTTTTGAGGAGAATACGTGAACGCAATTTGACGAACACAGAGAGGAATTATAAGTAATGCTAATATAATTCGAAAGGTCCGACGCATAGAACACAAAAAAAATTAAACACCTCGTGAACACGATTACAAAAATATTCGTCTTAGTGATTGTAATTCACAAGAATTCACAAGTCCTATGGTTTTTGTTTTTAAGCAGTAGGTACTTATTTATTAACTTTATTATCGAGACTGGTTTAATCCGATTAGTATAAAATAAAGTCGATTTCGAATTTATTTCAGATATTATAATCGTAAATATTTAAATGCCAATTCGATTCTAATAATGTATAAAGATATTTTTACTATACGGCCAGTTAAACCAAACTTTTATTGTTTTATTTTTTAAAACGGATGACTTTAAAACGTTTTCTTTTTTAAGACGGAAGATTTGACGGTTTATATTAAGTGTCTACAGGGCTATAGTATCTGAAATAAGTTGTAATAATATTATTCAGATAATAATAGCTTATGATTTTCTGTAATAAAGTTCTAAACAAAAACGTCCATTCAGTCATTTTTAAATTTCTATTTTGTATTGTTAAACGTGAGATTGACCTCTGACCAAAAATTTAAAAGTATAAAACACAAATCCAGTGATGATCGAATGGTAGTAGCATTTGACCTTTAAAAAACTACAAATAGACGAAAAGAATGAATGATTTAACAACATCACATTTCATTCATCATCATTCGCATGAACATTAAATTAATTTTCATCGGAATACCACACAAACGCATTGTACCTATTAATGTATTTTAACTAAGTTATAGTCTACGGTCAAAGCAGGAACATCAGGAAAGTTTACATATTCGGTAGGAAGTATGCGAAAATACCAAGAATCGATGGTCACAGTTTAGTGAACACGGTATAAATCGCTACACGAGGACATAGCGCCGATAACTTAACATGACTTTAACAAGAATGTTATTAAGTTGACCTATTTAATAAGTAAGTTGGAAAGCGTTAGATACAATGTCATATTGATAACACATGTGGAACTGAAGTAAAGTATTGGTATGCACATTTGAATACATTATTTGAGACTAATTTAAGCCTTATAAATACACGCTAAACGAGGACTTTCCTACTTACTTAGGATTTTCCTACTTACCTTTCTACCCAATATGCAAAAGTGTAGTTAAGACGAAAAATTAAAATGTTAAAATAAACCTTATATTAATTTTATGTAATATTTAAGGTACATCAATTTAAATATTTAAGATGCAAACATTATTTAAGAATAATTAGAAAAAAAAATAGCATACAAATTTGTTTTTCTAAGCGATATTAAAGTTTTAGCCGATGGCGACACTGTTTTGTACAGAGAGTTTATAAATTATTTGACTTAACGAAAACAATGAACGGTCGGTTTTCTTTCCGTTTTCGGTGCATTCACTGTAAAGTTATCACAATTTATTATTATCAGAGTTGTTTTTAATATAGATTTAGCAAAGATTTATTGTTTTTTATAGGGTAAAATATGCTTTCAGAAGTATTCCAGTTGCGTGAACGTTTGACAAAAATATTTAGACAAAGGCACAGTGAAACAGTTTAAATATATAATTAGTAGTATCAGTAATATACAAAAACTTACCACAGCTGTTATTAGATTTAATTTCAACAAATCCTTTGTGAAATAAATATATTTAACACTAGCTGTGCCTTGACCTTGTACGCTTTTGAATTTTAAAACAAAAAAAATATTATAGCCTAATTTACTCCTTATTATATCAGTATCTGCTAGTGAGAGTCCCTTCAAAATCGGTCCAGCCGTTCCAAATTTAATTTAATTTAATTTTAAGTAGCCGGAACAAATAGACAGACAGACAGACTGACAAAAATTGAAAAAATGTTTTTTTGGTATATATACCTTGTAAACATACATTGAGTAAAAAAGAGCTATTTTAAAATAGACACTCCTATTTTATTATATGTATTGATAAATATTTTTTAGAATTACTTTTAGATGAAGGTATAGTATTACTTGAGTTATTATCTCAATTTGATGATGTTATGAATTAATTTGTAGTATTCTTACAAAATCAAACTCATCTATCACTTAATGAAGTCGCTATAAATGCGTGGAGTTTTAATAAAAAAACTCAGTCATAATATCACCGTCTCGCGGATAAATATTTAATCAGGACTATTTGATGGGCATTCGAGTAGCGAAGCAATTATTGCAAATCGAAGTTCTTCCCCTATCATCAAATGCTTCATTTTTCAATTACACTATGATTTCACCGGGGACGTTTAAAGTTGACATGAGAATACAATTACTGTTTTGCAGCCGTGTCTTTCTTGTTTATCGTTATTGTCATTACATTTATAACGAGATATGATGTTTGTTGTAGTAACAGCAACAACAGCTTGTGAATTTCCCACTGCTGAGCTAAGGCCTCCTCTCCCTTTGAGAAGAAGGTTTGGAACATATTCCACCACGCTGTTGCAGTACGGGTTGGCGGAATATACACGTGGCCGAATTTCTATTAAATTAGACACTTACAGCTTTCCTCACGGTGGTGTCCTTTAGCGAGATGAACACAAATTAAGCACATGAATATTCAGTGGTGCTTGCCTGGGTTTGATTCCGCAATCATCGGTTAAGATTCATGCGTTCCAACCACTGGGCCATCTCGACTCGTTGTAGTAACATAACGTGTAGTTTTATTTGGTTAGACAGACTGGCATTTGGACAACCGGATATGTAAGTGGTGCCCAACGTAAACAGTCCTTATATCTTGAATTAGTGACACACCTTGGCTTCGCACGCAACGTGCGTGCAACGTTCATACTGCATCTACTATAGAATGTTTGAGAATGGTCACTGCTTTATTGCCCTTAGACAATACATACTGCTATTGCTAATATTCATTTAAATTACATGCTGTGAAAAGCCATAGTGATCTATATTAAATGCACAATGTATTTAAGGTATGTACGTAATTGGATAAAGCTATTGCTTAAAATAGCTTCTATCTATTGAAATTTATTTACGACACCACTTTAGAAACCTCTTAAATTATCTGTGTCTCCCTACTATATTGTTCATGTATTATTGCTTGTATTACAAAAAAAACACATCAAAATCCGTTCTGAAATTTCGAAGGTCTAAGCATACATAGAGACACACAGAGGTAAGGGATTTTGTTTTATACTATGTAATAATAATAATGATGCGCCACTAATCTTTGCCATAGTTACACTGGCTTCCCGATTCACTTCGGAATACAACCAAAGACATATTTTGCTGTTTGGCCGTAAAGTAAGTTATAAGTAGGTATCTACCAGGACGGTTTTTCACGAAGCCTTACCGATTGGTAAACGTCTGTACAACTCATAGTAGTACTTGAACAGATACTAATGTAATTTTTTGTAACTAATGAAGTAAAGGTTTACACAATAGAGATAACACGTGTATCGTAGGACAGAATAGTCTAGTAAGGCCAAAGTTAGTTAGCCCACTTGGCAAATCTCCATGCCACGAGGCGACATTTGGTATGGGAAGAATTTAATTTATCGGATATCAAGAGATTCGTTATTAGCTCGGTAGTAAGGCTACAATCGTTCCATTGTTTTACAACTTACATTCAGCCTGAAATTTTTAATGATCATTAATGTACCACGATAAAAAAATACTCTGAAATGATTCCGATACTATTCTTAGTGGAGATAAAATCAATGTTATGCACTGTACGCTTTCAATATAATGAATATAGCATGAGTTCATCACAGGACTATGACATGATATCAACTTGTAAAATTTATAACGGTTTTCATGGGTACGCCACTCCGTGGTCGCGGGTTCGATTCTCGGTCGAGTGGATGTAGAAAAAGTTCATTAGTTTTCTATATTGTCTTGGGTCTGGGTGTTTGCCGTTATTACTTCTGATTTTCCATAACACAATTGCTTTAGCTACTTACATTGGGATCACAGTAAAGTATGTGACGTTGTCCAATATAAAAAAAATCCACGCACACACATTTATAATACCTAATGTTAAAGAAAAATAATATACTTACTTATTAAACTCAAAATAATAAATAAACACACGTAAAGAATATATGAATAAAGTAATGTATGTGGCTGTCGTTTATAATATGGATAAAATGACTTACAATGTTGTTTTCTTGTGTAATAACAAAGAGAGACGTGTAGACAACAATGCGTGTCTCAAATAACGCAAGCTCGCTAACCTTTTACAGAGGAATACACCCGTGCGTTGAATTAGAAATTGTCGACATTATACTATATATTTTAGATAAAGTTGAAAACTAGTTATTTTCGAAAATTATTCGATAATAATCGAGTAAATTATTTAAAAAAAATGAGGTTGTCAGCGAATATCGTGGAGCTAATATTCATCGATTTTTATGGATGTTATATAATTTTAATTGTTTACAATATTTTATCAATGTATATTATAAAAATTATTGTGTAATAAATACCCGACGTTGTTTCTTGGCGGATCCTTGCTGTGCTATATATATATATGTATATTCCGGATATGTGGTATGAAGTTTTAAAACCTGGTAAAAGGACGATATTTCAGGATGAAAAATGCATATATTATAAATTTTAAGTATTTTCTTTCAAATTCGAGTCAGTTATATTTTTCAATGTTTTAATATTTATCGTTATTAACCCTATATTATTTAAAATATGTTGTAGGTATATATATAACTTTAAAATTGCAAATACCGTTAGATTATAATCTATTTTGCGCAATATGTAGTATCTGTAAATTAAGATTGTGAATGTTTATTCAAGTTACAAAAAACAATTTTGATAGTTAAGAATATTCCGGTTACCTAACCTTGGTAGAGTTTTTATACTTCTACTGAAATTTGCTTCGATAGATTATAAACTACTACTATTACTAAATAATACTGCGTTATATTCTAAGCAGTAGGACTGCTTGCTGCTGTATTATTCGGTACACAATCTGATTACAGACAATCTGACAGTTTTCAATGTCCCGTTCTTGTTTTAAATAGTTTTGAAGGATTATTCGTTAGTTATACCTTAAGATTTACGTTCATAAGATAATAGCGTCGTTAGTAATAATTACTATAGAACGTTTGCTTAACTTTAGCTACACCTGTATGAGTTTCCCGTAACTTCATGAGCCCACGAACAACTTCGCTCTCTTGCGGCCAATAACAATTTGTTAAATAAGTTTTCTATTGCTAAATCAATTACACGGTTCACTTTAAAATCACTTTTTGGTTTTTAATAGTGTTTATTACTTAAATTAAATTTAAATAATAGTTTTAATTCAATTAAACTTACAAGTAAAATACTTTTTTTACAAATCAACGTCTCTGTATTTAAGCTTGGAAATTAAAAAATACTAGCTCATATTGACGGAATAAAAGTAAACAACTCAAACAAATCCACTTAGAAGAAATTTGTCGAAAATCATGCATATACTTAATAAATAAAATGTAGACACTTGTTTCCTTGATTAACAATAATTAATATGGGTACAATGTGCGCAATTGGGTTTATTTATATACTAATATTAAGAGCGATTGTTTTATATTGTTTGTGTTTGTTTTCGTAGCATACCGTTAAACCAAAAATATCATATAGTATCTGTATCTCTAGACGAAGCCGTTTTTATTATGTTTACTTAATTCATAAAAAGTTAAAGTAAAATAACAGTAACAAGTAAAGTAAATTGTAATTGTAATTGCTGTGTCAGGTTTCCTTTCCTCTTAAGTAATCTTCGAGCTAATTTCCATTTCACTATTCCAGCCTGTAAATGTAGAATGATTTTAAAATACATGATATCTTACACACGATGTGTTCTATTCAAGACTAACTAGAGACATAAATACGAACTAACATCATAAAATCTATAAAAATAGTACTTGTCCCGATTTGAAATGGTACCCCTATATGATGAAGATGTGTTCATCAATGATACATCAATAAGGCAAGTCCACAGAGCAACAACTTTTAATTCGTTATTATATTATACTAAAGTCGATTTCTGGATGTTTAAATTGTGACAAATTTCCTTAGGGATAAATAGAGTATAATTTCGCATTTTTAAAATTATCGTATGGATTTTAAATCCAACGTGCATCGTATATATTGTTGTATTAAATCAAGGATATAGCGCATGAATAATATTATAGTGCACTAAAGTCTGCGCAAACGCATGTGCACACTCATTTTTCTCACTTTTACAGTGAACGCATGAGTAGCATTTAAGTATTATGGGGATTGGGAGCTACGCTACTTTGAGTTGCAGCAGCAGTAGGGTACACTGCCGATTTTCTGACTCTGTCCGTTACTAACTTGCTTCTATTAACCCAATCCAGGTTTCCAATCTAGGACTTTGAAATCGGTCAAGAAAACCTCGCAACAACAACAACAACAACTACAACAGCCTGTAAAATTTCACTGCTGGGCTAAAGGCCTCCTCTCCTTTGAGGAGAAGGTTTGGAACATAATCCACCACGCTGTTCCAATGCGGGTTGGTGGAATGGAATACACATGTGGCAGAATTTCTATGAAATTTGTCACGTGCAGGTTTCCTCACGATGTTTTCCTTCACCGCTGAGCACGAGATGAATTATAAAGACAAATTAAGCACACGAATCAGCGGTGCTTGCCTGGGTTTGAACCCGCAATCATCGGTTAAGATGCACGTGTTCTAACCCCTGGGCCATCTCGACTCTCCTCCCTCGCAACCTCGCAACATTAAAATAGTTTTGGTTGTATGTTGCATTTATTGTATTTATGGATTTACTGTTGAAGCATTTAATTCAAAAAAAGAAAGCAAATGATAAGTTGAATAGTCAAAACCGTTTAACGGCGGTATACATTTTGTAAACTGTAAGCTGAGATTAAAACACGAGAACCTCAATCCAATTCACCAACAAATTACGTAAAGCCTCAAAGCTTCTGACTCCTAACCACTACGTTCGCATCCATATACGTATTCACACACACATAGACAGACCGTGTAAGCGACTGCAGCCTTCGCTGGTTCAATGTAACTATGTATCTCGTGTGCCCTATATCAAACGACTGTTAAGTTCACGGCCGTCCACTCCTACACGTGTATGCTTTCCGGGTCTCTTGTGAAGTTGGTGGTGTGACAATTACAATATATTGTAGTTTTCCTATAAACGTCCAACTTTTTTACAGTAACATAAAAAATCTATGTTTAGAATAATTAAATATAAAAATAAAAAATGTTTTTTTTTACACTTGTTCATTTAATCGTAGGTATTCCGAAATAACCAACTAGGTTATATTACGAAGAAACGTATTAAATCTTCTAATATGCTATAGGTTTGCCAGTTTAAAAATACAATTTGTAATACTGACACGTAATATATTGATGGTTATATTTTATTATATTATTTACTTAAAAAACTTTGAATCAATTCAATTAAGAAAAAAAAAATAGGAAATAAATGATAAAACATTATTGTAATTGTATAATTACAGTTATTTTACACTTATTGAAGTCTTAAATCAGATGAAAGATATAACAATTAATATAAACAGAGGTAGAACAATGCATATCAAATGATATACTTGGTTCATAAACAGATAACGTTGTTTGGTTTTTAAGAGTCGTCAACAGGATCGCGCCACCTCTATGAAGCGAGAGGTGAGAGGCAAATAAAGCCGATTACACACAGACTACGTTCCTCCCTAAGAGTATTTCCTCTCTATTGTCGGGCAACTTCCTAAGAGCAGCACAATATTTGGAACGGAGTTTGTATGGACACAGGGGCTTTTATATTTAACAAATAATAACTCCTTAGTAAATGTCCAGCTAGTATAAGAATAGAGATATTATTTTCACTGTAGACCCGTTCTTTGAAATCATTATTTTTAATTTGCTATAGCAGCATAAAAGGTTGAAGGTTTTCATTCAAATGTTTCTTTTTAATCAACCCAACTTTAATTGCGTTCCTCTGTAATGTTTACAGCAGCCGCACCTGAATGGGTATTATGTTTTTTTGTTATTGTTTCAACCAATAAAATAGCTTATATAAATTGAAGTTAAACGATAGTTGGTGGGTTTCTTGTCACATTAAGTGCAATCAGCCGTTTAGTAGAACTTCGATCGGGAACGGCAGAGCCGCTTTAACTCGTTTACACAATTCACGAAACAATCTTAAATGCAGATCTGGATAAATCCTGTAACGACTATCGCTCGCTGTGTCTGTTCCACTTTCAAAGTTTTAAATTTTAACAATTCTCATCTTTTTAATTGTGTCCACGTGTGTATTGGCACGTCTATTGATTTTTTGTTAAAAAAATTAATTGTTCATTAATTTGGTAGACTTAGGTCGATGTTCTTTAGTCATATACTTGCTTAATAGGTATGATGATGTTTTAAATAACTTCTCGTTCATTTTTTATATTAATTTACATAACTGTTTTAAGAATAAGGTTATATTATTTTATAGTTAAAATTATAAGTTAAACTTTAATGTTGTCTAATAAAATCCTCTTGCCTATATAGTGGTGTATTTCAGAAATATAATTATAATAATAATAAAATCAAGGTTGGTATATCCTTTCAATGTTTCCTATTGTTAAATTTTTATATTTATTGTTTCGAAAATATCTACGGAGCCATATTTGAAACGGATTAAAAAAAATCAAAAGGTTTTATAATTGATATTAAAAAAAATATTTTTATCGAGTAGAAACTTTTTAATAAAATAGTAAAATGCACTTGGTATCCGTACAAAAAAATTTCTATGCGGATATTGTAATTACATTTTTATTATTACTATTTAAATACAAATAAAATAAATAACAAGTAATCAAATGTTCCGAATTTCATCTCGCTCCGGTGGTTCTTTTGGAATTTTAACAAGTAAAAGGAAATAAAAAGGTTAAAGAACCGACGAATAAAAGAACTCCGCTAATAGGGCTACCGTTTTGTTGCAACCTCCGACCGAAGTGACTAAAATTTGTTTCGCCATTGACATCCCAGAAGTCTTATTAAATGTGGTTATTAAAATCGATAATTTGCAACCGACTCATTTTTATACTGTTTATTCAATATTCTCACATTTATTATTGGTGGTAGGCGGTACACATTTTTGTAGTTTTGGAAAACTTAATTCCTACTGAATTAGATTCATACTTAATTTAGAGAATTAGAAGATAGCAATGAAAACAACTGACAGGAAACTAAGTATTTACTTTTTATTTAAAAAATATGTTTTTTATAATATTTTACATCACAGAGTCATTAAATCTACTCCTTTTTATTTGTATATTAATAGACTTCGCTAATTAGATTATTCTTAACACCAAATTAAAACTTCCTTAGCGGCAGCTTAAGTCAAAACTGCGGAATTTTATTAAAATATGTGGGTATACCTTGCCCTAAAAACTAATTACTTTATAAATCCTCAGACTGATAACTTTATTTTTATTATTATTATGTATGTAATGTAATGATTAGTCTTGTTACATACATATATATAGAATATTGACCTTAATATTTTTTTTATGGTATAGGTTGGCGGACGAGCATATGGGTCACCTGATGGTAAGTGGTCATCATCACTCATAGACAATGACGCTGTAAGAAAAATTAACTATTTCTTCAATGTGCCACCAACCTTTGAAACTAAGATGTTATGTCCCTTGTGCCTGTAGTTACACTGGCTCATTCATCCTTCAAACTGGAACACAACAATACTGAGTACTATAACTTGGCGGTAGAATAACTGATGAGTGGGTGGTACCTACCCAGACGGGCTTGCACAAAGCCCTACCACTAATATCGTATACACGTATCAAAATACCAATGGAAGGCGTTGTAAACCGACAATTCAAAGGTATCTGCTTGATCAATGATATTTTTGTATAAAACAAAAATATAATAGGTCCAAAAATTATGCTGGATATTTTTGATTTATCGATAAAATTTGATTACAAAGTAACATAAGTTTATATGTATGTACATATAAAAAGGTCGGAATTGGAAAATGTTGGTAACTATATCAATTTTAAGAGTACCCCCATTTCATTTTTAATGTAAGTTTATCCTTTCAGTAAATACGATTGAAAAGTTTATAGGATTTTCCCTAAATATCTGCAGTTTATTTTATTAGACGGGTTTGATTTCAAGCCAATTTTTTGGAGATAGTGTGTTATTCAACGCTAAAATTATGAAAAATATTTTTCTTTTAATGACAAAAAAAATTTAAAAATATACTCTAAAGTGAAGTTGGACAAAATAGAAATTAAGATTGAAATTATTTTTATAAATATTTACACACAATGACCAAAAACGATAAAGCAAAAGAGCCCACTCAGTTATCAATAGATATCAATTTCATTAAAAGCCCCGCTATTATCACCTGAACGATCAGAACAATCGCATCAAGGGTATAATGAATTAAATCGCGAAGTAATAACATTACGCGCTGCTCGCATTAAGTGTTAACCGCAGTCAGAACATTCAATTTTAAATGATCAAAGAGTGATGAAAAAACTGATTTTCCACAAAGGTTTTGAACCTTGTCCCTGTTAGGGAGTGCGTAGGTGCACACGGGTTGCGTGGGGTACTGACAACGCGCCGCACGAGCTTAGTGGCCCCATTGCTGTAACCGAGCCTTCATATAATTTATGTTCCCCTGGTACTACTTGGCATTGACTCGGGGGAGATATCCGACGATTTGTCCGCGATGAAATAAATCGCTCTTATAATTTTTTATTTTTAAAGCTGTTTTCTCAAAACACATTTGTTTTATTAAACTTTTAAAATGTAAATATTATTAAAATAGTTTGTAAAAATAGTAAATTGAAAGTTAATATTTATGTAAATAGGAACTTATACTGAAATAGATTTTGTTTTATAATTTTTTATTTACTAAACCTTCTTATTTTAAATTGTAATTAGAACACCTGTCATCACATCGTGTCTTCAGCTTATATATTGTAAAATGATAGATTTTATTTGTCGTTTATAAATATCAACAACATTGATGATTATATTATCTTTACGTAACTTATTGTGATTAGCGAATATTAAGTTCAAATTCATAAAGAATCACAGAGAAATACTACTATTTAAAAATATCACTTCCGATCTGACATCTAAAGCTATTTCTAACTTTATTGTATCTCTCTCAATCGTCTCAAAGTGGTTACAAATTGAAAGAGAGAGTTAGGACACCAAAACCCGCTTTCCCACATTCCAACGATAAAAGGGAAACTAGTGTTAAATTCACCGAGGGACGAAAGAGACGCATATAAGGGTACGGTTGAAGTGCGAAAGCGTGGACGATAGAAATGTAAGGGTGACTTACCTCCTCGGTGCCTCTAGTATCCTGGTAACTCGTTACAGGTCGCGTAACGCGAGCACAAAACTGGAACAGTGCAACGGGCGAGCTGTTGCGACGGCTCTAGAGCGCGAACTGCAATTGCAATGCATTCGGTAAGGGGTGGTGCAGTCTGTGCAAGCGAGACTGCAGCGCCCGCCCATTCGCCTCTTGCCTCACTTTCCCGCCCTAGTGTTCTTGAAAACTTACAACACTTAACAGGTGGTGAGATTTCAATATTTTACCTCACAAGACTTAAGAGTGCGTTTATAAGAAGACTTTTCTATATCAATATTTATTTATTGTTTTACGAAAATCAGAAACTTTTGCCAGAATTCTAACTTTAAGTTAAATTTATTATTTATTTGAATAAACTTTAATATTAATTAGACATCGATTTGGTGCTGAAGTGAGTCATAATCTAAAATAAATGCGAAGCTGTAGTTAGTATTTGTTACAGGCCGGCGCCGCCTCCGCGCGTCGTCCCGGCGACCGCCCGTCGCAACGCTCTCCACGTGTCACAACTCCCGGTATTCACTATAACTTTTATTTAAAAGAACGTAATATTACTTCTGTAATAAATCGTATAAAATCCTATATTTTATACTTTTTACCGTGTTATTATATCATAATTACACAGGTTTACATCTTGTTCTCATTTATGCTTTTTTAAATAAGTAAGCAAATTAACCTTTTATTATATTAAAAATGTGTGCTTCTTATATGTTAGTTAATATCTTTATTAACATAAGAAGTAACAACATATGTTAGTTTAAAAAAATTGTGCCTAAATGCTATTTTTGTTATATTTATTTTATTGTTAAAAAAATGTTAGTATTTATAAAAATATTTAATATGAAATGTTATTTGTATTTTTTTTATTTATTGTAACTTTCTCTTTTGTCGCATGTATTTCCTTGACTTAAGTATATTCATTCGTATTCAAGATACGGCTACGGAAAGTCTATCTTTTTAAACTGACTTTATTCACATTGGGTATCATATCCATCAATTATTGTAATACATGAAAATGTTTTATAACTTAGATATAAATGACAAATAAATATATTTTTTGTAAGGCGGCTATCATGGTATGGGCATGTAATGCGGAGGAATGAGGAACATTGTGAGGAAGGCCTTGAGCATGGATGTGGATGGATATAGAGGTAGAGGACGACCAAGAAAACGATGGATGGACTGTGTGAAAGACGATATGGTTAGAAAGAATGTTACTTGTGAGATGACATCTGACAGAGATGTATGGAAGGAGAAGACATGCTGCGCCGACCCCAAATAAAATTGAGGAAAGGGCAGGAGGATGATGAAATATATTTTTATAGTATCTGTTTCCATAGAAACTGTAATACTGGAATCCAATTAAAATACGTAAGCTTGATAAATATTTTTTAAAGAAGAAGGTTAAATATTAATTAATATAGGTATAGATTTATTGCTGACATGCAAAATGTTGTACGGGGTAAGTTAAATACAGCGTAACATACTTCGCATTAACAGCCCCTCATACTTACGACATACTTAGTTTCTATAAAGAGAATCGACGGCGCGTGATCCATCGATATCCAAGGGAATAAGCTGACTTATAAAAAGTGCACATATAGGTTATGCTGGCTAGCAAATATGTCTGCTCTGATTTTAAAATTATAATCATGTAGTTTTAACTTACTATAAAAAATATATCGTAAGATACGGAACAAAGAGTGTTCCATATATCTGGTACCTATAGCACATATTTCATTCGTATTGTTTTATACATTTTATAAAAAGCAATAATGGATTGTTGTACGCACAACGTTCGTGGAGCGTTGGTTGTTTTCTTCTTTCTCTTAGCATGTCAGAAAGAGGAATTTATGGCCTACGGATTTGGCAAGTTTGTTACCCCCAAGTATTTGATGGCAGAGATTTAAGAGCTACCCTCTACTAAAGTTGATTATCTTAACATTAAGGCAACGAGATTCCGATGAAACTATTTCCATACACGTATAAAGACATCCGCTTGTACATTTAGTCATGGTTTTATGTAATAAATCGTTTGTAAAAGTTTATAAGTTTGATCGATTGAAAACATATGTGAAATAGAAAATTTTGGTAACGTTCTAATCAATATAATTACTTGGTAGCAGGACTTTGTGAAAGCACGTCTGGCTTTGTACAATCCATTCAAAAAATTTTATACCGCCTAATAGGAAAACTTAGTACTGTTATAATTTGGCTTGAAAGGTGAATGAGGCAGTGTAACTATAGATACTCCTGAGACTCCAGAGGTTGCCTGTCTGCCAATCTTTATCTTAAAATAAATAAATGCATTTAACTTAAATCTCCCCACATTTGCCATTTGATAGTTATGAAATGTTTTCATAACAAGAAAATATGATATCAGTGTAAATAAGTGAATGGTATGATGATATACTGCGTCTTATCTCAAGGAAGTCTAGCCTACGCAGGTTATATAACATCCTACTTCTAAAGTTTGGCTTGCTACTGAGAATATGCCAACAAAACAAATTAAGAACTTTTTAATAGCTAGACTTGAATTTTGAACCCAAGGACTCAGGATCTGCAACCTACTAGGCAGCGAGGCAGTCAAAATAACAAATTGTTCTTATGAAAAACATCTCTATAAATAGTTTCTGAAATGTTTAGTTTCACTATATCGTCGAAATGACCCAGTGGTAAGGAACCATCAATCTAAATCGATAAATACTTTTAGATTTTTCACGATCTTCATTTGGGTTCAAAACCATCTTCCTCAATGATCAAGGTGAACATCGCAAGGAAACCTATACAGAAAAATCTACCAACCATCATTCCGAATTGTAGCAGCGTGGTGGAACAAGCACCAAAAATGGTTGGCATAATCATTGCTTTTTTTAAACTTGTAAATACTCCTCATTGTTTTCGAGTAAGGTTATTTGCTCCTTGTTAAATATTTTTGTATTTAATGTTACAAAATATATGTCTGTAACGAAAAGCTGATGAATAATCGTCTGATTAATGCAACATCCACACTCTCTGTTGGATGATATGGACGTTAATCGTGATATCATCTACTGTTAACAAAAAATCGTTTTCAGCACCAAATTTTCATTTTCGGTTTCAATTTTCCGACCTGCAAACGCAGCTTACACCCGACTGGCTTTTAGTTTAAATGGCTGGTGAAGAACAAAACAATAATGCTTCTGTTGAAACAGCTGCCTATGGTCTGATTAATTAAATATATAAAATAATCATTTATATTTTTGACGCTCATTGTATATGTGTATCATAGTTCGACAAATAATCTTTATCTGAATCATATTCGTAAATCCATTGCAGCGATTCACAAGGAACATTTACCGGCTGCGTTAGATTGATAGTGCACAAGGTTGCGACCAAGCTTAAGTAAATTTGCTATTTTATCGTTAGCCATAGCCTTATGGGATAGCTATAATCCGACGTTTCTAAAAAGAATTCCAATAAGGTCATACCAAAAAACCTTTTAATTGGCCTGACTTAAGTTAAAAAACACCAATGTGGATTCGGCTTTAGACGGCAGTTTTTCCGAACCGTTACGATTTGGTAACTTTCAAAACAAGAGCGTACTCATTTCTTGAAGCCCGCAACGTACCTGCAAACCCCCCAGTGTTGGGTATCCATGGGCGGTGGAAGTCACTTTCCATCAGGTGAACTCCCCCCTTCTCGTTTGACACGAATGACATAAAAAAAAAAACCAAAATATATTATGGGTAAACCTGAAGTACCTATACATGGTGTAAAACTTTGGTTTGATTAAAAAGTATTGTCAATTCTAAGTATGTATAATTATGACGTTTAATTATATTCAATTAGCTTAGTATATATTTTTTTCATTTTTCGTTTCGTTTTTTTTTTATTTCACAAAAAATATAGAATGTTTTTTCCTGAATTTTGGGTTATAATAGTTACTAACTCAGTTATCATGGAAGAAAAGCTTGAACGGAACGTGCTACAAACGCGTTCATCAATATTTTACATTCCTCTATGGGATTTTTATTCGTTTTTATTTTTATTGAGTGAAGTTTTTTCTTTCCATTCGTTTAGCGACACCGTTTTAAATACTTCAGATATAAAGGAAGATAAAATTTAATAAAAAAAACGTTTTAACACAATGAGTCATGAAAATAATACTATTTTGTATTTAGTAAGTTTGAAACTTTACAAAGAAAAGTTTCACGTAACTAGTTTCTTTTCTTACTGGTTTTTCTTTTAAATAATATGTATTTAACACTATTCCTTTGAAGGTGTTGTTTAATAAGATTAGTATGTACACTTTAAAAAGTAAAGTCATTGCGTGCTGTTGTTGATGTTCTAGAAGTTTACTAGCTTCGTTACTTCACTTCCGGTTTGTAGAAATGTTCATGTCATAGTGACAAAGTCTTCTTATAACGATATTTTAAATATGCGATGTAAAATGTATATGAACTAAATTAAGGAAACATCCGTCATTTTCAAAACATATGTTTCTGCACGGGCAAAAGGTCTCTTTTGTAAAATAAATTACCTAACTAGTAACAAAAATTGTTTTATGCTTTATTTATGTAATTTAGAGATTGACGAATTCTGAATTATATCATGGAAACAATGTGAAGTATTTCAAACGTTGTAAGGAAGTAGTAGCACTCTGTATTAAGGCTCAAATAAAAAAATAATATAATCAAATAAAAAAAATATATTTGTAGCCTACAGTCTTATGAATATATGCACTAAAAACCTACTTTATTGTATTGAAGTATTTTTGAAATAAAATTACCAAAAAAGTCACAGTTTATGAGTTTTATTAGTATCCAAGATTTTTGCGCCTCTATATGGAAAAATGACAAGTATATTTATGTTAAAGATATTGGCATAGTGGAACCTTTAAATCAATTACATCGCCAATGGACACGTGATAACTTAACATGAGAACGCCCTTACTTACCTTCGTATCATGAAAAAGATTCATAATTTTCATAAGTGATACATACATACATTTTATTATTTGGATATAAGCTACAAGAACACCGTTATCTACGAAATTTGATATGAAATCTCCACGGTTCCAAATCTATAGCGGTCAAATCGTAAGCTTTAATTGCTTTATAACTGTCCATTTCTCGTCAACCTCAATTTCGAGTTATTGATTTGAATTGTGTCCACTATAACAAAACATCCTTCAATTCAAATACGCTATGGTTGTCGCTGTTGAATCAGTTAGTGTTTATTGAAAATCGTTTTGTTTCATCATAGTTTTATTCAGTATAAACAAGTATCGCGTCTGCGTAAAAGAACACGATTTAAAGCGTAGATTGTTGTGGCGTTTCTGTTTTTAAATAATATTCTTCAACGCATGCAAGAAAATGTATTAAATTTTGTTGATTAACCATTCAAATTTAAAATACAATATTTTTTGTTTAGTCTACACGCCAACCCGTATTCGAGAAGCGTGGTGGAATAACCTAGTTTTTAAAAAACCCAGAGGTTCTCTTAGCCCCGTCGTTTGACATTTATAGGCTTTTTATTTACTTTCCGAATATTCGTTAATTATATTATTATTATTATATTATTATTAAAACGTTGTCAGGGATAAAGAAATAACTAGCCTACACTTTCACACTGCGGGCGGAAAACTATTTAATATATCGAAATTAACTTTAAAGCGTTATAAGTAAAGCAAAATTAAAATTAGGTGTTATATACTTTTCAAGAAAGATTGCTTTAATCACAATCGAAATTGTCATAGTTATTATCAATTACTATTATTATGAGATAGGTTAAGGGTACATGCATACATGTGTGTACCTTTGTCATTTTTTTATTTTGATCGGCACTAAAATCGTCAACCCTTACGTTGTCACCGCTTAGGTCCACAACGCACAGTTCCCACAAAGATCGTGTCGGAATAGTTATTATGGGCTAAAATTAGATGGCTTAAAACTGTTTGTGAAACCTTCTCATTCCGGTCTTTATATTCTATACTGACCCATATCAAATTCTCAAATACATACATCATATACATCACACATATCGCATAAGATAATAGTATATACTGTTAATCCAGACTATATAATTATTATGTAGCATCTGCTATCGCAAATTTTCGTGTCAATCATTTTTAAAATAAAATTTCTGTGCATTGTTTCCCAGTGGTTCTTCTTCAAATGAAAGTTTTTTGTTTGTTGACTTTATAATACAAATTAAATAGGTATAACCTATCGTATTCATCAACTTAAGTTATGTACCTAAAGACGTTTTAATATTTATGGAAATACAATTAAAACTACTGAATAGTTCTACCCAAAAAATAATCTGTATTTTTTTAAGTATTTATATATATTAAAATTTTCTATAAAATTTAAGACAAAAAAGTATTTGTTATGTTTACATAAAATATGAAAGCAACCAATTTCAACAAAATACGTATAAAAGTAAGTATAGAGAGTCCAGTGGCAACTTTTATTTTAAAAATCCTTTGTAAACAAATGTTATAAAACAATCAGTCGCCAAGTACCACCAAGTGATTTTTTTAAATTCTATAAAAGATTTTGTTTGTTTGTGAGTACTTGTAGTTACTTGACAAGTTAAATTATTTTATCTACCTGAACAATTTTTATTGAAAACAATTTATATTTTATTTTGAAAAATAACATGTTCTCCTTTATTGAACGCAAAATTGATCCACTTTAAAAATATACATTCCGTCAACTTTATTAATTGTCATTATAGTGCTCAGTAGAGTATGTGTTAATCTTAAATAAATAAATGATCAAACAGAATGTAGCCTTTTATGACGATTATTTGTTACATATTTCCTCTCCGTCGAAAGATTAATAAAAACAGAATTAGGAACAGTTCATAACAGTGACATCAAATACTCATTAGTTTGTACCAGACAAAGCAGCTTAAAGATAACTCGAAACTAAATTGCCTATCGTATAAAACGCGGAACAGTGAATCAATTAATTGTTTATAACATTTTCGAATATCGATACATAAGCCCAGTAACATCATTTATAAATATAGTTTATAACTAGCTGTGCCCGCGACGTTGTACACGTTTGAATTTAACATAATAAATATACTATTATAGCCTATTTTACACTTTATTATATCAGTTATCAGTTATCTGCCTGTGAAAGTCCCTTCAAAATCGATCCATCCGTTTCAGAGATTTGATTAAAATTAAAAAAAAATGTTGTTTTGGTATATGTACATACATATGCATCTACATAGAGTAAAAAAGGGATATTTTAATTTAACAAACAGACACTCCAATTTTTTTATATGTAAAGATATAGATTCAATAAATATTTGATAAATATTTTTTTTTGCCTAGACGGAATCGACATCTTTTGAAAACGATATTTAAATATTAACAAAAATAACACCTTATGTTTTAATAAACTTCTTTACGCATCTAAATTACGCCACGTGTAGTTGCTAAGCGCTTCTGTCTTTCAAGTTCCATACATTTTTCAAGGCTCATTATAACTACACTTCATTCAGGGTCACGCTTGCTTTGTGAATTGACTTAAACCAATTAAAAAACGTCCATAATATTTTTTACAAACAAATAATTGACGTTTAGATAAAAAGATAAACCTAAATCTTTCGATATCGTAATACAATTACATAAGTATTCAACATATTTGTTGATACAAATAATCTATCTTTTTTAATAAAATTATATTTAAAAAACGGTTTGAGTTTTACAACACAAATAAAACCAAATAGCCAATTCTTGTATTGAGCTTTACGCTATGTACGAGTATGGTATTTGTACGTAAAATGACGAAAATCGTCGTCCATTTATATTTGTGTATAGAAAAACGTTGTAAACTCCAGCAATTAAAAGTTGTGCATAACCTCTAATTGGCTAATTTAAATTTCTAATGCAATACATACGTGACGGAATAAAATAAAACTTTAAGATGCGATAATCAATAAATTCGTATAGTTGAAGGCAATTTATATTGAAATGTAAGTAAAATTATCTCGTTGGATATAAAATTTGAACAGGGAAAAATCTCCACACAATCTCCATCAACACATTTACACACGTATGGCGTTAATGTGTGTTAACCCTCCGACAAAATTATTCAGGTACTCTCGACAAGAGGACAAATGAGTTTGCGCGGATTTCGTAAATAGACAAATAAAGCGGTGTCTCTCGATTTTCAGAAGAATTATTTGACGGAAACCCACAATCAAACATTACTAAAAAAATTGCTAAAATTTAAATAATACAGATACATATTATACGTTTAATCTAACGTTATTTTGCCGTGATTTGGTGTGACTTTTAGAAATTGTATTCATATTTTATTTCATAATTATAAATATTTTGCGATTTATAATACAATAAATATTAATTTTGTTCTCGTATTGTCAGATGATACTATGGCATAAATCACAAAGTAAATATAAAGACCTGAAGAGAGACTAAACGTAATATAAAATAAAAACTCGACTGTGCTGTGTACAATCCGTCCTTGGTGATAAACTAAAATAAGAATTTAATAAACCGTACTCTCAAACTTTTTTTCATCCGTAAACCGTATCGCATTTTATTCCGGTTCTTTACAATGTGAAACATATTTATTTTTTTAACATGGAAATTAAAAGCTTTTAGAGGACTAAAGCGCTTAATAACGAATTAAATGAAAATAGGTCATATTTATGCTTTGGTAAGAGAAACTTGACTCTTGAGTGAAGTGATTTGGGTTGGCCCGACTACCACGCATTTTGACTTTGATATATGTAATTGAACATTAAAATCTATAAACTTCAATATTATAATAATATTTCCACACTTTACTGCTAGTTAGCAAACTTTAAATTTCAAAATCAATTATGCTAAATGTATAATTTACTTTCATTGTTACTGAATATTTTAAGCAAGCTATTTAGACAGGTCTTATAAATATTTTGAATCTACAATCACAATAGAGTTTAGTTGAGTTTCCTAGTTGTGAGTGAAAATTCAACCTCAGTCACCATAATGCCATTTCATTACTTCTTATAGTGAAATTATCAGTATGAGATAATTGTATACAGTCAGACGGCTCCCTAACCACCAATATCTCTTTAATTAATTAAAAAATCACTTCCTGTTAATTTATTTGACATCATTGTATATTTGGGAATACAATATATATATCAGTAGAGAGAGAGGAGAGACCTTGCAAGACCTTTTAATCATCGGTCTGCTTCCGTCTTACACCAATCTGTTTTTCTCACTTAAGATTTATAAATCTGACATCGAGACGTTTTCCAACAAACTTTTGCTACTTATTCGGATTACGGCATTAAAACAGTATATATTGGTAGTATAAGAGTTTAGTTTCATAAAGTAATATTTGCTTACACTTCTCGATTTTAGTTATATTAAAATTACATTGTATTCCAACTTCCTCCCCAACACAAGAACCGCCATCGAAATGCCTATCACCAAGCGAGCCGGCGCGCCAATAATTGGAAAGTGACAATCCTATTTCGATGATTACTCTACACTCACCCTGTAAATTGTTTTACGCTGATTGTTACGAATTGTGCGAAATTAAATTAATATACCGTGTATATCAAATGCCCTGAGCCTGATTGATATTTTTGGATTTAACTTTTTTGTCAGGGATTTTAAAATGTGCTTATATTGTTTTTAGTTTATTTACTTTACTGACTCATAATTAAATACGACATACAGATTTTTTGTGGCACTTTTAAATTTTTTCATTTATAAATATTTACTGTCATAATTTGTTGTTTTTGTTTGTGATTTAATTTTACTATTATGGTTTTAAGTGTTCCTTAAGGGGCGTGGAGATTTTACGGTTCGATAAGATTAATCGATCAATTATAGGGACTATATCGGAAAAGTATTGATTTCTTTTTTTAATTAGACAATGAGGTTACGTTACCTAGTCACAGGTAATTTTCAAGGGACTCTGTCCGCCCAAAAAGGCACACAGGTGTACTTTCTATATTCACATTCTCACAATCCGTTGGAACAACATTCTTATACAATCGAAAAGAGTGCACGGGAGTGTAAATACTACGCTTTAATAGAACACCAAAAAAATATTAACCCTGCCCGACTTGGAATTGAAAGCAGGACCCTAGAATCAGCATCCTTCTAAACTCGCCACTAGACCAACGCGAGTGTAGCAAATTTCATTATTATCTGGTCAACAATAGTCGTTTAGTAACAAATATTTAACCTGATGTTTATTATAGGAATTGAATGGGACCTTGCACAAAGACTAGGTAAACCAATTTGTACGCGTTGAAACATTTAATCAGTCTCTAAATAAATCAGAATTAAGCGAGTTTAATTTGCAAAAATGTTGTGGTCAACAGTCAATGGAATAAATTATAGTAATGTGTCCATTTTAGGTAAAACATAATACTCTTTCAGCTAATTTATCAATTAACGCGAAAATAATTTTATTATCGACGCTTATTAAGCAGTACAATTAATTACACTAAAATTTGTCACCGTTGTAAATCAGTTTGTTGGTTTTGTTAATACTGTTTGGTTGCATTAATGACAGACTAGTTCCGATCTCTTACTTCGTTTTTTGTTAAACTAAACAATACTAGCTATCATTTGCGGCTTCACTGACGTTTTAGGGGATGTTAGTCAGGTGCTAGGCAGATAATGTAGCCTTTTTTTGGGTTCGAGCTTGCCTGGTATGAAAACAAGTTTCTTTAAAAAAAGTTCAATGATTTGGCCGTAAAAGAAAGAAAAGAAAGCAGTCAGAGCTACTCCCGCAGTTATAGTATTAGTATAGATATATCTGCAAACTTCAAGGCAAGTCTATAAGTCAACAAGTCCTCTGAACATTCCGAGAATGCATTTATTTATTGTTTTGCATTTGTTCGATTCAGATTTTCTGTACACAATGTGCGGAATTATGAGTTTATTTTTTTGTATGAATCGTGTTCAAGTTCAAGTATTTAAATATATTACTAGAAGTTCTTGTAACAAGAAAATGTTGTTTTGGAATAATCTTTAGGTACGAATTATCACGTCCTACAGCGTACAATACTAATTAAAAATAAAACAAATGAAACGAATGTTAAAAACACAAGTTTTAACATAACTGATAATTATTTGTTTGCGTCGGAAATAACAATTCCCTGTTTCCACTGACGGAGCCGATGTATGCTAATTGGTATTGGGGTCATATCTAACGAGTGTTTGTCGTAAGTGAATCTGCCTGCGGCTACGTGGACCGCTCCGGGCTAATTTCTGCACAAAATTTACCCAACTATCGATAAACCGATGTGTCTATCAGATTAACTCAGATTGAAACGTCAACGTGTTATGAAAGTGAGTTATCCCTTTGACGTTACAATGATTGTGTGTGTACAATTAACCTTAATAACACACACATGCAGTAACACGATCATACAATTTGTTGGATACGGCGAGGCCCTGTAAAGTTTTGATCATTTGCTCATTAGTGACTATAGTTATGTATGTAAGGTTAAGCTTTTCATGTTTTTTGCATTATATATATTAGATGATTTTTTGTAAAAACAATTACTCGTAAACTAGATTTTTTCTTTTTACAATTTATAATTGGCCAACATATTATAAAAAAACATTTGTAATCAGTCTTTTTAGACACATGTTAAAATGAAAGCTTAATATAATTTAAGTACAAGTGATATCCGTTGTACGTTTAAAATCAAATACAATATTTAAGCCAACTCCAGATCACTTCCTAATATTGTGATAATTATGAGTAAGAAAGAACGTACGTTAGTGTCCTGGGAAATTTGTGAATACTTTTGAACTATTTGAAATATACTGAAGATCAACAGACAGGGCCGTTTTTAGGGGAGCGAAATCGGAGCAACTGCCCTGGGGCCTCCACATGAGTGGGGGCCGCAGGGTCAGTTTTCAGCGAGTTAACAATTACCGAGATATATTCAAATTATAATTATGTTACTACTTAATACTTTAAAAGTTACCGATACAAGTAAATAAATCAAAGCTTACTGATTGAAATAAAAAAAATCGAATTAATTCATAATATAATTATTAGAGTCCTAACGCTTCTATTAGTCTAGAGCCTCCACTGCTTGGTGGCCCCAGAGCCCCCAGACCTTTAAATCCAAATCTATCAACAGGATTCCTGATACGGATACAGACAATTGAGGATATTCTAATGGAATATTACGGATGATCTTGTTTTCACTACGTCACTCTATCCTTCATAAGAGATGACTGCAATGCTGCTGATTTAAAAATGATCACGGTGATTGTATATGTACATGGTATAAAAGACTGTATTTAAAAAAAAATACATATATAAACCTACTCTATAAGTGTTTTTGAAATATTATATACAGTTTGTGTAAGCATGAGTGTAATAAATAGTGTGATGTAATATTATGCAATGCGCAACGTACGTGCAGATAAGCTCTTAAGCGGCCTAACTACATCTAATATTTGATGCCCCGTTGGCAAGCTTCCCTCAAGTGAGAGCTCAATTATTGGTTCATTCACTTGACACAATATTGTTACAAAAGTCTAAGATAAATATTTAATAATATAATTATCATCAGAGTGCTAAATTGAAATAAAAACAAGTAAAATGCAAATAAGTAATTAGTAACATTATGTAATCATTATTTGTAATTTATTTTTATTTCAACTCCATTACCTTCTAAATTAGTATAATGGACTTCTTTCGCTGTGACTTCATCGTGTAGTCTTCTTATCTACTTCATTGTGTAGTCATGTTAAAACTAAGCAAAGTGTGTCAATACCTGAGCAGTATTAGTGTAATATTTTTAATTTACATTTTTGGAAGGCAATCTGGCAAGCTAAACTTGCTTCTACAGCAATACAAGAAGTGTAAACCACTATTTACACAGTTAATGCTTTGCCAATAGTGTGAACTAAGGTGCTCTAACTGTATAGGATCCTTGCTTAGTTATTCTTACAACTGGAAAACATAAGTCTAGAATACTTAGTTGGGCGGTAGACTAGTTGGGAAAGGGTTGGGGAAGGTATATACCCATATAGCACAAATTTCTCCCACCAGGTAGAGTCCCTTTCCCTTATAATTGGTTAAGAATGAAGACTTGTTATATAAAACATATTTAAATAAATAAAATGAATTTGATATCTTAGTTCAATATTTTTGTTGTTAACTGTAGTTAAATACATTTGGCAATATTCAGTTGATGAAATAAAAAGAACATTAAATACAAATGCATTATTGGACAATACAATAAAAATAATATTTACCGAATACGGTATGTTTTGGTGTAATCGGTAATTGTTTATATTTATTTAATTGTGACATACTAGTCTTATTCGATTTTTTTTTATTATCAAGAGCGTTAAAAATTATGAATAATATAGCAAATAATATAATTAAAAAAAATGTAATATTGATAACATCACATGACTATACGTTACTATAATAACGATAGATAATTTATTCTCTAGAATTACATGTATTTCAATGTATTATTATGTTTTGCGTCTGTATAAGTTATTACAACAATTAATATTATGTAGAAAAAAGCGTAGTTATTAATTTACCAACAGCAGTTTTTTCTCATTATCTGAATCAGTTTCATCCGGTGCGTTCCAGCACTTAAGTTAACGAAGGTAGACGCAATACCAGGCATAGAGTCGTGACATAGTTCCATCAAATTTGTATTTTAATCAGTTAGGTTCCAACTTAATAGATAAAAAATGCACATGATCTTTTTATATAATAATTGTATTATTTTCTTATTTTAATAATTCTATTAAATCATAGCAAACCTTGTTTAGAGCACACACCCAAAAGTGCTATATTTTATGTGTAGATATTAAATTAATAATGTCCATGATGTAAGTAAAGATTTTATTCCGTTTCTTTGTATTTGATTTAATTTATCAAAGACTATTAAAAAGATATTAATAAATAAGCCTGTAGGACTTAATTATTTATTTGCTAGTTAATTTATAAACATTTTGATCTCGTAGTTTGAGCGTTTTTTAATTGACTGCGTTTATTACATTTATAATAGGCACAATATCCATAGTTTCCTATATTCATATAATGTCTAGTCATCAAGCAGTCGACATATTCTTCAATTGAAAAAAAAAATCGTCGAAACTAACTTTCCCCATATTTTTAACAAAACGCTTCTTTTCAATATAACAAGCTATTATATGTGTATATATAATATGTTTATTCATACAAACATACATAATTATTAATAAAATACGAGCGTGTTAAACAATCGTACAGTTAGTATCAACTCTCAACGTAAGCCGATTAAAATCTATTTGTCGTAGCAACTTAGAAATTTTGTATCTAAATGAAAACTAAGCATTCATTATATGCTAACATGGTATGTTGCAAAAACTTTCGATGCGAATATTTTATTTGTAAATAGTTTGTTATTTTTGCAAATAAAATGGTCATTTAATAGATCTATATACAGATATATTTAAATACGTGAGCTGAGATGGCCTAGTGGTTAGAATGCGTGCATCTTAACCGATGATTGCGGGTTCAAACCCAGGCGAGCACCACTATGTATATGTGCTTAATTTGTGTTTATAATTCATCTTGTGCTCGGCGGTGAAGAAAAACATTCATCGAAATTCTGTCACATATGCATTCCACCAACCCGCATTGGAACAGTGTGGTGGAATATGTTCCATACACTCTCCTTAATGGAAGAGGAGGCCTTATCTCAGCAGTGGGAAATGTACAGGCTGTTACTTTACTTTACTATATCTTAAATACAAATAATATTTTGAAATAGGAATCATATACTTATGTTTTATCTTCGTTGTCGAAATTCATTGTGATTTTATTTCGAGTTAATGATTTCATGAAATGACTATGACATAACTTAATTAATGAACTGTATTCACAGATTAAATTATAACTTAATAATCTACATAAATTTAAAACAGAAATTCATCTATTTAATTTTATTAATAGAAATAAATATTGTACATTTGACGAATCGGAACCATTCTGCTTGTTACGTCGCAAATACATCTTTACGCTTAGTTTGAGAGGAAAGAGCAATGCCGTAAAAGTAGTAAGCACTTTAAATTTATTTATTTTCAAGTATACTATATAAATTAACTTATAAGTAAACATGCTCGATTTACAAAAGCTGTAAATTACTCGTTAAAAAATTGTCGAAAAATGCGACTATTGTGAGATATGTCCAAATCTTTTTTTTATTACTGATGGTGATGGTGATGTATAATAATGAATCACGAAATTATAGAATTTTTCTCTTCTACTAATAGATAAGAGAATAAACGATGCACGTGATACAACAAAACAAAAATATTTAACAAAAGTCACGTTTAAATATGTATTAAACTACTCGTATTGCTTGTTGTTCTTGTTAGTTTTTATTTCAAATTTATTTTTAAAACGACGAAGAAAGTATTCATGATCACATCTTATCAATTAATAATTTTCAATTACAAATTTTTACACTTAATAATGCTATATAAAAAAGTAACGATTAAAGTGAACTATTCATTCAATTAAAACAGATTTAGTATAAGAATTATTAGAATGTTAAATATAAAACCTCATCCAAAGAGTGTATTTACATATGTTCAAGAAGACAGCGTTTGTTTAAGACGTGCCGTCTCTAATTACAGGTCTATTTACATGCAGTTGCTTACAAGGTGCTCACTGTGTGTTTTCAGAAGTCACTCTCCTCACTGTTGAAATGTTATAAAGTTATTGCAATCTTACCATATCTAAGACACGAAATTTAGACAAGAAGATGCTCTTGACTTTTGTTAATGTATAATTTTATTTCTAGTTCTGTATTAATGTAAATATCATGTTTCTAACATATTCTTAAAACAATCATTTAGTATAACATCACATTATTTTGAATCAATTTTGAAGTACTCAATCAATTTATTTTATAAACAGGTATTCACAAAAATAAAAGTGCCTTCAATATGAATTTTATTTATGTTATGAAAGGTGTAAAGCATAAACACATTTTCCCGTCCAATAGTACATAATAGCTTCGCGATAAAACAAAAAAAACTTTCCTGTCAATAGCTGGAATAGGATTTTCATTTTCCAATTAGCCTTGCGAGAGCCGGCTGCGAGTCATGGTACCGTTTACCACAATATTATATTACATGACAACTTACTCGATAAATAGACTTTCAAACGCTATTTTATTAAATAAGTATTTTCTGGTTCATAAAATTATAGAAAAAAAGTCGAATTATCAAAAGATATTTGTTGAAAATTAGAAACTTTTTCAGGATTATTAATAAAGTAAATTAATAAGTCCGTCACAATTTGTAGAATATATTGACAATATTAGGTTTTTTCTTGTCAATTAAACTATATGTAAATGATACAACTATATGAGATAAGTTATAATTAAAAAGATGCGAAAGATTCTGCAGGACTAAATTGTATTCATATCGACTACAATGTTTAACAATGTGTAAAACGCTGAATGTTTTAATCGTATTAATAATAAGAAGATGAAATTATTTCCTAAAATATAAATAAACTCTGTTTGTGTTGTAACTTCTGTTGTGATTTTAAGGTTATGTTTGAAAAAAAATGTGATACTAATCAAACTCGGTAGAATATTTAGTATTGGTATTGCATCTTTGCGAAGCTGGGACGGGTCGCTTGTGTAATAAGTTTAACCAATGTTGTGTCTCTTTGAGAGCGTTACGTATCAATTGTAATTTTTTCATGTTAAAGTATAACGAGGTGTATTTTATAGCATAATTTGCGTGTCGCGAGTACATCGCTTCAACGTTGAAAATTTTGCGAGTCCAGTGATTGACATGACATTATTGCCGATATCCCGTCAAGCGTTTTTTTTTATAAGTCAATAGCGCGTAAACTATAATTTAATTAACTACATAGGCATATTAAATGAACCAGGAATATAAAAATACCGCTGCTATTTGTAGGTTGTTTTTATAATTATAAGCCGAGGGTTCAACACGTAGTTACCTGAGGTTCTAAAATATTTTATCCCTTACAGAGTCATATAACGTCAAAACGATACTCGTTCATTTCAAAATACGTTTACATATTATTATTACATATTAAAATTAAATAAGAAGTCAATTGTTTATTAGCAATTTAATATATGACTCAAATAAAACTGTATTTTAAATTAGACACTAAATCTTAACTCAGAATAATTATGATCACTCGGCCAATTGAATTTCAGTTCATTTTTACTTTTTAAATCCATGTATCTAAATATATATTTTAGAAATGTTTTTTATCACGTAATATAGCCTAGTTATAGTAAAATATTACGGTAGCTATCAATTAAAATTAACAAGTGAAATAACTCTCACGAATAAATTATAATAAAGAAATAAAGAAGATTTAAGAGTAATATAAAATATATTTTCTAAGCTGAAATTTCCCCCATGGAAACAAGACTCTGCTGTCGATGGCTGAAATAGTATTTACATTTTGCAATTAGGCCCGCGATAGAGGATGGCGGCGTGGCTCTGGGGAACGCACAATACGGAAACTGTTTTTACATAGCATGTAGTAATCTTCACGGAAATATTTGACATAATGGTTCACTTATGATAATTATTTTAAATGGAAAATAATTTAAGTGATTACTAATTTTAACACAAAATATTCATTTTGTAGGTTGTTTTATTAAATATCAATTATACAGCATAAATATTCTATGTATCGCCCATACGAATTCTGATAAAACCAGAGTAGTTTTGTCATAGTTCGCACGGGAATACTGGGTTTGGGCTATTTTTCTGAGTTTGTCAAAATAAACCATACTATTTTTTTGCTTGCATGTGTAACTATTATAATTTATCTTAATATGAATGATCGATATAAACAGGATTATTAATAT
The DNA here is from genome assembly GCF_905220365.1 of Vanessa cardui. NCBI lineage: Eukaryota > Metazoa > Arthropoda > Insecta > Lepidoptera > Nymphalidae > Vanessa > Vanessa cardui. Next base: position 9,300,823 of record NC_061136.1, read on the forward strand.
TTTCGTGACTACAGAAAAACTATAAATAAACATAGTATTGGTATCCACAATTACTCGTTTTTACAATAAATTGCCGTTTAATGTTATATAAAAAGTAAAAACTGTCAAAGATACAGATCAAAGTTCTCGCAAGATATTTTTACTTATACATCTATAGTTATTAATTTACATAAGATGCATTTTTTTGAATTATGAAAGTCTATATTGCCTATGCGTTAAGGCACTTCACCTAACTAAGGCGCACGCAATACTCGGCCTAGAATCGTGACATACATTCACGCTACAAGCGTGCTTGTGATTGATTGGTTACTAACTATAATTCATCTCGTCTGCGGCGGTGAAGGTACGCCGTGTGTCATGCTTCTGTTGGATGACAATCTAACACGTGTGTGCCCACCAATCCGCATTGGTACAGAGCGGTGGAATAAACTCCGTACAAGCTGTTTCTTAAGAATACTCATACGGAGCAAACGAAATAAAAAAAAAAAAACATATTAAATAAAATTGTGGACAATACGACAAATGATGTCACTGGGCAATCATTTTCTTTTAGTTACTCACATGTTCACCGTTTTCTCTGAACTTATTTACGACATTACCTGACGAACATTCCAATAATTTCCGTAGTCACTTTACAACCTCGTTCTGGGTGACCGTAAAGACTATTCAAGTTTATTTGATGATACTTCTCCTGAATTATTTTATATCATTAAAAGATAGATAATATTAATAGGAGACGGCCTTTCTCATTTTCATATTTTTTATTACTATTCTTATAGTAAAACAGATTATGACTTACTATAGTACGTACTAAGAGCTAAGTTTTATTGGAGAGTAAAGTTTCTGCTTCATATACCAGTTAACGATGAATTTCGAAAGCATCACTCATAATGTTAACTTGGAGTCTAAGATAGATCGTGTTGATGTTAGGAAATCTATAATAGAGTGATTTTTAAGGCATTTTCTGACTAACATTCTGTGAAATCAACTTTCGCCAGCGGTTTTTTCTAAACAGAAACGAGTTGAGAACCTTCAAATACCTACTTATTTCTTGTACATAACAGATATGTATACCAAGGTCTATCCATCCATCCATCCTCCTGCTCTTTTCCCAATTTTATTTGGGGTCGGCGCAGCATGTCTTCTCCTTCCATACTTCTCTGTCAGACGTCATCTCACAAGTAACATTCTTTCTAACCATATCGTCTTTCACACATAAACCAAGGTGGTCATGTTTATATATATATATATAATGTCTTCGTCGTTTTTTTACTTAATTATTAACATATTTTGGATTATTACATAGAGGTAATTGAATTGTAGACGTCTCAAATTTGTTTTGTAGTTATTATTGTTGTCAATGTCAAATTATAAAAAAAGGTTCGAATAAAAAGACTTTGTAACAATGAAGTGAGTTTAATTAACGGATCGAAAACTCTCGATGTCAACAAAAAAATAATGTTTTATCAACAATGCTACAACCATTCAAATTAAGAGGCTATCGATAGATTGTGCCTATTTTGTTTTGTTTGTCCCGATTTGACTTTATTTGATGGTATTTTATTAAATATTTTCAAAAATAAATTTAATAGTGGCACTCTCTCTCTGGAACTCTAAAGTTATGAACCGCTGGGTAATTTTTTTAGTCGAAAATTAATCCAACAATCAATACACCACAGTCCAAGCAAAATATAAAGTTTTGTTTTATACAAAAACGAAAATAGACCGTTGGAAAATTACAAATACTTTTGTTTATTATTTGTCTCTAATACTAATTCTTCGCAAGGTAACGAACGATCTCCATTGTTTAACTTTAGATATTCCTCCACAAATTGGCTTCCGTCGATGAGCACGAAGCATTAAGATCATTCTGTCGAATGTACTGAATAGCGAGTTTTAGCATTGAGCTAGGACTTAAGCCACAGATTCAATTCAATAGCTTAGGTCAATGCCCAATGTATCTTTGCTCATGTATCTATCAAATGCAGATAGTTCAGTGTGCCTTATTAGTATATAACCTTCTATATTTTAGCTAAAATATAATTTTATCACATATCGATTATAAAACGATGTAAATAAAGCTATTATGGGATTAAGGGTATTTTACAACCATTAAAATTGATACTTACATTCTATTTTGAAGCTGGACTTCTTGACATATTTTTGTATTTACGTCTAATGTCACTTACCTGAAGAATCCCTTATTCATTGTAAAAAAAATTTTTATTATATTTGTTACTTATGAGAATATATCTAATATATTAATAATAACATTAATCTTTGTACGCATACGAGTTTATTAGCCCATTATAATGAAAATGTCTTCATTCTATTTGGTAATCTATAGACAAATAAGTATTTATATAATTTTGATATTTATGTTTTAGTTTTAGCCAATTTTTATTAATCTGTAGTGATATACATGATACATGTATTATTGTTCCAATAGATTTTCACTCTTTCTTTGCTCCAAAATACAGTGCACATCTGTTTAAAAGGTTCAGTATAGTATCGTAATATAATTTTGCTCTACCGTGGTTTATCTTAGAAGACCTTATTTAAAAATTTTCTCACGCATGTAGCAACAATTACTCTTGAAAACAACCGCTTCATCTTACTAATAATTTCCGCATGCCCTTTACAACGTCGCTCGCATCCGTCGTTGTATCTATTAATTATTTTTCACACGAAGGAAATTTTTACTACCTCATCTTATTAGCTTTTATATATTATTTTAGTTTATTTTGTAATAACATGCCTTTGTTTTGTTTAAAACAAGTTCAATTTTAAATCATTATAATTAACACGTAAGGCTGTTTCCTAATAGTAGTATCCAACTATTTATAAAGAATATAATTCAGTTTAATTAATTTTATATTAACAGTGGACCAAAAATGTAACTTGTTTACATAAAAACAATCTATTATATTATAATATTTAAAATAAAAAATCTGACGTAAGATTTACTAAGAAGAAGGAATTACATAAGATATACAAGCACGTGAAACTAATTGCTTTATATTTTTAAAGAGAGCTTCGCATTTCATTAAAACGCTGCTACTCCAATTAGAAACGAATGTTTACATGCAGTCGCTTACAGACTCGCTCGTGCGATGACTCCATCCCTTATAAACTTTTAATTGCGTCCGAGCGTAGGCCGGGAGTCAGGACGTAGCCGTAGCCGCTACGCATTGCTTGTGCTACGCAGTGTAGCGTAGCAAACTTAGGTATTTGCAATAATTGTTGTAGTCTCTAAAATATTTTCTAACTTTGTGTTACAGTTTTTGTTTTGAAAGTATTGTATTTACAATTCATGTTTCCCAACATAAACTTGAGAAAATCTTTATAAAGATTAGGTATTAGGATAAATTAATAACCACTTTCAAAAATGTTAGTAAATATATCGGTAAGATCATGAAATACGTTGAAAAGTCACTTGATACTTTAGTTTATTCTTGTACCAAACCCATTTTATCTTTAAATAAAACTTAATAAAATAAACAAACGACCTTTAAAGTAACTAGTCCTAGTTATAGTTAACTGAGTTTGAATTTTTAAAATCGACTCTTTGATAAAAGAATCAAATTTGATTTCAATTCATGTGTGCATATAATCACATCTACATACACAACGAAAGTATTAAAATTTGTTTGATGGTAATATTTGCATACAAGACCTTTATCGCTTGTACGAGATAGAGGCCGGCGGCTATACGTGTGTAGGTATACCCGCGAGCCATATTTATACACGATTATTTTTCTAGTTGATAAATATACAAGGCAAATCTTTGAAAAATCAAGAATATTACCATATTGATACAATATATAAAACATGACGAATTTTTTAGATTTTTAAAATTTTAAAAGATTTATTAATATTTTGTTACCGAATCTCAAAGCTATACAAAATGTAATCGTCTTGTCTACGTTTATCCCAATGTAAATAAATAATTATATAAGAAATAACCTTATGAACTGTAGATACCCATTAGTGTCGTAAATAACCATAACAATAAAAGTCGTAAACATTTCAATTTTAAGACAATTAATTGTATTCGCAATGCAACCCATGAACCGCGTTTATTGGTAGGTATGTCGAGTTACTGCTTTACGTGCACCGTCGTCAGAATCTTACCCCGGTACTAGGGAGCGATCATAAAAACTTTTAATTATTTCGGTGGAAATAGTTCAAGAGATGGCAACGTAAACCTGCTTGCATTCTTTCATAGCCGCGAAATACCCGCAAGACGTAAGTGCCTTGTTTTAAAGTGTTGTAAAACAAGCGTAACTCGTACTATATGTGCTCACTGAAAATATAAGGATCTCTTAAGCCGCGGTAACTAAGGTAAATTTTATATAGCGGCGTATAAATGAGAGATAATTTTTAATTATATATTTTGCAGAAAGTTATACAAGTACTGTTTAAATATAGTTAATATGGCATAAATATTTTTTATAAAACTAAATCTAAAATTAGTTTGAATATTTATTAAGAAACAATATAACGATAAATAACTATTATATAAAATATAAGTATTAAACATTTTATAAAATATATGTATTTTTCATGAAAATAGAACACTTTATAACTCACTAAGTAAAAAGCTTTATCCTATAATTTATATCAAAACAGAACTTGGCCATAACGTAAACTCTATTAAGCCTTCTTACACAATTATGCTTGTCAATGCGAAAGGGAAAAGTGTAATCATACAATGAAAATCAATGAATCAATGTCGTGAAGCAGCAAAATAAGCAACATATAAAGGCAACGTAAATATTATATTATATGTATGACAACTACACTTTTTAGTTCTTAATTATTTACATTTTAAGAAAAAAAATATTTTGAGTGTTGTTTCAAATTGTTATTTTGAGTATTTCAATATAAATCAATCGCATTTTATATTACGCTTAAAAATTTAAATATGGAATTTTAGCGTTCCAAAATACATTAGTATTTCGTGGAAAGAACGCATAAATTATTCAAACTGGAAACAACAGAAAAAAGAGGACGCACTCGCAACACGTTCCAAGTGAATCTCAGATGATAAAGTTGCTTGAGAAATTGCCGACATACAAAATTGTGTAGGAAAGTTTGCAATAGCTTTCGAAATAAGTAGCTCGTGTTAATATTTTGCTCTTTGTGATTCCGCTTCGAAACTGTGTGTGTGACGGCTATGTCGAACTCCTTGTACAAGTTAATTTCTATCTCATGCACGATTCTTAAACTTTAGAGTGGTATGCTCGTTGTGTTGCTAGCTGTGAATAAAAATTACTCGTCGATATATTTCTAGAAAAAATATACAATTTTTTTTTAACTTATTAATATTTTCTTATGTGTAAAGTATGGTAATTTATCGATTTAAATAAAATATTCTTTAATGTTAATGATTGCGACAGAAATATTATACTTCAAATAAACTTCTTGTTAATTTTTATAATATTAATTTAAACTAAATAATATTGATAATTATTTATTGATTATTTTATAATGTGAAGCATTTGACAATTAGTTTAAGACTTATATTATTTTGAATATGATTTGAACTGTCAATTTTTAAAAAATTAATGCGTATTCTCGTGAATTCAATTAACGTACAGTATTTTCTTCAATTGATAATTTCGAATAAAAATTACACAAGCATAGTTACAATCATTTTAATAGGTTTGTATTACAAACAATCCTTTTACAATAATAAAGTAAGTGAATTTAATGAAAATGCAAAATAATTCAATTCATTAACTATTTATATTTGAATACTTTTTCAAACTAATTTATGAAAAGAAAATTCAAATTCTTGTTTCGGTTAACTTCCAGGTTGATAAGCGCGATTGTAACCTGTTTAGTCTTTCGAATTCTTATTAAGTCGCTTGTATCTTGATACCGTATCTTCAGATAAACGGAAACAATTTGTTTTATCTCACTGATCAGCTGCCGGTTGCTTGAGAATGTAAATAAGTTGCGATTGTTTTATATAAATAACGTCTATATTTGATTAACTTTGCTAACTGAATTAAAAGAAATGAGCTATAAATAGAGTTTCAAAAGAATACACCTTATATTAATAGTAAATAAATATTAGAGACTCGAATTATATAAAGAAAACAATCTGTTGTGAAAATAAAAACGTTTGAAGATTCATGTTTAAAATTTTGATACAATTTCGCATAAAGAGATAACCACGATCAAAGGATTGCTTTCAAAGTGGTTTACCTGGCGAGTATATTTAAGTTTTCATGAAGTGAGGAAATGGAAAATAAATTGGATTTGTATGAGTATCTTAAAGCTACATGAGGAAATATTTACTTTGTTTCCCGCAAGGATTAGCGGGCCGCTATTATTCAGGCTCAATGGTCTAATAACTGAGCTTACGCGATCTCCAACTATACCTACATGTCTGCATACTATTTTACCTATAATAAAATATTAAATGTATGAAAATATTTTTTTTCTATTTATTTTATTATACCTACCAATTATATTTAAAGATACTGATATTATAAATTAATTAAATAACATTATTTCTAAACGAGACAATCTGTAAGAACTTAGTAACACTAAAAAATGTTATCTGGTATCTAACCACACACATGAATATTTAATTTACCACTTTTAATCTTTCATCAATAAAACATATTTCGAAAAGTATAATTTAAATTCGCACTAGTTTTTACCAGTATCAAAAATACTCGTATATCTTTTATTAAAAATGTTCAAAGCTATTTATAGCGTTGACTGTTAGTTTATAGACAAATGTCGTCAACTGTTTATGATTATTCAAACTATATATTATTTTTACTATATTTTATACTATAAGAAAAGTAATTCTTAATTTTAGTTATAAAAATTAATCAAAGAATACTAGACGATAAAAATATTTAAAATACAAATGCGTTGAACGAACTGCAGTAGGTAAAGTGTTTGTTTATTTCATATTAGAAAATCACAAGGCAAAGCTGCAAATATTCCAACTACATATGTATAATACTTCGTCTAAGTGCATGTAGATATTTATTATGAAACTCATAAGTAAAACATCCAAATAAACCTCTTAAAGCATTTCGACGCGTAGGATAGGTCGTATTTAACGAGCAGACAGTTTCTGATACAAAGAGGGAAATACATTAACATAGCAACTTTAGCTAACGCGTTCCGATGAGAAGTTTGAAACATTTTCACCGAAACTTTTCTATATGCGAAACGCTATTGAAAGCCCCTCACGGAGATTAACACGTGCTGTGATAATACGCGTTTAAGGATTACTCACACGGCGAATATGAAGTTGAGAGTTGTCTTATTATAATGCATACGTACAAGGGAACTCAGACTGAAAAATACACCCCTTCCTAGACGCGCCGGTGCTATTTTGTGACAATATTGCAGATCGAAAGATAATATAACACTATTTTGTTACTCAGTTTAATAAGATAACATCAATAAAATAGAATCGTAATATATAATAACAGTAATATATAAGAACTATTTTAATTAAAAATATTATGAGAAAAGAGTGGTAGGCAATGCCTATCCATAACTCAACACCAACTGGAAAATTATATATCACAACGGATTAAAACAGATTGTCTGAACGCCAAGTCATTTCACGTTATAAGTATATTTCTATCAGACTTAATTTTCAGGTTTGTTAAAAATGTACAATAAGATTTTATGAGAGACGCAATAATATTTTCAACGTTGACTCGGTACGGTTACATACATCGATTTGGATATTTAAATTGCATTCATAATTACATTGTTAAGATATATGACGATGTGCCTCCTACGTTTATAATGAATAAAGTAAAATGTTACGAAATTATTAAGCCGACACATATAGTACAAAATGCATGGGATTTAAGTATAACTTCAGTGTGTTTCTTTATTTTAAAGTCTAGATATCTGAAACTATATTACTAGAAACAACAACATAAACTATTTTTAGCACTATATACTCGTGCGTGTACTGTTTTTTATTTTTAAGTTATTTTAATGATGTTCCAGTAAGTTTATGGATATATGTTAGCCCATTATAATTGACTCAAAACTAGAAATGATTAATTCATTTTCAATTTATTAATTTCAACTTCATGTAGCGATTAAAAAATATATGTTACGTAAATACTAATTATCAATATTATATATAATGTATTAATATGTTGTTAATAGAAAAAAAATAATGCATTAAGAGATTGTTAATATTATGAACACAGCCTATGTTTATACATAAACTCACATTCCATACAAACACTACGCAGAATGCCTCAAGCGATTGATTGACAAGCTGTTTTAACCAACCATAGGGAAATCGCAAACATGTGAATGAAGAGTTGAGTCATCCCAACAGCTAACTAGATCTTTGAGCACAGTTTGGACTTCGGTTTGATCATGTTTGTCAGGTGTTCACTAGTTAGAGTCTGAATTGTGGGTAGCTTCTTTGTGTTTCGGATTCACAACTTGCTAACTAGCTGCCGGTAACTACCACTTAAAAACGTAGCACTAAGGTTCAACTTAATTAATATTAATTTAAAATTATAACCAATAAAATATTAGTTTTTAAATAACAACTAAAACTCTAAATTACACTTCGTGTAAAAACTTCTAGACTATTTTTTTTGTTTCTTCCTTCTTAAGGATATCCGATAACGTGATGAATATGCGATCTCGATCCTTTCTGATAATTTGCTAAAAAGCTTTTCTTTACCAACGCTGGTACATAATTTGCAAACCGTTGTCTATAAATTGGCATTTGAAGTAAAAATTTTTTACTTGACGAAGAACCAACATTTGGTAAAATAGGGTAATTTGTTAATAATGGTTTAGGATAAGCGTAACGTATTGCTGTACCATGTGTCATTAAGGGATAAGATGTACCTATTTTATCTATTAAATTTCCCTTTTGATGTAATATTTTGATTTCTTGTATTTCTTTTAATAAATCTTCATAATTTTTATTAAGATTTATGATGTTTAAAGTATCCATACTATTTTTACTTGAAATAAGTTTGGTTAAGTTGTTGAGAATATTTTCAGAATCTTTAATGTTATTTTGATCTAAAGGTATTTCATCAAAGATCTTTGGATATTTATAGCTTCCGATTTCTTTTTCCGTTGTAACTTCTACATTTGCAGGTGATGAATCTTTAAGCGTTGTATGTTCAGGCATATGTTCTAACATGTATTCAAAAGATGGTATCCTTTTTTTGTCACTGTCTTTAGAATTCATAAAATTACCATAGGCATCATGTTTTATTTTTTTACGTGGAATATTATCTTGAAACTTATGTGTTTTTTTCAATTCATCTTCATTGCGTTTGTCCGTAATATCTTCATATTTAACTTGCCATACGACTTTTGGGTTTGATTTTTCTTTGACATAAATAATTTTCGAAGTATTACCCGGCTCTATTAATTCAAAAGAAGTTTTGTTCTCACTTTTATTTTCAGTCTCTTTTATTAATTTATTTATCAACTGACTTAGATGATTTGGTAGATTTACATCATTTGATGCTATTCTTTGTGTTAAATAAAGAAATATAATACCTGTAATACAATATTAAAGTTAAGTAATAGTAATGCAGTCGAGATAATGTATATATTAGTACGGTAATATTCTTACAAACAACTAAATCCATAATACGGAGTGTTAGCGCCCACTAATAAAATTATACTGAATTTACTTTATTCTTTTTGCCGCTATTACGTTTTATCGATTTTTTTAATTAAGTAATCTTGCATGGCTTCAATAATGCTGTCATCGTAAAGGTGTTATCGTATAGATCGAATCGCATTAATTTTCAATGGGCCATTAAAATAAACCCAGTGAAATCAACAAAATTGAAAAGGTTGTTAATTAGAAACTGACTTATTGTGCCTATAGGAGCACGTTGCCAATGTTAAATAATGATTTTTTTACATATATATGTATATAGGTAACTAATTGCGGACATCCAGTAAGCAATAAAAACTTTTAATTTTCGCATCAACATTTTACAAGTGATTGGAAACTGAAAAAAGCAATCTTGGTTATCGGTGCCTTGGTCGACGATGGCATCGGAGCGGCATCAAGTAAACACCCGCGTTCGTCCTGCATTTCAATCGACGCTATTTGTATTTTATTGGAGACGAGTCGACTCGAGGCCAAGCGCCACGGACCAAAGCTTTATGTTTTATTGAGTTCTTTTTATGAGGCTTACTCAATAATAGCTTGATATTAACTGAAACGGAACTGTTTAATTAGCTCTTTCATCAACTTATGTAGGTCAGTTTTTCTTCCAGGGTATGATATTTTTGTGTGATGCTTATGGACATACGAATAAATAACGGGGTATTGTAAATCATGTAAGGTACACCGCCAAATTGGAGTGCAAAACGTGGTTTGTAAGTAAAATAAACATAAAATCAATAAATTCGCATCCCAAATTTGGTGTGTTAACGCCTCTAACCTGCTCGTTTCTCTGTAATTAAGTAATGCCCTTCCGTGGACAAACATTCAACATAATGCTGATCTACATTACAGTCATCATCATTATCTTGAACAACTTTATATACTTGTGATTGGGGCAGTGTGTTTTATAACATTTCAAGAAAACATATATGATACTATAATGACGTCATCTATCCTTGGGATTTCTATAGCAGTGAGATTGTTTCTTGTTAGCACAGAGATTGTTGATACACTCACTGCACATATTATAGATGTTTACTGATTAGCCAATACAAAAAAAAAATAACAAACAAAAAGCTGACGAAACTCACCGCTCAAAACATATTTGTGGAAAACAAACCATAAATCTACTTTTAAGATGAATAAGATTTTGGTGGCGCTATCAAAAAAAAAAAATTGTAATTAATTATTTGTATTTGCGTAAAGCAAAAAACACGATATAAATAATGATTCGTTTAAGGTTAATAGTTTATCAGTCATTCCGGAGCGCATTAGGACCGGTCTTGTTGACACATGGCCATTTGTCCTCACGCAACTGCTGGAATAATTGAGGTGTACATTTTCACTTTGTTCCGTTTCCATTCGATTAAAATCGTTGTACCTCACCTGTATACAACCTATTCGGCGTTTACTAAACGATTTGAACAGTTCGACGGTTTGCGCATCCGAGCGCGCTTTTTTGCGTTGGCCATTGTGAAATAAATTTCTTCTTCTGAAAAAATATTTTTAAACACGCACCCAATATATAGATGTGATATAAGTACGCTTTTGCATCCGATGCAAAGGTATGCCATTTTATATTTATAATGTATCGTATTATTCATGTATGTTGTAATTGTAGATAGTTTAGTTGGCACTCAAATAGAGTGAATTAGAGAAATAAATTCAAGAGATAACGAGTACAAGTATACTATATCTATATCGACCAACATTATTTCCTACATACTTACAGTAAGTTGAAAAAGAAAGATGTCTTAAAAGTATCGAACAGTACATGAGATAATATATGGCTTATAATAACGTAAACCATTGTTATAGTTGAAATTATTTCAGAAAATAAGTTTATAACGTTTAGTTACAGGCCAGTTTGAATTATATTGGCTACTGGGTCTCGCAAGTCATCGGCGTACACTTTATGGGTATCTAATAAAAATTTTATCGTGTAACAGTAAAGAAGCAATCAGTCTGCTGGATATTGGCCTGCAGGGTCCGTAAACACGTGCATTTTTATGTACATTTGTATTAACCGCTTTTCACATTTGTGAACGGAACTACTTCCCTTGATTACTGATACGCTTGAATAAATTGAAAAATATTTTAAAAAATTAAAAAGAAACTAACAGAATATCAGAATCAATATTACACAGAACATATAAAGAATCGGCGGAGCATTTTTATACATGTACACTTGTATACATTATATTGAAACTTTTAAATTAATTAGTAGATATATAAAAATAATAAGGCAAGTAAACTTCCGAGTTCGAAACGTATATTAGATAATTAAATAAATACATATTTAAATGGCCGTCTATTTCATTCCGAAACAGCTTTGGCAATGTGAGTCCTTGAGAGCTATGAAAACCATGAACGGTTATGCAAGCTGCGTAGATACGAGATCCCGGCAACGGCGAGGCTGTCACGCACGGAGCTCGCTTCGTTTGACAAGGATTTACCAACCTATACTAATATGTTTGTGCGTCTCGTTCACAAATATCAACATTCAATATCAGCCGTCTCGTTGCACTGATACGCATTAAGCATAATAACAAATAAATTTAAATGAATTGCAAAATATATGTATTATTTATTAATCTATAGATATATAACTATAACTTAGTTTTTATGAAAAAATAAATTAAGGTTAAAAAATTAAATGTTACCTTTAAAAAACTAGGCATTTGATGCGATACTGAATTCATAACAGAGCTAATCCAACTTTATACGAGTTCTAAAAACAGTAGGTAAAACAATGTCCCAACTTATAATAGTGTTCGATGCAATTGGCAGCTAATTTGCAGCACAACCAACGTTGCATTGTGACGATTTTTAAGATTTTTTTTGTTAGGAAATTACTTTCATGCGCTGTACGTATGCTTTAATTTAAACAAAGCTGAGAACCTGAATTCAAATTGTATTAGCGGTAGGTAGCGCTTTTATGCATTATAATATTGTTTCTTCAATACCTGTATAAAGAATTGAAAATAAGTTTTATTTCGTTTGAACATAAAACGCATTAATAGCGTAAATTTGAAGAGGCAATAAAGAAAGTATATTAAGAGAACTCGTCGTCGGCAGGGAAGGTGTACGGTTATTATATTATTCTCGTGAATTTTGCCAGCTCCCAATCCTTGGCCACGTCTGTCCGCAACGCAATAAAACCGTCTACTTATGTCATAATATTCATATATGATGAACTCAGGATATGACTACTCTAACTTAGTGAATCACTTCGTCGCTTTAATAAAACTTTATTAAGATCCAAATGAAATGAGTGAATGAAATCTATTTTTTTTAAATACGCTTTTAAGCGTTTTGATTACTGTATGCTCTTGGCGAAATGTCAGACTACCTACTAAAAACCAGTGGTACCATATCCGTCATTATGGAACTTCACTGGCTTTTCAGGGTACTGAAAACGCTGACAGGACTGGCTGGGCGTCTTGTGCGGGGGATTTATTCCAGCACTCGTCTTTGGCTAATCTGGTATATCACCCACAGTACCACATGTCCTTCAACAGTGCAATAACTACCAAACAAGAAATTTACCATAATGGGCAACGAGATGTCTTTCCTTATTGCCTCTAGCAGGGCACGGGGCGGAGTAGACGTACTTTAACTAGTAAGTAGGCAACTCTTCTCACCGAGGTACATTCTTGCAACATAACATAAACATGTTCTAATGCTTATTTTTAATATTAACTTATTTCATATGATGTGGTACCGGTTATGTGATGAAAATAATTAATATTAAATTAATCTACCTGATGATGTGTGGTATGATGATCATTATCACCCATCAACATCGACACAGTAAGAAATTAATATTTCTTGATTCCTTACACCGTTACTGAACCAGCAATGTTGAGAATTTAAGAACTTATGCCCTTTGTGGATGTAGTAACACTAGCTGATTCATCCTTAACCTGGAACAGAATAATACTAACTTGGCGGTAGTATATGCGATATGTGGGTAGTGCCCACCATGGCCGTAGGCAGACGGGGGTTTTGGGGGTTCAAACCCCCGAAATTTTTTCGCTAACCGGTATCGTATTATCAAAAAAATATTTTACGATTAATTAAACATACAAAACGTAAGTATTTATTGATTTCTTCAGAAAATTAAGCCGTTTTGTCTAGATACGACAATAAATCTAAACAAAATGAAACTAGCTTTCCAAACATTCATAAAAAGAAGGAAATTATTTTAAATCAATCGAAATAAAATGATCAGCAATGACGCTGGTGGAAACTCGTAGTCGAACATAAACGAATTCGTACTTTCCTCAAAATTAACTAAAAATAACAACCAATGAAAAAAAATCTTACTTACTTAATACAAATTTAAAATAAAATTTAGGAACAGAAACAGTTCAATAGCTAACTTATAAATAAGACATTTTGTAATATAGCTTAAATAAAGTATTAATAATCGAATCCGAGAAACTCTCTATAAAAGAGCACAGCACACACAGCATGTTCTACAGTGTATAATGCAGAATTCTATCCTTAATATTCTCACGAAGAAGTCCCTGAAAGGAAATTATTTTTTTATAAATTTGAGCTTAACGCGTATTCAGGAGTCGCGTCTTATTTGGAAAATAACTCTGAACCATTAGAAGCTACACTTGATCAAGATGTGATAAAGATTACTAACTATCATAATGACATGTTCACTGGAGTGAAAAAGTGGCAAATATATCCTCATGTGAAATCCTCCTCCACTATCACCACCACATCACACCTATCACCTTCTAACGGATATAGGTACGTCAAATTACCAAAAACCATATATATTTTATTGAGAATATTCATACTATATTATTAAAAAACAGATAGTCGGCGCTCTTTACCGAATAGTCGCCGACTACGAAAGCAGCCGAACTCCTGGAAGACTACTTTGGTGATACCTATCCCTAAAAAGAGCAACCGCCCAGACCCGTCCAATTATAGGCCAATAGCCTATCACCTCCTTGTTTCGTTTCCGTCAGGGTCGTTCAGCCAGTGATCTTCTAGATTACCTTAGTCATAGATGGGCGGAAGCAGTTGAGAGCAAGTGGGAGGCATTGGCGGCCAGTCTGGACATAGCGAAGGCCTTCGATAGCGTATGGCACAAAGCGCTTCTTTCGAAACTCCCTTCCTTACTGGGGAATTATGCAATTGGATGACCAGCTTTTTGGCAGATCGGATCATTAAAGTCTTTATATGGTGCATTCTCTGATTTAAAAATCGTCAATGCTGGTGTTCCACAAGGCTGCGTTCTATCACCCATTTTGTTCCTTCTGCATATCAGTGACTTGTTGCAAATCTGTAATATTCACTGCTATGCAGATGACGGTACTGTAGACACCTCATACACCAGCCGGGCTAATATTTCTCGGGAAAACGTCTGAAATGTCTGCCGAGTCTTCATTAAACAAAGTCTCTAACTGGGGCCGGCTAAACTTAGGCCATATATGATTGCTATTTTGCTATTAAAATATCTGATGACGGGGAAGTACTTTCCCTTAGTAGTACCTTAGGCTCACTTAGTAGTTTTGGACCCCCTGGATAAAATTAGTCCACTTCAACCCCAAAAAGAAGCAAGTTTGCGCGTTAGCTGCTAAAAAATTACCATTTCTCGTATCTCTACGATTTCAGAACATTTCAGTAGCCGCCACAGCTAGTATTGGAATACTTGACGTGGATATTTTGAGCCTCGTTCAGTACCGCGGTCAATTGGAACGCAAAGACAAATTGGCAGCAAAAAAGCTCGGTGTGCTCAGCAAGCCATGACAGTATTTTAACGCCAGCCCATCACCTAAAACTATACAAGGCTCAAATTGAACCCCACATGGAATATTGCTCACAACTCTGGGCGGTGCTCCCCAATACCAGCTTCTTCCATTTGTCCGTAACGCAGAGCGGCTCGAATTATCAACGATCAAGCCCTTTTCGCAGTGGACGTCTCACAGCTGAAATGATGATGATGAAGCCCTTTTCGACCTGCTTGATCCTTTAGCTTTGTATAGAGATGTTAGATCACTCTGCATCTTCTACTTTTGAATATTTCACGGAAAATATTCGGACGCATTGTTTGGATTAATCCCGGCTGCGGAATTTTACCTTCGGACAACTCGTCAAAATTCTAAGTTTCACCCGCACCACCTTAATGTTCAAAAAACCACAACATCACAATTTTTAAGACATTTTCTACGTTGCACAACCACTCTGTTGCACCAGCATTCGCCGACGTTTTTTCCGAACCGATACGACTTCGGAACCATAAAAAAAAGAGTGTATTCCTCCCTTAAAGGCCGGTAACGCACCTGCAAGCCCCACAGATGTCCATGGGCGGTGGTAATCACTTTCCATCAGATGAGCCTCATGCTCGTTTGTCCCCTATAACATAAAATACAACCGATGGCTTATCGGTTGTCTTTTAAATAAATATGTATAAATTATGTCTAATTTTAATATACCTACTTAAGCTTATTTAAAAAAAAAAAAACCCTTTTGCTTTTTTTCCTGGAACACGAACCCCCCCCGAAATGAAATCCTGGCTACGGCCCTGGTGCCCACTACTACACCAAGTAAAATCTATATTTCTATCTTTTATTACCTAGATAAATAAATAAAATGCTGAGTCCGTACTGGTTTATTGTATCTAAATGAAGAGAGAGACTCTATTGCACCACTGTTCTGTCAGACAAAATGGTTATTTAAAAAGTATAAATTTTCGTTTTTTAAATTATCCATAAAAATATAATATATACTGTAAATATAAATTTTTACTCTATATACTCGTGTACAAAGAAATCTACATTTGTCTTATAAGACTACGTCCTACCTTTTCCTTTTTATCTGGCTACATTGCTCTTTTCCTAGTGTACTAATTTAGAGTATTATACCTATGAGTTAATACTGTTTTAAAAAAAATATTTTTATAATAGTATTTAATATGTAGGTATTAAATTATGATTTTTAATTTTACTGCTTCACTTAATAAGTATTTCTTTAATATTTCCCTAATTAAGTATTAAGTAATAAAATAAAATTTGAACGACTAAATATCTAGAACTATAATTAATGTTATAAGAGCGTGTTTCGGAGTTCCAACAGAAGGAACGATTTAAATTGTTGCGCCTTCACTACTATTCTGACTTAACTACTTTCCTGAAACAGAATATGAAAAAAATACTCATGGATACAAAAAAAAACGGCAACAGGCGTTCATAAGTGGACATTTAAAGGAGATAAAATATTCACGTAAAAACCAGATTGTTAAAACTAACAAATTCAAAAGGGTACGGGGCGGCCGTTTTTGATGTTGAAATAGAATAAATTATAGACTATCTGATCCGCTAATTCAATAAAGATCGCGAGTACACACTACTCCGATACATCGGTCGTGTTGTTTTTGCGATTGGAATTAATTTCATAAATAATTAATAAAGCACATTTGGATCGGTTGAGTGCTGGGCGCAGATGGAAATGCACTCGGCAAATTGACTGAAAACCGCAATCGGAAAAAGGCTAAATACCTGCTAATGATGGTTCGATTGAAGCTTTTAACTTTATTGAAATTAATAGAAAGAGCGCGACAACAGCGAAATAAATTGGCCCTATTATATTATAATATAAGTACCGATAAGTAAAAAAAGTGTAAGTAATTTTACTTTTCTATCTGGCAACATTGCTCTTTTCCTAGTGTACTAATAAGTCTTGTTACATAGTACTTAACACATAGGTATAATAAATGTTTTTATAATGTAAATATTTATTTCGTGACTTATAGTTATTAAAAAAAAACGTAATTAATAGCTGTAAAACAACATTAATTATCAACTCATCAAACAACTAATAGGTTTCGTTCGTTGACCAACTAATTTGAACTGTGACGAGACTAATCAACCTTCATTACGGCGATTGACGCTTCAGTTTCGCATTACGATTATACATATTTATCTAACTATATGAGAAAGTGAACACACCTTATGCTGAAAATGCTTCTACTGAATTATAATAAAGTTAATAATTTTCAGTATTTCTTCATATTTTTTATGGCAATCAGATACAGCTTTAAAATACTCTTTTTATCTTTTTAAGTCCCTTACTAACTAGATTTTCTATTCCTGACCAATATTTTATAGCAAAAAAATAATAATAGAAAAACAATCATTACTACTTATTTACACAGAGCGACTATTATCTAATACTTATCACGTATACACGAACGCAGATCATATTCGTATACATCTCTACATAATCATAATAACCACTTGTCAACGAAATGACAAATGAAATAGCAAAATATTTAATTGAATAGTTAGTGGCGACCGTAAAATTTGTACAAATATACTAATTTAATAATAGCGAGAAGTACAATGGGAAAATCTGTACAGATATTGAAACAAACTGTGCCAATTTGATTGTCAAAAATTGCTGATATTATTCTGTGAAATATTCTTTGGTCGTTCAAATACTGTTAATTACAGCATAAATTATTATACGTATGATTAATTACGATTCTAATTACGAAGGAAGTTTGTAAGTGAAATTTATGATATTATAAATGATAGATCGTCAATCTTTCCCGGTGAATAGAAATAGATTTGAACTACTATTAGCGATTCCAAATGAAAACAGATATTCGTTTTGTTTGCTGTAAAATGAAATAAGACTTATCTTCGCGTCTTATTGCTTTACACTATATACGTTTAGATTTTTTTTATTTATTTCACATATTTAATTAACATTATCATTTAAAGTTTCTTGACTCATAGCATTATTTTTCCTTTTACAGAAATAATATTTATAACACGTATTTGTTATCTTTTTTAAAAATACAACATTAAGTTTCTCAAAGCAGCAAAAAAAATAGTTAAATACTTCTAAACACACAATTTCAGATAGTTCCTGAAGTAGATGCTTCAAAACTACCGTGTGATGAAAATGCTTTATTCGCTTATACAAAGAAAAACTCCGAACGAAAGTTCGGTTCATCTTTCTATGACGAAACAAGCGAGTTGGGAAACAAAAACTATTAATGTAGAGCCTCTCACGGTCGGCTGAACTGCCGGTGTGTTTCGTTTGATAATTTCCGTATACAGGGGTTTTAATCGAATAAATCCGCGCCCCTCACACGCTTTCCCGCCCCAGGCATTGTCTGTCACGCGTAAAAATGTATACTACTCACTCACCTACAATTAAAAGAATACCGCCATAAAGCAATATGGCAAGATATTCTACAAGGCGAACGCCAAATCAAATAATATATCTAAGTTTTTTTAACAGTGGCCAACAGGAGACAAAACAATCAGAACGAGCTATGTCGGCTTCAAAATTAAGCCTTGCGGCAAATCCGTATCCGTCGTAATAAAACACATGCAAAGTTTTTCTTTGCTAAGCGAGCAGTGGCCGCAGCAAACGGAAGTGAAGCAACAGGCTTGATTAAAACACGTGTTTACAGAACGCACGTCCTCTACGTTTAAATGCAATAATATGAACGGCTCGGCTTGAACATCGCTATCATTACCCCACTTGGGGGCTATTTTAGATATAAAATTAAAATTCTCATACAAAGTGAATCCCATAACTAGCGGACTCTTTCTTTTTAATAAGCTTTACTTTCTTTTTGTCATGACATGTGTTATTATTTTAATTTTACTCATATACTATTTCATATTTTTTAAGATCTAGGAAAAATTTAGATTTTATTGTAATTCGTAATAAATTTCATTATTATAAATTACCTGTTAACATTAAGTACTGAGTTGGTAAACATAAGTAGACTGAGCTACCTACCTACCGCTCGAGGCAGGTAAATCAATTAGTAAGGTGTAGATCTCGCTGTTCTCATGTACTAGCTCTTGTGATAGTGTGAGTATGCTACATTGAACTATTTCCACCGATTAACTGTCTACATTCGCAATCAAGCAAATTTTAGTAGACTTTACCATAAGGAAATCCTACGTAGAAATTGATTAGCAGTTTCTCACTGCGCGTAAAATATATGTCAGCACATTTTACGTCTGTAAATTATAGTTTTACGGTCGAAAATCATTTTTATGTTTTCGGAGGAATTTAATATGACGCCAGCTATGCTCCGCACATTCGCTCTTTTATTGCGCTGTAATTTTATTGTTTTCTCAATTTTTATTAACTATCAACTACTACCTACTTAGATTCCTACTTTATGAATCAATAAGATCGTTCGAAACGACGATATAAGGCTAAAACTTTTTAAAGGTTACTTATTACCTTTAAAAACATATTATATGTCAGACTCATAAGTAAAACTAATTACTAAGCCAGTCTTACAATGCAAATATGGCGTATAAAATTAAATGAAATTAGAATAAAGTATCTACAGATTGCTTTAAGAGTTTATTCTTAGAATTACTAGATCCTTTTTAAAATATTCAAAGGAGTTTACAGTTTTTTTAAAGCTAAGCGGTTAATTCTTTCTTTATAGTGTATTCTGCTTCTTCACTGTCTATTATAATTTTATAGTGAGCCCCGAAGCGTTCCGTGTGCTTTTCCTTTATGATCAAGAACCAGATAATTACGTACGAGTAGCAATCCTTAAAGTAATTTGTGGCAAATCGGCGTATAATTTCGTTAATATCTCTTATATTTCTTTGAATCTTTTGTAACGTTTTCTTTGTAACTGGTTTTTTAAAGATGGCTTTTATTTTTGCTACAAAGAAAATTAAGTTTTATATACATATTCTTGATTTTTGCAAATTATACTCTAGAGATACTTTGTTCTTCTGGATTATATTAAGGTATATTTAATACGATTTCAATAAATAAATTATATTTTTAGTTCGTTTTAAGTATTTAACATATTATTGAAAATGAAAAATTTTATCTACTTAAACTTAAATATGATACAGAATAAATAACAATAACTCTTTTTTTACATAAAGAAAATAACCTTATGTCTGACCTAATATGTTGTTACAAATACATTTGTTAGTGAATTTGTCAATGTCTTCATTCCCTTAATCTTAACTGTGCAATGGGACGACGTATTGATATGACTGTAAAAGATATTAGGCACACAGGACCAATGGCTCCTGTACTTTCCAAGGCACGGAAGGCACGCTGCCAACTTATTAACACTAGGTCGCTAGCGCTACAGAGAATTTATTGAAATATCCGCCCCTGTATTGGGCCGACCGAAATAGGAATCCTGCGTTCCTTAACCGAACAGATTAAGAACACAATTCGTAAACGTTGCAGCTATTAACTACATACGTGGTACCTGTAAGTAATAAACATTCCAAACCAATCAAAAATTAGCCCATTTTAATAGTCGTATTTTTTAATACCAATCTTTATGCTATATTGTCATAAAATTACTTTTCCATTATTTACTGGAGGCGTTACAAGGGGCATTATGGGGCTTATGAATGAAAATATTTAATTCTAAATTGCTCATTTTATTAACCATGTACCCATATAGAATTTACACCTTTTGAAATAGTCGCAATATTTTTAGACATAACACTTTGATTAATATCTAAAAATTTGCAACAACGTATTGTGATTAAAATCATTTCCAAGCATTCTTATTCGGATTTATAAAATATTGGCTTAGTTTTTATTTTTGTTGATAATTCCTACCAGAATGTAATGTGAATGTTCCATTCTAAATCAATTTAGCTGTTTTAAGATTTCAAAACAAATTTACAAATAAAGTAAAGTAAAGTAACAGCCTGTACATTTACCACTGCTGAGATAAGGCCTCCTCTTCCATTAAGGAGAGGGTTTGGAACATATTCCACCACGCTGTTCAATGCGGGTTGGTTGAATGCACATGTGGCAGAATTTCGATGAAATTAGACACATGCAGGTTTCCTCACGATGTTTTCCTTCCTTGAATTATAAACATAAATTAAGCACATATATATAGCGGTGCTTGCCTGGATTTGAACCCGCAATCATCGTTTAAGATGCACGCGTTCTAACCACTGGCCTATCTCAGCTCGGTCATCTCAATTTACAAATAAATACAAGTAATTACAAATTTACAATAAAATTTCCAATTTTAATTTTTTTAATAAGACCATTTATGTAGTCCTATCAGCTTTATTTAAGAATACTCGTTTAAAAAACTATTTATCACCAAGCATTTGCTGTACCTACTGTACCTGTACATGTGTACATGGTGTACACTTGTACAGCCATGTATATATATGATGGACGTATATATATAAGGTGGAGACTGCTGGAATGGAGGTGGCTTTTATGGAAGAATTATATATTGGTGTTAATGCGTTCGGTGTTTACCTATTTTATAGTTGAATAAGTGTATATTTAGAAAAAAATTTAACCTATGTAAGTTCATGGAAGGTAACTTTCAATGATGGTTCGTCAAATAAAATATTTTTAGGAAAGTAAATAACTTGTTTTTTTTTTGTTATTGTTATAATATTATTAGAGACCACAAATCGACAAACACATTACCTTCAGGTGGACTGATGAGCTGCAGGAGGTGACGGGACTCGACAGGATTTTGAGGGTAGTCTGGGGCTTTCGCGCACTTAAGGAAAAGCATATGTCCTATAGTGAATTGCGACTAGCTGGTACTGCTGACGATTATGATAATAAATATGTTGCATAAAATTTATAATTATTGCAAATTATGCATGCCAATTTCTTTAATCTGAACTTTATAAAATCCGGAATTATAAAATGCGATATATTTAAAGATTATGTATTCAATATCCAATTAATTTCTTGACTATATATTTTGAAATGCTCATTTCTTTATGGTAATTGTATTACTTATATAAATGCTTATATTGTCACTGCCATAATGTCTTATCTCCTAGCAACAGTATCGTAGCAAAAATAATATTATAATAGTTGTGATTTTCTTGAAGTTTTTAGAGTTTTCATAAACCATTGTTTATTTTCTTTTTCATAATACTGTGTTTATTTATTTACAATATTAGATCATAATGGATCCTCAAAGGACAATAGGTATCGCTCCAAATCCAGAATGTGTGACTGGCGCTGTTGCTTGCCAATGTGAACTCGGTCGAGAAAAATTACTTACAGCTCCACCCTATAAATCTACCTCTCGTCCCGTAGAAGATGAGGCGCAATCTCGTTTACAAACAGCGCCCTGTGCTCGGGAACTCGAACAATATAAATGCCCAGTTAGTCATATTCTTATTAATTTCAAATCGCCTCTTCATCCCAACGAAGTGTTCAACAAAGTCTTCCCATCGAATACCCCAATCAAATTAGTTAAAAGAAAATTAGCAAAATTACTAT
Organism: Vanessa cardui; assembly: GCF_905220365.1. NCBI lineage: Eukaryota > Metazoa > Arthropoda > Insecta > Lepidoptera > Nymphalidae > Vanessa > Vanessa cardui. The sequence goes on from NC_061136.1 coordinate 9,323,762, forward strand.
CTGTATCGAATAGCAATCTTCTATTGACGAAAAATCGGAACGTACTAAAAGAAACGTGTCTTATTTCTGAACTGAAGACCAATGCTCTAGGAAATCTTATGATAGACGTGTTTACGAAGGATTCTGAAGAGTTTTCGCTATCATCGATTCCGAAAGAATCGTATGTTCATGAACTGATACAAACAATGATGCCAAAAAAGAAGACTATGCCATTTATTGCTATTAAATTCAAAATAAGAAATCAAAATGGTATATTCACTCGTTCCTACCATTCAATTATGAAAGTACACGAGGTGAAGAAGAATTTAGCAGGTGTCTTTCAAGTCGATCCAGACAACTTAGTATTACTGCGGGAAGAACGCCCATTGAAGGATCGAATGGCGCTACTAGACCTAGACTACGATAAATATGGAATAGTAGAAGTGGAACTTCTAGCTAAAGATAATGAGAAACTAGATATAGAGAAGTTGTATAAGGAAATGCCCATAAATGACGTATTAACAGTTATGGTGCCATTCGGTAGTACACTAAAACATATCAACGTTGAAATATTTTCGGAGTTAATTAGGAAGCCTTTCCTTGGTGGCTACAGAAACGTTCATACAGGTTAATTTAATTTATCTCTATACATAACTTACTATTAATAAAATTGCATTCAAAATGTTTGAATATGTTATAAAATATCTTTATTCAATGTATAATTTTAGGTGCGGTTTTTCATCACGCATATACACAAACGCCACAGAAGCCTGAAAAGTTACCTCCAGAAAATAAAAATTGTAGAGATACTCAAACAGCGGAAATGCGAGAAAAAATATACGTAAGCATTTGATTAAGCTTAATAACTTATATAATGTACTAATCAATTCCAAATCAAGTAAGAGAACATACTCTTAATTATCATAATATGAAATAATAGTGCGTTAATGTAGGAAATAGGGTTTAAATCATTAGTTAAAACTTTCATCTTAATATTTTTGTAATATAAATAACTAATTTGGGGGAATTAAGTTGTTTTCTAGGTACTTTAATTGTTTATTAGTATTGATAAATGATAACCTTAATTTGTATAATTTTTCAGGACACAAATTACAGTCGTGCGACGCAAATGAACAGCGTACATGCTTACATACCAAGTGTTGCTGACCGAATTATTGTGCCGAAACCTTATGAGACTTACGATGCTATGATTGCTAGATTGAACCATAATCACTATGCTTCTATAATACAAAGAGCTTTTCGGCACCACCAGTTCAGACAAAAAGTGAAAAATTGGCTGATGATATGCATGTAAGCTTTTTTTATCTTTATAAAGATGAAATAACTCTAAATAAAAACAGAATTGTTAACAGAAACTTAATATGACTGTCTACAGGGAGAGAATTGCGAGAATGGAAGAAGAGAAGAGATTAGAACGTGAAGCCATGGAAAGAAGATTGAAAAAAGATCTGGTTACTAAAACATTTCCACGGACACGTGAAGATTTTGATCAACTTTACGCTATGGTAAATCAAGTTATAATTAAAAATAAAATACAAATAATTATATTACTATAGATAATGGTCACCACTGTTGGTAAGTAATCAAAATATAGAAAACGACTAATATCTAGTCGTTTTCTATATTTTCTATTAGCTTATTCAAGCTTCGTGATACTACCATTCTACTATCTTCTCTTCAATACTACCATTTATAAAAATATGTATTTTTTATCACTTAACATTGATTTTATTTTTATTATAAGGTCGATCGCTGGAAACATGCTGAAATAGCAAGAATATCTCGACTTCACTCTAAAGGGCCTAAAATAGCTGAATTTACGCTTTTATTAGATAAAGAAGTTGAACTTTTGCGATGCATTGAAGGTTACCGGGTTAAAGTAAAGGAGGATAGCAAAAAAATTAAGGAGAAACAGTTTTTGGAAGAAATCTCTAAACCCGTCGCTTGGTATGGACGAGACGGAAAATTAATTACAATGGAAACTATTGAAATTCAAAAAGCGAGGAAACTCAAAGAGCTTTACAACTCTTTTGTAAAACAAGATTTGGAAGGCAAAGAACGTATCGAATTACTCGTCGATATGAAATTTGCTCTACAAGATTTCCGTCATCCGCTAGCTGAAGAAATTATAACACTTTTGGACAGGGAGTGCGATCTACTCGTCCGAAGATGTAATGATCATCAACTTGAATTTTTAAGACGACGAGTAGCCGCTTGCGTATTTCAGTTGATTAAAACCTCTGAACTTAATTCGGAAGTAACAAAATGTAAAGATATAAGAGACTACAAGAAAATGGAGAATGAGAGATTACACTTTTGTGAGATGTGTCACCAAGTTAAATTGAATACGGCTTTTCCCTTAAATGCAAAAATGAGCGGCTTTTTGGTCTGCACGTCTTGTTCGTGGAAAGATGTTTCGGAACGTTATTGGATAGATATGACTCCGTATAAATTTATCTTGCGAACTGTGCAACGTGACGAAAGACGAAGAAAATGTTGGGGATCTTTGGCATTTGTTCTACAAGAGAAAGATATATTTTTCATTGTTGAGAAATTATGGCATTCTCATTCCGCAATCAGCGAGTGTAGGGACATGCCGGAGCTCAGACTGTGTCGATGGCATGTCAACGAGGATTGGTCACCGTGGAACTGTTTCCTAATCACAGTCCAAGAAATGAAAGCACATTTGAAACTAGAGCACCCCGAAATGGTTTACGATGATGAGCTCGTCCAAAAAGTGAAGAACAAACACAAGCTGGCCAAAGCGAACTTTGAACAACTGGTGACGGTAAACAAACGACTCACGGAGAGTGGCGACTGGGCGGATGTCCGAGCTCCTGCCGTTGCTCGAATAGACGCCGTCGAAAAAATTTAGCAATATCTATTTTGTATTGAAATCATGACAACTGTATTTACTCTTTTAGCTTTTTTACATCATTTTGTTTACTTTTAGGCGCTTGACTTAAAGCATTTGATGTAGAATGTGGCAATGTTCAATGTATTTCTAGATCTAGCTTGTATATCAACTGTACTAGTCATGAAAAAAGCATCTAATAATATAATTAATTCACAAAATGAACTGTAGTGAAAAAAACAATAGTTAAGCTTACGCCTTTGAAATATTTATTGAATTGATTGTCTAGAGCGTGGTGTGAAAGATACATAGTTATTGCCACAGTAATATAGTATGTAATATTTTCACAAAATATAAATATTATTATAGATAAAATATTTTTATTATTAATCAGTCACGGGGTAAAGGACAGTTAAGAGATACAATATTTAAATTGTCCTTCTTTTAATATAATTACATGTAATATTTAATAACATAATTATTACATTACATTTACAATAATAATTTCTCAAGATATCAAACTCTCCCGATTATCTAAAATAACATATAATAAAAGTATTAAAACACAAGTGTGATAAAAGTGAAAATTGATAACGAAATGCATGGAGCTAAGCTTAGTTCGTACACCTACAAGTCAATAAATTACGTAAATATAATTTAGGCAATAAGAATCATTATAACTGTACAACAAACACAAAAACGCAGTCTCTAAAATCCTAAGTGTTAAACTAAAATAATCCAAAATAAGTTGGTTTTAGATTCCCTCTATGATAAAACTACAAGATACCGCTAAATAAATTCTTAAAAATTAAGTAAAGCTGTCACAAAAATGTCGTTTGATTTGCTGAAGTGAAATATTTATGCTAAAACCGATTGTTGCGATTTCATAATACCTGTATAATATTTAATCGAATCTTACCACTGTGACTCAAATCAAATTTAAAGTTACCGTGCAATAAAGTGTATATTTCAAAATTAAATTGTTTAAATTTAAATTATTAAAATATAAGATATATAAGTGAGGCACTGTTCATTCTTCTATATTCGACTGAAATAGTTGTCAATTTCTGTGTTTGCAGTTCTTCAGAAACCAACCAATAATATAATTGATTTTGTTGCCAAATTGCATTAAACAACATTTGCAAATTTTATGAAAATTTTATGTTGAATTTGAATGCTACAAAGCGTCGAATACACGTTATAAAACTAAGTGCCTCATTTAATATACTTGACTTTTGACAATAGCAAATTAAAGTTTATTGTATCATGTATCATAACTTGTATCATGTATTTAATTAAAAATAAGCTAGTATCTTTGTCATCGCGTAAAAGTGGTATAATCTGCTATTAAATAGTCCCCTTTTATTATTTATGTTCTTTAAGATTCTCAGTATTCACTAATAAGTCAACAGATTTAATCATTTTTTTTCTTAACGTCATTTAAAAGATAGATAACACCATTCGTGCATAGATAAAACGTTTTAGAAAACCAACACATTAAGTAGAATGCCTTAATACATATTTCTGTACTTTATAGCTAAAAAGCTGTCATTAACAATTAATAAACATACATTAATTTAATAACTATTTCTGAAAATAACTGTCGACCAATTTAAAAAGGGCTATTTTCTATCGTTTCACTTTTGAAAGTATATTTATTATTTAAATAGCTACTAATCAATTCTAGCGTCATATAAAATACTAATAAATTCCCTAGTACAGACGTAGTTACACCTCGATTTGATGTTATGCAAGGGTCACTACGCACAAACACATAGAGGATACCATACGGCCGACACTAGTTAAATAGAAATTGGTCGTTATCGTCATTGTGCGTGATGACCGAAATTATTCCGAACATTAACTCAGGCCATCTGTCCGTATTCGAATGCATCGAAAGAAGTATTCTAGTCTGTCAACTGTCTGATGTGATTTTCAAAATTAGGGAAACATGAGGATATGCGATAACGCTATCAGCTATTGATTAAAAGTCAAACATCATAGATTGTCCTATTTATTAATGTAAGCAAAAATCATCTCTCATTTGCGAGCAACTAACATAGTTAGTGTTTGTACATATCGCACGGAGAGGCCTCGGCTCCCCGTACGGACAAGCAACGATCTTTAGAATCTCATATATTCGCATACAAATAACCTCGCCTATCCTATTTTAGTCAACAGAGACCGATCTATTAACACTAGCTAATTTATTTACAATAAAGAATTGTGCCTCATCAGAACAATACTCGATAATTTGTAACTCTCTCAAAAACCTATAATACAAAAAGTGCTGACACAATATTCACATAAAAGAATACATATCTATTATACACTTACTCGACTATGTTTGCACTTTTATATTGCCAGGTCAGTGGCTTAAACTCGGAATATCTCAATTTAATTAAGATTTCATAACCCATATTCAATCAACGCAGCTAACTACTCCTTATCAAATAGCCGGCGAACTATATTTACAAGATTATTTTAAAGAAGGAAGAAATATCGTTACAGAAAGGATGAGGTACTAGCCGAGTGCAATAACGCATTCATCTACTGAAATATAAACGATTTATTTTTACAAATGGCATACTATTTCTATTACTATGTTGACTCAATCTGAATTTTAATGGTTCATATTTACAAGTTTTAAAATGTAACGTAAATAAATCAGACTCACCAGATCTAGTCACACTCCTAACATTTTATTTAAGTTTCAATATAGACGGTACACTGTTGGAGCTACTTCATATGCCGCATTAGATAGTGGCATATCATAGCTTATCTCACAAAACAATTTTAAAGTACTATGTAATCATGAATAGTTTCGGTGTGTTACTTTAATAATAGGAATATAGTATAACAAAAAAATTTAAAAAGTTTCGTTACGTCGATATAGAACTAAACTCATGTTTCACACTCGGTACGATTGGGGAGGCGACCAAACCGGATGTCGTCCGATGGCGACGCGCTAGCGGGACCGAACTAAAAAGTGATATCGATTTCAGTGGTAACCATCTATCTCCATCGACGACGACATCCGATCCGAGCCCGACGAGCTATTCATGTAGTTCATGGAGTAGTTGAGATTGCTGAGCGACATGTCCTGCGGCACGTCGGACGGCGACGTCTGGTAGTAGCTCGGGTACGCGGCCGTGTACGGCGCTGCCGGGGCCGGCTCCGGTTGGGCCGGCTCCGGTTGGGCCGGTTGGGCGGCCTGCTTGTCGCTGTTCTCCATGAACTCGATGATGCGCTGGGTCGACTTCACGTGGGCCACGATCGCGGCCTCGGCCTGAAACGCATTGACAAAACACGTGAGCGTCGGCCGTGCGGGGGGCGGGGCGCGGTCGGGGGGGGGGGGGGGGGGTCGCAGGCGAGTACTCACGCTGGCGGTGAGCGACAGGAAGGTGAAGTACTTCCGCAGCGTGGGCAGCAGCGGCGCGTAGAGCGGCACGCGCGCGCGCACGGCGGCCGCGCTGGCGGGCGCCGCCACGGCCATGTTGCCCAGCAGCAGCGCCAGGTACGCGCCCACCATCGTGTGCTCCATGTGCGTGCCCGCGCGCGCCAGCACTGCCGGCGAACGATTGCTTTACATACTAGAACCTCATTGTCCGAAATTAGGCTCTTAATCACTTTTAAACATATGTGGGGATCCTAAACATACAAGTATACTACTACCATATGAGGACCAGAACAAATCGTCAACTTTTAACAGTAAATTGTCGCTATATCATCGGTCGAGAGCTTGCACAATCATTATAATTTGCGGAAAATGGTGAAAATCGGCGAAACTGTTATAGGACGTGATAGTGAAAGGAAAGTTGATATAATTAGTCTATTTCAATTGAAGAATTTTACAACAAAAATTTTTTACCCTTTTGTATTTGAATACTCCATATACTACATAATTTTCAATAAATTGCAAAAATAATTAGGTTGCCAAACAGAGCAGAAAATTAAACTATTGTTATATATATATATATGAGTGGATAGATGTCCTTACACTTAGCTACAGTTTCATCTATATCGTCTTGTGATTGCTTCTTGTTGTCATTTTCTGTTTCCTCATCTTTTTCGCCATCTAATAGAGCATCTGTATTTTCTTCTGCTCTCCTATAAGGTATAAAGAAACAGTTTAGAATAGATTATTAATAATATTTCATAAAATATCAGTACGGTCATTACTATTATATTCTACAGATTAATGTTGGAATTAGACATTTTTCTGTAGACCATACAATTTAACTTTCGGCGTCATAAAGACTAATTATCCTTTTTATGAATATTATCCTTTTTTGCGAAATGTTAATAGTAAAAACAAAACAGACGAGGTTTTTTATTTTCGCCAATACAATGCGTAAATGTGTAAATTTCTATGATGTTATACACTCTGTGACTATGTAACAGCTTTTTGCCATCAATAATGCATAACACTAATAAATTGACTACATAATTATAATAAATATGGTATGATCTTTCATCTGTTTTCGATAATTTAATCTTTTTATAGTAACACCATAAATTTATGGTAACTAATAAAATTCCAAAGCGGATCACTGAATTTGATGTGCGTGGAATAGGTAAGAAATAACATTTGTTCCTGTATGTAGACAATGGAAATGTTTAACCATATATTTACACATTAAAGCAACAATGTATAACGGCACCATTTAAACATCTGATTCATACATATTATGTTACACTCATTATACACAAATACAATTAAAACGGGATATTTAAGATTGATATAAGGATTGTAGTATTTTTATATAAACAAATTATTAGCTTAGGATTTCCTGTCAGTTAAGAAAACATATTTCCTTTTATAGCTCAAATAAAACCTTCACTTAAACCTCAGTTAGTTTTTTTTCCAAGGTACTAAATCATTGGTCAATTATTAACTTAGTCCATTATTCAAATTCAAAATATAGACCATAGGTAACACAGCTATCAATAAACACTTCTGACTAATATTTTCCAATTATATTTTAATAAAATGTATAGTACGACACAACTTAGATGTCGCATCGGCAAAATTCGTAAAACCGATCACATCCGAATTGAGTACGCTATCCCAAATTATCAATATTTATTTCTCATGCGAATATGATCTTTGCACAAACGTAATAACTTGTAATATCATATGACCTAATATATTCGTCAATTTGACACGTGTATTTACATGCACTTGCTTTCTTTGACGCGTGAATCTATAGTGACGAATAGCGTCAAATGGCGCGATAGGGAGCCATTTCTATTGGTTGTATAAATCGGCAGTAATCGGTTTTAATTTCATTCCATTTCATTTTCCGATGCTACATCTAATTTGTGTCCTACTATACCCTTAACTTGAATTTATCTTTATTAATATAACGAACTCACCTGGCTAGCTCCTCCCGCTTGTAGAATAAGTCGACGATAAGGTCCAGCGCCGATACACTTCGAGATATGATATCACTTTCATTGTCAACTCTAATTCGAACACTTAACAGTCTTTGAGTATTTACATCATTGTTCTGTACCAGATTTATTAAAAGCATCAACACCTAAAAGTAAATAAAACATATTTTAGAATACAATAATATACAATATAATATAATTATAAAAGAAATCAATTTAATAATATACTTACACAAACACAAAAATCGAAATTTCTGTTATCAGGTATAAAGTTGCCTTGATTATTTAACATTATTAAGCAGATTTCCATAAGCGATGGTTGTTCACCCACAACTTGAGCTCCGACTGCTGATGCTTGAATGATAAACAAATTTATTTCAATTGAAATACATTATATATTATTGAAGCGTATTCCACGTCCTCTTAGACGGGGATACAAAATACAAATGCGATATAAGCTGGTCTCTTCACAATGTTTATAACTATCGAGCAGGAGATAAAGACGATAGTATGTATTTTTTTATGTGATAGGTATATAGGTCGGGCAAATGGGCAACTTGATTCTAAGTGGTCATCACTGCCGATAGATATTGGCGATTTACTAATGCCATACTATCAATCTTGGGAGCTACTTATTATGTCATTCGTGGCTGTTCACAGCCACTTTTGTTCAGCGGTAGAATATCTGACGAGTGAATAAAACTAATTATAACGGATGAATCGCGTATATTAATTATTTTTAAACATCCCGACGTTTCGAGCACTTTGCAGTGTTCGTGGTCACGGGTAGACAGGGTAGAGTCTACCCGTAATTAATATACGCGATTCATCCGTTATAATTAGTTTTATTTAAATGTGTAATAATCGCGTAAATTTAAGACAACATTATCTGACGAGTGGATGGGAATACACATAGACCTCCCACCGAGTAAATTACAAATTAATCAATAACTTTTGCTGGTGCTGTTTTACTGATATAAATGTAAAATATATTTTTATCGTTATACTCACAGGCGACGCCGAAGGAGTGCGACAGGTTGACGAGCACCTTGACGGCGGGCAGCGCGGCGTCGAGCAGCGCGGCGCGCAGCGGCGGCCACGCGCGCGCCTCGCTGGCGCAGCGCCGCAGCAGCGCCGCCAGCGTGCGCGCCGCGCCCAGCGACCCCGACACCAGGTACTGCTGGTTGGCCTCGTTCTGCTGCGTCACCTGCACCCGCCCGCTGAGTTACTCGCGTCACTATGTACTGCGCTCTCAGAGGGAGACCGGACCTTACTAGCCCTCTACCGACCCAGGCTGGAGTTTGAGGCCCTCGGGATCGAAACTTTTTATACTAGCCCCTTTAATACAACAACAACAACAACAGCCTGTAAATTCCCACTGCTGGGCTAAAGGCCTCCTCTCCCTTTGAGGAGAAGGTTTGGAACATATTCCACCACGCTGTTCCAATGCGGGTTGGTGGAATACACGTGTGGCACAATTTCTATGAAATTTGTCACATGCAGGTTTACTCACGATGTTTTCCTTCACCGCTGAGCACGAGATGAATTATAAAGACAAATTAAGCACATGAATCAGCGGTGCTTGCCTGGGTTTGAACCCGCAATCATCGGTTAAGATGCACGCGTTCTGACCACTGGGCCATCTCTGCTCGTAATATACACATTACTACGAAAGGAGTATTTAATGGTAAGAAAAAAAGGCTCACATTCTCCAGGACGCGCATACACCTATCGGCCTTCCGCAAGACGTCGACCTCGGCGCTGGTCCACTCGGCGGCGGGCGACTCGAGGCGCGCGGCGCAGTCCTGTATGGTGCGCACGATGTGGTCGACCCCGCCGAGGTTGCGGAGCTCCTCCTTGAACCACTCGCCGGCTCGCTTCGAGGTCAACGACAGCAACGTCTCCATGGCGAGGTGACCGACCTGAGAATGTTCGATATATAGATATTCGATATATATATACCATATTTGACGACCTCCATGGTCGAGTGGTGTGTACACCGGTTTTCATGGGTACGCCGCTCTGAGGTCCCGGGTTCGATTCCCGGCCGAGTCGATGTAGATTACCATTAGTTTTCTATGTTGTCTTGGGTCTGGGTGTTTGTGGTACCGTCATTACTTCTGATTTCCATAACACAAGTGCTTCAGCTACTTACATTGGGATCAGAGTAATGTATGTGATGTTGTCTCATATTTATTATTATTATTATTTATTATATCGCCATAATAGACCAAAACTTTAGCCCTCATGGTCTCAATCATAACTGTTAGCTACAATGCAGAAAAGTAATAGAAAATACTCTTTGGTAGTATGTTAAGGTAACAAGGCTAGTAACTTACCGTGATATTATCCAAATCTAGATGATTTGCCTTTCCTTGACTTTTAATTTCAGCACATAGCTCTCGCACTCTTTCCTGAGTCTTTGCCAGTTGAGCTGATGTTAGGCCACAGTCATCAAGAGCATTTCTGTGCAAAAATTATGAAAACAGTTCAATATCATATTAACTACAATTAGATCTTAAATAAAATTCTGTTACGTTAAAAATGGAAGCAATGCAATATTATAAATAATATATACAATATTTTTGTATCAGTTTATCATGATATAATAATCAATAGTGTATAACTCACTTGTGTGATACATCAGACTCAAGCAGATTCAACATAAGTTCAAGTGACTCTCGATCCAGATCCATGTTTAAACGATCTTGTGAAAGCACAAACATCACTGTTGCCGTACACAATCCCAGACTCTAGAAAATAAACTCCATATATATAAACTTTATATTCATTAACCAAAAAATAAGTTGCATTATTTTATTTAAGATTTTAAATTAACATGGTTATTTTTATTATTACAGTTATTAATTACGAGAGAGAGTTACGTTCACGAGAACAAGACATTCGTAGATAATGTCAAAAGATCGAGCTCCAATGGATAAAATAAAAAACATGGTAAATATCCCGTAATTAATAACTGTAATAGTATTATTTTATAGTAATTTAATACACATCATAAATAGATAGCTGTATATTAATGATAAAACAGATATGGTGTTGTGGTACAAACTGACCTGGTCGTTGGTGGCGTCGTGCAGCGCGCTGAAGAACTTCTGCACGGTGCCGTGCGCGCGCAGGTGCATGCGGAAGGCGGGCGCCGTGCACTTACTGGCCAGCGTGATGGCCGACAGGCAGCGTGTCGACATCGGGTTGTTATCCTGAGGAAATATGTTCAATTACTTTATGTCCTCTATGCCTCTGATAGAGATTTAGGGTCCTCTGATAGAGATTTAGGGTGACCTTTTTTTACTTTTATTATTGTAAATTAATCTTTAGAACTTTACTAGTATTGTGGATACAAATATTAAAATAAAAGATGTTTTAAAAATAAATATTAAAGTACTCACTTGTAATGCATCTAAAAGATAATCTACATCCTCATTGAACTCCAGGAATTCTCCGATTTCTTGTATTTGATGCGCCTTCTTAACATTCCGCACAACAGTGTAGTACTAAAAGATAAAATGTTATTATTTAAAATTGTAAAGTATACCTAAAGAATGAAAATAATGATATTTAGACAAAATTATATCATTTCAAAATACACTAAGACATTGTACACTAAACAATTACTATTGATTTCATGTAATATTTATTTCAAGCTGTTTTTTTTTGTTTTGAAAAATAAATATAACATAAAACAACATAAAAAAAGTAAAGTAAGTAAGTAAAAGTAAAGTAAATAAAATAATGATGGTTGGGCTACAAAAGGGTAAATGAAAGACAACTGCATGTAGCATAGATGAGAATATTAAGAGGAATATGTGGTGTTATGGGAATGGATAGAATAAGGAATGAGTACATAAGAAGTCTGAGAGTGATACTGATAACTGAGAGGTTATGAAGAGTCTTATTGTAAGAAAGATTTTGAGCATGGAGGGATATAGAGAAAGCGAAACCCAAGGAAACAATGGATGGATTGTATAAAAAAATTATATCACTGGAAAAAATTTTAGTTGTGAGATGACATCAGAAAGAGAAGTATGGAAGAAGAAAATATGCTGCATCGAACCCAAGTAAAGTTGGGATAAGGGCAGGAGGATGATGATGATGAAGCAAATAATGACCGATAATTATGATACCATACACTGAGTGTATACACCAAGTGTCTATGTGTGTTACATGAATGTCTGTTATGTGACACAATCATTAACAACATTTTGTTCTTATAAAGAACAGATATGATTTATTCACATGTAGCAAATCTGTCATTGGAGACAGTTCAGAAATATTCTGATCTTTGAAATATTCTCATGTCACAAATCCTATAATCTTAAACTTAGTTCAATTATGAATGGTACCTCTTTAGCTTCTTTAGCACACTTGACACTTGTGTATGGCTTCACTGGTTCATTCAATGTTGGGTCATCCATGATTGGATCAGCTGCTCTATATCTCGTGACTCTAGTTAATTCTTCTGAGACTTCTGTCACTGGATTTCTAACTTCCTGTGTCTCAGTTTGTTCAGGTCTAGGTGTCTCGTTTCCTTTCTAAAAGTTTAACAATATTAAAATATACATTTTATAATTAGCATAGTTATAAAAATTACTTGAAAGTACATGTCAATCAAGCTTTGAATTGATCTCATCACAATTGTATAAGTAGACACATAACAATCATATTTGCAGACAAACATTTTATCTTATAATTATCCTTAGATATTCAACCTCTAAACAATAATACTTAATATTGTTGTTCCAGTGTGAGGGGTAAATGAGCCAATGTAACTACAGGCACAAGGGCCATAAAATCTTACTTCCCAAGTTTGGTGGCGCATTAGCTATGTATGTAAATGGTTAATATTTCCTACAGTGCCATTGCTGTTCAGTGTTGGTGACCATTTACCATCAGGTGGCCCATATGCTTGTCTGCCAACAAATAGCATAAAAAAAATTAAACTTACATCATTTGCCCATTCATGTTTGTAGAGATGACGTCTTTTCCTGGCTGGCAATGGTGAAGGATTGTCATTCACTAAAGATTTACTTTTGAATATGGAACCTTTTTTTTTAGTAATGACCAACTTGACACTTGGTTTGTCCTCAATATGTTCTTCAGAATCTACACCATGGGGAGATTTGAAAACTTCATCTTGTTGACATTTTTGTGATTCTTCTTCAGAAAACTCATGAGGACAACTGTTATAAGCAGAATCAGAAGAATGTGTTTGAATTTGTGCTTCATTCGGTTCAACCACGGGATCAGAGTCTACAGTTGGCGGTTCTTCAAGTGATTCTGTTTCTTTATCATGATTAAGTTCTTCTTGGCTAGGCAATGTGTCTTGCACGTCCATTTCTGCATTAGGACTTGAATGTTTAATGTTCTTATTTTTTTGTTTTTTCGCCTTTTTATTAGTCACAACATCAGTCTTACTGTTATCGCTTCCAGATAATATGTCAATAAGGTCATTCTGTTCTATGTGAGATTCAGATTCTGTGTCCATCCCTTGTTGATTGTCTGGTGAAGTAACATTAGCTACAGGCATATCTGCTGCTGTATCTTGTTTCCGTCTACTCTTTTTAGCTTCTTTTTTCAAGTCACTCACTGTCCTAATTACTTGTTTACCTGAAAATTTAGATGCTAAAGCCTCTAAATCATCATCATTTTCACTATAGTTTATATTTGGCCTATTTCTTCTTGATCTTCCCCTGTTTTCAGGTGGTTTTGGTTCAGGTTGAGGATCCTTAGGTTGCTTTTCTGGAACTGGAGATTTGGGCTCAATATTCGTTGAGTCCAATTTTGCTAACTGTGATTCTATAGTACTGTCAATTTGTGTGTTCTTATTAGAATCACTTTCTGTTTCATGTACCGGAGATGCAAGAGTTTTATATAGGTCATATGTATCTGAACCTGGTTGTGGCGAAGAAGGTTTTTTGAGAGGTTCGTCATCAGAATTTTTGTGGTGGCGTTTATGAGATTTGTGTTCTTTCTTTTCTTTTTTCTTTTCCTTTTTTGTATCCTGATTTATCCCTGAACATTTTATAGTTATTTTAAGACCTTCATGTTTAGGTGAACATATACTTTCCATTGTAGGGCTCCTTTTGTGATCTGAGCCCATATCAGAATGGGTATCCATAGAAGAATGTCTGTCGGAACTAGGTGATGTAAAACCTTCATTGGAATCTGTACTTACTATCCTTGATGTACCTTTGGATATCCGTAGTACTATAGGAGGGGGTTTACGTTCCTCACTTGTTTCTTTACTTGTTGATGGGCTAACTACATCCATCTTAACTGGAGATGGACTTGTAACCAAAGGACTAGCCTTTGGTGAAGGCACCTTAGGTTGTAATGATTCATATCTTGTGAATTCTGGGATTGGACTGTTGCTTCCATCCTCAGCATAATTTATTACTTTATCACGATTACGAACCAAATATCGTTTGTTTGGCGGTTGTGAATTCTCTGCCGTTGTTTCTTCTTTTTTTGATGCCTTAGTGGCCACATTCTTCTTTGTTTTACCTTTTTCCGAATTACGTCTGGGTAATTCTGGTGATGAAGAATCCCTATTGTATCTACTTCTTTTATTAGTTTTCTTTTCTTTATTAGAAGGATGTTCAGGTGAGAGAGGTGCAGCAGGTACAGGTGGAGCATAGGTAATCTGTGGTACTGGTGGGTACAATTCTGCATTTCGAGATTTAAAAAACTTTTTTGGTTTCGGTGGTGGTTGTTCAGTTTCTACAGCTGGCACTGTCAAAGGACTATTCTGATCTTGAACAGGCTTCTTGTGGACATTATTTTGATATGCTGTAATAATAGTACAAAGTTAAGTCCAAACTATCCAGGATTAAGCATAAAACAATAATGTAATCTAATTAGAACAAATTGTTCATAAACTGAATTGTAATAACTTTACTTTCACAATTTTCGCTAAAATTGAAGCAATTTGAATGCGAAATTATGTTTACCTGATGTAATCCAAGGCTAAACAAGAATGTATTGGTGAATGATATTTACCGTACGGTGCGCTTCTGATTGATGTGAAGCTCGTAATTCCCCACTTGCCCACCGTCCCTGCCGATCGGGCTGCTGAGGGGCAATTACTATTTTCTCTGAACAGAGCGCTGTCCAGCGGCACAGCCACGCTGCCGCTTCTTCCTCTGCCCCAGCGCGACATACTGATAATTTCATCAAATACAATGACACCTGCGCTGTCTTACTAAATCAATCACTTCTTGAAATGTCAAAGAAGCAAGTAGCACATGTCGTCCTTATTCACGCATTCCACTATATATCTCAACTCAGAAATGTATTAACACTAGAATATCACTCCTTAGACTTTCTCTAATAGCAATGAAAACACAACCCATAAAGATAACACACCCGCCATTTTTACAGGAGCTATGTACTTTCCTCACGGACGCATTCGAACGTATTCATTTGATAATAATCGTCAGATAAATCACGTTCGCCTTTATTACAACTTACATTACAATTACTGACTTTCTTTGAACTTGTGAGGTAGGTAATTAATGTTGACTCAAACATTAATAATGACAAATAGGACACAAACTGCGATGTTGTCATCTCATAACACCAGCGGCGCCATATTGGCGAAGCAAAACAAGGAAGCAAATTACAGCCAATAGGCGCTGACCTTAAACCATAGACAAATTGTTGTCTTTCGAATCGTTAAAATATGCTTTATTTTAGGTCAATCATATTAAGTTATCATTTTCAATTATAATTTAGTTGTTCTAATAAAGTCAATTTTGTGATGTATTTTTCAATCAATTTTTTTCTTTATAAAGTTATTTATTCGTTAAGAAGTCGCTTTGTGTACTAAAAAAACGGACTTGAATTGTTATGAAAAATATAGTAGTAGACTGAGTGAATGAAAGAAGAACTACTTTTAATAATTGTTTTTTAAAAAGCAATTATCATTTAATTGAATTAATTTATTTTCTATTCTTATCTATTATTCAAGCACGTTTTCATACATATTTTTGGACGAAATAATATAATATGCTTATTTTTAATTTAATTTATTCACAAACTAAAACAAAAACATTTACAAAAACACAATTTCATTGTGAAATATAATGTTATTTTTGTTTATCTAATTATTTGTTATTCAGTTGTTTTACGTTATGGGTTAAAAAAGACTTTACTACTTTTCGCTGGGTGCGCGATGACAGCGCCAACAAGCGGTTGCAAATACGGTGGCCTCCGAAATGTCAAATGCCCGGCTGTTATTACATACTCTTTGGTTATTACGACGAATTATTTACAAACGAACAATTTTAATTAAATATTGTAATTTACATTTATTCCAATAAGTATTCTAAATCTATATAAGGTAAGTCTTTTTTATTTTTCGTCTAAAATGGCACAATCAATAAATTTCGCTTAGTACTTTACGGATATTTCATGGCTGTCGTCATGAGAAGTAAGTAAAGAAATAAGCAAATTTCATCGAATAACGAATTTCATGTAAATAGCAGACGATTATTTATGAGTGTTTGTGCTCTCAATAATCCATTCTTTTACGTATTTTCAGTTAAACATGGCCAAATTAATCATAAAAACTGGATTCCGACCAATCACACACCACATCATTTTCCAACCACAAACAACACTGAAAGGAAAACAATTAGTTTTAGCTCAACATGTGCAAGATGTGAAAGAAATTAAATATGAAGATGCTATGATCCACACCGTTGAAACACATGTTTATTTACTAAAAACGTAAATCTCGCTAGTAAAAAGTGAGAGCGTCCGCCACAGAAAGTTCCTTTTTTGACCAAGACGCGCGCTGCGATCGTTTCTTGGTTCCCCCACCTTATACTTCGCACCCACCGAATAAAGCCTTCAAAATTGAATTTTACCTGTGATCTTGGCCGTACCGTTTCATCTCCATTGTGTCTTCTCTATCTTGACATTGACGAAATAATTGTTTCTCGGCACAAATGAAAGCCACAATTTAAAAAATAAAATATCATTATTACGTTATTTTTTGTCTCCAGGGAAAAAAAATCTATGCACATATTTACTGTGACCGATGATGAAGATGACTCCACTTATCATCAAAATTAACCTGATCATCCTGTAAGCTAATCTTCCGATGAAACCAGCAAAAACGATGACATCTTAGAATCAAAACCTCTTTACTTTAAATACCGATGCCCTTGCTTCAAATTCAATTTGGAATTGCCAAGAGAATTACGAGCGCCGGTCAGAGTTTCCTTGCAAGATCGATGAGGTTACGATAGAATATAGTGTTCAGCTACAGGTACCATAAATAAGAACAGACGACCCTTCCTTTACTTTTTTTTTTTACTTTGGAAAAAAATCGTCTCGAACGACAATTCACTCATAAGCATAAAATTTTAGGTACTTATGAAATTAATTAATATTGTCTGTTTTTATTTATGCACTTTTGCTATCTCATCTGGAGGCACGGCAGTGCCCCAGCCATGCCTCGAGACTTACGGCCGTGCCCGTTTTGCTCGAGCAAAACGGACACGGCCGCACCATCTTTTCTCGAAGCGATTCGCGGCTGTTTCGCCCGCTCTATATCTTCGAAGTGGATAAAGCTAGGAGTTTGGGTACCTATTTCATTGATCTCTTTACTAAAAAAACCATGAGGGCGAGAATCAATACCAATAGAAAACTCTTTTGAGACGGTTTGAAGCACCGCATCGGAGTTGAATTTTTTACTTGTAAGAAATTGTCCAAATTCCGGAAAATAGTAATGTGTTAGAGTACTGTCTCGGGAGTACGGTGGATGTCACCGACATTCTAATTGTAGCTCATCTAGCTTAGTGACCTATCCCAATTGACCTATCTCAGTTGTTTAGCAGCTAGTTCTTCCTTCATGGTTTTCAGTGACAATAGATATCTGCCGCAATCGTTTGACTAGACTTTAGAAAGCTGTAGTGAACGACACCGACGCTAGTTCATCAAACTCTCAAAAGTAACATTTTCGGAGTCGATTTTTATTTCGGGCAGGATTTAGGTGAGTCTCCTGGGCTTAGCCCTTGCCTCCAGCGCTTCCGATTATCGTACAGTATTCACTTTTCATTACTTTATTCAATTCAACAGGTACCCATCGGTCATGTATCTTTACTAATTTTCCCAATTTTCAACAAGTGGATGGATAGTGGTGGACTTTTATTACGTTTACATTTTATCACTTATCCTGAAGCCTGCAGCTATATCTGAAGTGCTTTTGATGGATTGTCTTCCACAATAATGTCTTTAATTCTTCACTTACCTACCACTTTGGCCACCGGCCGGTGTTTGTGGTACCGTCGTTACTTCTGATTTCCATAACACAAGTGCTTCTGCTACTTACATTAGTATCAGAGTAATGTATGTGATGTTGTTGTTGTTGATAAAATTTTGTTTTTTAACAATAATTACGAATTAAAGTTTCGTGAAATGGAAGGTATTTCAAAACACTAATAAGCGTTCAGTGACGTCACTCCTGTTATCGCTATTTATTTGAGGTTATAGTTGTAAACAATTGAGCATTAAAACGAAAATTAATGGGTTTGTCAAAGCAGATTCCAGATTCCTCTTTTCAGCTTGAAACCACTTCTATCTCAGTTCTGTGTCAAAACTTTATTGAAATAGATATACAAATTGGCACAAAACATGCGCCTACAAAACTTTTTTTCGGAGTATCTGTTTTAATTTTTTACAAAAAAGTATCTCAAAGGTCGAGAAAAAATGGATAAGTATGAAAGACAGTGACAGACAACAGTGACGTCATACGAAGTATAGACCCCTTTTCGCGCGAACATTGAAATTAACATTTTGAAACCGCATTTATTGCAGTAAATTATATTGTTTTAGATTTTTAATATAACTGTGGTCTGTCCTATATCGAGGTTTTTAAAATAAACACAAAAATAAAAATATCGTCTCTATTATTGTAAAAATATTCCACATATTATACCCGACTTACCTATGAGGTATTTTGTGTTGAAAATTGATAAGAACTCTTTCGAGGTTTTATACTTTTATATATGATGGGCTTATCGTTTCCACTATATTAGCTTACGAAGAAAAAAATATACGAAATTATTAAGAACTAGCGACTCTCCCTGACTTTGCATAGGTACAATAGGGAAGATGCAATATTTTTATTTTTGTGTTTATTTTAAAGAACTCCATATAGCATAGACCACAACTATATTAAAAATCTAAAACACTGTAATTTACGGCAAAGAATGAGGTTTCAAAATGTCAATTTAAATTTTCGCGCGAAAACGGCACTATATGTCGTATGACGTCACTGCTGTCTGTAAATGCTCTTTGATCGTACTTGTCCTCGCTGGTTTTCATACTCATGCGTTTTTCTCGACCTATGTGATACTTTTTTTGTAAAAATTTAAAACGGGCTGTCGATACCACGCAAATAAGCTTTGTTGACATATGTTTGTGCCTATTTACTTCAATAAACTTTCAAATAAATGGTTTTTGACAGGACCTTCTGACACAAAACAGAGATAAAAGTGGTTTCAAGCTGAAAAGAGGAATCTGGAGTCACAAACCCAACTTCCATTTTAATTCGAAAAACGCAATTAATTTTCGTTTCAATGTTCATTTTTTTACAACTATAACCTCAAATATGTAGTCATTACAGGAGTGACGTCACTGAACGCTCTATTAGTGTTTTAAAATACGTTTCATTTCACGTTACTTTAATTCGTAATTATTGTTAAAAAACAAAACTATATCAATTATTAACCTTGCAGTGGCCCTTCTTTTATCTTTTTTTAACATTTAAATAGCAAATTTTTCATAAATATTATATTTGCATGTTCCCTATACTGATACCTACTACAGAATTTGTTTATTATCAGTGTTTCATGACGACGTTGTGCATGTACTTTTTATTTACAAAAACTTTCCTCTCAAAAATCACTCTATCTATTAAAAAACCCGCATCAAAATCCGGTGCGTAATTTTAAAGATCTAAGCATACATAGGGACAGATAGCGACTTTGTTTTATACTATGTAATGATGATGCAAAAAAACGCTGAGATTTGTATGGTCGCTTTATTTTCTTCAGTTTATGTCTCAAAGTTACGTTCCATTTATAATTGCTGTGGACATTGAATTTACGAAGGTGTTTGGTACGCAGTTGGCTAGCTTGGTTTAAGCGAGTTTATTTCATACGTTCGACACCTCCTAATAGACCGGGAGATGAGGACACAAAATATTTGGTCATTTGTACCAGTATGGCGGTTCTTCAGGGTCTAATTACGTAAAGGAAAATGATGGCCGTAGCGCTCGCACCGGCGGCCCAATGGAGAATGTTACTAGGTATGCCAAATCACTTGATTTTTTTTTCTCAGTAAAGCCTGTATGTATACAAATACACTAGTTTTTGTTTTAGTCAAAATACCCAGTAGTTTTGATTTTATAGGCATTCAAAGTTTCGAAAAATATCGAGTCCCGCTAACAGCCGCGCGAGTGCTGTGATGTCATTTCACAACATGCCGCGCGGGAAGCGTACTTTATTTATACGATTATTATCAAGTCACTAGCACTTTTTATCATAACTCGGTTCCCAATCGAGATACGAATTTTTTTATACAATACTTTTTTTTTTGCTTTTTGCACGATCTACAATTAAGGTCCTATACATTTTTCATGTATCGATCATCGTTATCGAGATTTCGATAAAAAAAACACGAATATTGGGAGAAAAAAAATTTTCGCTATTAAAATCAAATTCTAAATAAACTTAATTCAAGTAGGTTTTTACAAGCACTTTTGAATCGTCATTTAACAATTAATTGAAGCTACCACCGGTTCGGAAAGTAGTTTCTACCGAGAAGAACCGGCAAGAAACTCAGTAGTTACTCTTTTTCAACATTTAAAAAATAGAATCATATTATAGGCATGTAATGGAAGACAATAGGTATTAATTTCAAGCATTTTTATCATCTACAAAATCTTGTATCGAATAGTATGTATTTTTTCATAGCTTTTTTTAAACATCTTTAGGAACTACAAAAAACAACTTTTATAGCGAATAGGTAGTGGTATTTTTACATTTAGGCACAACACGTGATTTCCTAGTATTTGGATTGGACATTTTAAAAGTATTTAGGTATAATTTTGACGGCGCGGGCGCGCAATCGCGGGCGGGCCGAGTGAGTCAGACCGAGTGTGTTGTACAATGACGTCACACCGTCACCGGCAGCCCGCGTGCGTTACAACTTGTTTTACTTATAACTCGGAAACTAATTGACGTATCGAATTAATTATTTCACTATTATTTTTTATTTTTGACAGACAATATGGAGTGCTAATAATCAAAATTAGTGAACATTCTCCATTGCGCGGGCGTTAATCGAACACGTCGGAAAAATAACGAGTGTCGAACAAAAATGCTTGTATTTTTGTGGAACAAATCGTTAGATCGTCGCAGAATCGAATCGCAGATAGTC
Organism: Vanessa cardui; assembly: GCF_905220365.1. Taxonomy (NCBI): domain Eukaryota; kingdom Metazoa; phylum Arthropoda; class Insecta; order Lepidoptera; family Nymphalidae; genus Vanessa; species Vanessa cardui. The sequence continues at coordinate 9,345,483 of NC_061136.1, forward strand.
GAAAAAAAAAGAAGTAGGCGGTAGCGTAATGCCATACTTCTCGGGTGTGGCTTACAGCCCGCCATAACGACGCGAATACTTTAATTTAAATAAAATAATTCAACCATTTGTACCAGGCTCATTTTTGCACAGCTAATCATCGTCGAGTATGGCAGTCAGGTATGGCATTATCAGACTTCTATTTATGACTCCAAATAATTAATACTATAATATAATAATTAATGCAATAATTATAACTACATTATATAATCGTAAATCGACTTTTAAGTAGTCTAATATTTTTCATTTCATTTTACTTAGGAGGACTCTTAAAAAATATATTGAATACGCAATAATTTTTATTACTTTTTAGTGCATATTTATTTGTTTTAAAATAATGTTTTGTTTGAAGTCGGTTTTCCTTTTTGTTAAAATTTTAATTTATTTTTTTATTTTAAGTGAAGCTGGTGTAGACTAACTAACTTTTCTTAATATGGATAGATTAAGCGTGCCGTTCGTATGATTTAGAAAATACTTCGAGAACAATTTCATAAGAAACTTGCGATTATAGCAAAAATAGACTATCGAAAATGCGGCTTTAATACATGCGGCATAAAGTACCACCTTCGAAAGAGCTGTAATCGACTTCAGCAAAAAAACTTTGCGAAAAAGCGAATATATATCGTAGGTACATCATATGACATCACATAACATACTGAAAATTTAATTAAAGATAGTAAGAAATTCTGCCCCATATCGCATCCTAACTGTGAGCCGTTTTTTCTATCACTACATAATATAATACAAAGTCGCTTTTTCTGTCCCTATATCTTTAAAACTACGTAACGGATTTTGATTCGTTTTTTTTTAATAGATAGTGAAATTCAAGGGGAAGGTTTGTATATATATGAACAATATGGTAAAGAAACACTGACAATTTTAGAAGTTTGCAATGTGATGTCGTAAATAAACAAATTCTGTAGTAGGTATATTTTTAGTATCAGCATTGCACCCGTGCGTAGCCGGGGTGGGTCGTTAGTTGGTTATAATATTCGAGTAAGACAATTACATGAACATAACCACGTTCCGGAAGGTGACTCATATATCCAAGTAAACCGTAAATAAAAGATTCGGCCGAGTATCACTAACGTGCTCCTCAGAATTGTTCCGTTCCCTTCCGTTCCGTTACTTTGTCATGTATCCAATGCTCAGAACCTTACCAAACTTTTACGAAACTACCCTTGAAGTATATCCTTTATAATAAAAAAAGAATTATTAAAATTGGTTAGCACAATTTTGAGATATTCACTTATTTATCGAGTACATACATAATGCAAATTTAAGACTTATACCGTTTTCATAGGGATACCATCATCGGAATAGAATAAAATTAAAATGGGACCCCACGGGAAGCACTAACTTTGAATCAAAAGAAAAATTATCAAAATCGGTCTACCCAATGAAAAGTTATGAGGTAGCAAACATAAAAAAAAATACAGACGAATTGATAACCTCCTCCTTTTTGAAGTCGGTTGATAACTTAAATCTACAATTTTTAATTTTAGAAATGTCTATTTTTTCGTCATTCAGAACCTACTGAAAAAATGACTTCGCCACACTGGATATCTTGAAGATATCCTTTTATATATTTATAATATTTCCAAAATGGTAGGTACATAGTAATTTTAAGTTATAATTTAAATACGGTCATACACGCATCATTCTAGTCTGGACGCTTGCTGTTCCAATATTATAATAGTAATCATATTAAACATACATAAATAATAATAAGATATATGTGCTTCTTCTTTACATAGTATAAAACAAAGTCGATTTTTCTGTCCCTATGTCCCTTTGTACGCTTAAATCTTAAAAACTAAGCAACAGATTTTGATGCGGTTTTTTTTAATAGATAGAGTGATTTGAGATGAAGTTTTTTATATATAATATATAGACAATATAAATAAGTAACACTGATAATTTTAAAAGTTTCTAATGTGATGTCGTAATTTTTTTGCGCTTACATTGTAAACGCTGGCTAAACCCTACTGGATAGATCAGAATAATGTACTACAGAATTGTATACCACATAAATGTCTACAAAAAAGTCCGCGATGGCATATGTCTATCTCTGAAAGATAACCCACAATAAACAATAACTTTTTACGAGAAATAACGGCTTATTTTCGAAGCCATTTTAAGCATTATAACATAATTCCTTATCCAAGGTACCTTAAATACATTGTGCATTCAATATAGATCAATATGGCCCTTTGCAGCATATAATTTAATTGAATACTTTTGAAGATATTACAGTTTTAAAACGCAGGGACATAGCGGTTTGTATTTCCTAATGAGTGAAAACTGTGCTATATTGTACCTATTTGTTATCACTACATAGTATATAAATAAAATTTTTAACAAAATGAAAAACCGACTTCAAACAAAACACTATTTTTAAACAAATAATTATGCACTAAAAAGTAATAAAAATCTCACCGACTCCAAATAATAAATATAATTATAACTACATTATATAATATTGTTGGAATAAACAAGCAACATCAGCGTCAAGCCACACAACTTCCTTTTTTTTTTTTAAAAAAGGCGGGAGATTCGTAGTTGAAACATTAAGAATTGCAATGATAATTGTGTAATGTGATTATTGATGGTTATTTGTGTTGTAGACTAAATGTTTTTCTATTGTGGTAGATTGATTGTTATTTCAAATTAAAGATAATTGTTTTAGAGGTTAACCTACTTCCTACTTCTGGTTCTAAAAATATATGTATATAATTGTAACTACATTATATAATCGTAAATCGACTTTTTAAGTAGTCAAATAATTCATTTCATTTTACCTATGAGGACTCCAAAGAATTTGTTGAATACGCAATTATTTTTATTAATACTTCGAGGACCATTTCAAAAGAAAATGCGGCTTTAATACATGCGGCATAAACTACAAGGTACCTACCACCTTCGAAAGAGCTGTAATCGACCTCAGTAAAAAAACTTTGCAAAAGAGCTAATATATGTCGTACATCATATGACATCACATCACATACACAAAATTTGATCAAAGACATTAAGAAATTCGCCCCATATCACACACTGAGCCGTTTAGGAGTTCCATCACATATTATTAAACAAAGTCGCTTTCTCTGTCCCTATATCTTTAAAACTACGCAACGGATTTTGATGCGTTTTTTTTTGAATAGATAGTGTGAATCGAGGGGAAGGTTTGGTTGTATAAAATATGAACAATATAGTAAAGAAACACTGATAAATTTAGAAGTTTGCAATGTAATGTCGTGAATAAATACATTCTGTAGTATATTTAATATCAGTATTGCACCCGTGCGAAGTCGGGGCGGGTCGCTAGTTTTAATAATAATTCTACTGTATGTATGTATACACATATATGTTTATTTGTACTTGTATATTGAACAATATGTTTATATTTAATTTTTTCTTGTATTTCTCTCTTTTATTTTTATCCTTTCAGCATAAAAATATATTGTTTGAATATGGTAATATTCAATTTTTAAACATGTTCATTTTTATTTTGTTATATATAATTTGACCATCGTTGTTGAGCTTACAATAACTGATATGTACTAATTAGGCTTTTAAGAAATGATAATTGTAAACTTAGTAGCGACCCGCCCGGGCTTCGCAAGGGTGCAATAATGTTGTACCTTTAAAAACTTCTAAATTTATCATTACTATATTGTCCATATAAAGGTATGTACATAAATATATCCAAAAACCTTTCACATAATTCACTCTCATCTCGTCCATTAAAAAAAAATCATGTATTTTATTTTCCACCTAAAGAATAATGTTCCGTGCATTTGACTAGTGTTTATTTATGTGTGAATGTCTTGGATATAGATAGCTACTAGTACTAGGTACTACGGTGTTCTCTGAAATTAAAATAAATGTAATATTCGCAATTTCTAATTTAACTTTACCTTTTTTATTTTATTTAACTAATAGGTTTTTTGGTCACCTTTATTTTGCATCAGCAAACCCGGTTTTGCACGGGTGCAATTTATTCATAAGGAAATGATATGATATACCTAATATAGTAACGTATACCCTAAATGAGTCAAAAATAATGAAGCTTTCTAGCATTGAATATTTTTTAGAATTCAACTAATAGGTCCAAAAGTGACATACGGCATATAAGGAAAACTTCAATATCAAACAATAAATTAATTATAAATTGGTCCAACTAAAAATACTATATTTATTCAATTTGTAAATCTGATATTCAGTTTCTTCTTCTTTTGTGTGCTTATTAACTTTCTAAAGTTTATATAGGTATGTTGATAGTACATTCAGTGGCGGATTTGCAGTCCTAGCCGCTCTAGGCCCCCGGCCATGTGCCGCCCCTTTCTTAGCCCCAACATTATAGACTATAATATACATCAGTAATGAATTTCTTCTTCCACTTTTAATGAAAAGAAAAATCTTTACTTCCACTTGTAATTGATTCAGAAAATTGGTTAACTAAAAGCTACCTTGTAAAGCTACCGTCTTATTCATAAAAAAGTTTAAGCCCTCAATAACTAAAATGTGCTTTCCAATTGAAAACGTCTTTGTGGTAAAAGAAACAAAACATATTTTAACTAGATCAGTGTAATAATATTTTTATGAATAAGGCAGTTAGTTTATAATATTTTTCGAGGTTTTAGGGATGATTGGACATTTAAATAAAACATTTAAAACAGTTTTATGCTTTGTTTTTAATAACATACATGTTTTACAATGTGTTACAAAACTCGTCTGCACTTAAGCGCAGCAAAATCATTAATTAAATCTTCGCAATCCAATTTGCTTAAAAAATCAGCTTCTATGTTAAGCAAAGCAAGATCGTTTAACCTTTGCTCCGTCATTGTTGTGCGTAAATAGTTTTTAACTCTGCGCAAACAAGAAAACGATCTTTCTCCTGTACAGTTACTGGCGGGTGTACACACACACATACGAAGAGCAATATCCACGTTTGGGTAAATGGTTTGAAGACCTTCGGTTCGTAACCATTTCAACAGACTGACTGCACTCTTTCGCTCCTCATTTTTTATGCTGCAGTGAGAACGAAAATGAAGACATTCTTCTGTAAAATTGTCTTCTAAGTCAGTAGAATAAATCATTTGCAATGCCTTGGCCTTATCTTCGACTTCTGAGATGCTTAAATTCGTCAGGTTGGTAATAAAGTAAAATTTATTGTTGAGTAATTTATAAGCATCCCGGCGTCTTTTCAGTTCTTCTGATAATGTATCAATGACTACCAAAAACGTATTTATTCTAAAATTTTCACGGCCATTTTTTTGTTTCATGTTTTCACCTGTATTTGTCTCGTCAGGAAGCAGCTTACGCTTTCGATTGCGTCGAAAATCTTTTTCATATTCCTGTACGAAGGACAGTTTTATGGCTTTATTTTCGAATTCATCGAAATTCTCTCTTGTTTCGCCAACAAAATGTATTAAAGTGTCGTACAGTTCTATGACAATGGTAATGTCAATTTCCACACTCTGAAGTTTTTTACTTGTGGCGTTGATGCGATCTAGTAAACATCCCCAAAAAACAGCCATGAGGGCCGTTTCAAAACGTTCCAGTTTCAAACGAATACCTCTAGCTTCGCATATAACGGTCCTCTTCTGTTTTGTGTCATTTTCGATGGTGACTAGCGCTTTATGGATTTCATTCCAGGATTCGCGCAAACTTTTACATGCGTCTGCACGAGCTGACCAACGAGTCGTTGATAGACTTTTGACGGTGAAATGTGTTTGAAGGAGTTCCCAACGCTGAGTTGACGCTGCAAAGAAATTGTATAACTCTTGGAGTAGAGAAAAGAAGGAACAAGCCTCTTGGCTGCTTTCAGCTGCACATTCACCTACTAAATTAAGCGAGTGTGCTGAACAGGGAACATAGTCGGCAAGGGGTGATATTTCCTTTATTTTAGTTTGTAGGCCGTTGTATATGCCTGACATGTTAGCTGCGTTGTCATATGATTGCCCGCGGCAGTTGGAAATGTCAATTCCCAATTCAATTAAAGTTGAGGTAACAGCATCTGTCATTTGTTGTGATTTGTGGCCTGTGTTTGGAATAAACTTGAGGAACCGTTCTACAGGTGATCCATTAGGCAGGACATATCTGATTACATAAGTGAGCTGGTCTACGTGAGATATATCCGGTGTCGAGTCAATGATCAGAGAAAAATATTTCGCTGTTAATATTTCCATTATAATTGTCTTCAAAACTTTGTTCCCCATAAGTCGAATAAATTCTTCGCACGTTGTTGAAGAAAGATAACTCGTAAATCCTGAGCCTGGATTTCCATAACGTGTAATGTGTTTTGCTAAGAACGGATCGAATTCAGCGATAAGCTCTAAGGACATCAAATAATTTCCATTGTGGATTGATCCAAATTTTTCATCGTGTCCTCTGAAAGGCAAACCACGTGATGCAAGTGCTTTTACGCATGCAACTACTCTTTTCAGAATGTTTTTCCAGTAATTTATTTCTTCATCTAATTGCATTGTTAATGCGTGGTCAATGCGACCTAACACGTTACTTCGTTCTTTCATTTGCAGAACAGATAATTTGTGATTAGGCGAATTCTCATGAGATGAAACTCGATGATATGAATTTTTCCAGTCATTGAAACCTTCTTTTTTGTCGAACTGACTCTCCCCGCCATTAAAAAGTAGACAAGGACCACAATAAACACATCCAGTACTTTTGGAATAAATTAGCCACTTTCGCGGAACTTTTTCGCCATTTAGAAGCTGACGTTCGAATAAATGTCTCGACAACTGTCGCACTTTATCTTTGTAAATGCGCTCACTATTAGGAAAATCATTTTGGATGTTTTGATTGGCTCCATTCTTACAAATGTGATCACGCGTGAACTCGTCGATTGTCCATTTAGCTGGATCGTCGCTGATTTCGTAGAGCTCCTTATCCGGAGGACTGGGCTGCACTCCTACTCCTGGTACTAGTGGGACATCTTCGGCTTGTTTTTTTGATATACTTGCCACATCGACCAAAGTATTTTCACTTGAAGACACTGCAGAATCATCAGTTGACGGAGCTCCGCTACTGCTATGAACGTCGAGTGTTGGTTCAATAGTAGGATCTTTAATATCTGTAGACGGTTTTCCAAAGAAATCGTCTAATTTCCGCGTTTTTTTAATCGTATCCTTTTGCTTATCATCTTTTTCTTTAGCCCGCTTGCGATACTCTGCCCCACTTAACCTTACCCTCTTCTTTCCGTCCATATTTAACCATGCAACACAAAGTTTTTACGTAAGCGTTTACTAATTAGTATAAAACTGAATCCGTCCGCTCACTGCTATTGCTATACGCACACTGTTGACATAACTCGCAGGCGCGAGCGGGCAAGCGAGTAAGCGTGGGTGGGGGGAGAGTAGCGCGACGCACCGCACTTGACTACACGCCGTACACGCGCGTAATAACAATCGATACCTATACTTCCTAGAACACTTATATTAAACTAAAGTACAAACTATTTTATATGTATCTACGATGTATGAAAATATTTATACTTTGATATGTAAAAATAGTAATTTAGGAAAATTTTAATCATACGGTACGTGATCCATATGCAAAAACATATTACGATACTTTGCATTTGAGTTATTTCTTGTTAATCTTATTATAATGAGTGATTTATTTTGCTACGATTTGCCGCCCTTAATACCTGGCCGCCCTAGGCCCGGGCCTATTGGGCCTTAGGGCAAATCCGCCACTGAGTACATTACTCTTTGGATACACTATTTAAGTATTCTGTGTAGTGTAAGTTGTAGTGAATGTCAAAAGGTGCATATATTTTTCGTTTTTCTTATTCATAGCTTAAACCCACGTATCTATTATATATCATGAATTTTAGAATAAATCCTTCCTGAGTTTCCTTGTCCCAAACCAATAGTAGTTTGTACTTTAATTTTTTACCTAATGCTAAGTGACTGATTTGGAAAGTAGATTGTACCAAGACGAACCGGCATAAAATTCAGTAGTTCCTCGTTTCTCTCATTCACTTTAATTAGAGAGCGAATTAAGCTTATATTATAACTATAGAAAAAAGTGTTTTGTGACATAAAATCGATTCTTATTTCGTATAAGTACATACATATTTATTCCAACGAGTAAATGTGGGGTGAATTCTCTTGAAATTGACGGAGCGGTGCCTCGTGAAAAATAGCGACGCGCCATTCGTCGGGCCATAATAAAAGTGGAAGGTTCCAACGACCCTCGCTTCATCCCCACACTTTAATAGTTTTTCATTACTCAAGTAGACGGCCATAAAAGTAGAATAGAGATTGGGAAGAAAATTGCAAGCCCTGCATAATGCGTGCCTACAGTCCTTAAAGCAATAAATTTTATTACAAAAGGTATTACATTTGGGACTTACAATCTGCCCTGTTTTGGATAGAAATATCGATGTCATATATATTTTATTTTAATATAAAAAAATTACAAAAATGTTACAGTCATGACTACCCACCGGATAGAGCATGCGAGTCAACACCGAAGATAGCAGGTTCAAATATGTACAATCAATAATTTGCTCTTAATTTGCGTTTATATATATGTAGGTATATTTCGTGCCAAACTTGGTGAAGAAAGATATATTGCGAAAAGCTGAATGTTTAGGATAAAATTCTAACACTCGTGGATACTTAGCCGCACGACACAGCGTCTTGGAAAAATATATAAATTTATTAAATCTTATCCTTATCAACAGAAGCGTCTAATTTCGGGCTTTGAGACAATTATGGACTTTTACCTAATATTATTCTTATACCCTATATACCTAAACGTATTTCCTACCAATAATAATACTGTGGTATTTTAGAAGTAGATACATATTTAATAACCTCTACATTTTCTGCTAAAAAACAATCACAATTATATAAAAAAGACTTTGGATATCTATGTAATATCAATATAGCAATAAAAGAATTCAATTTTGTAAGTAGTAATAAGTAATCACTTATTATGGTAGGTACCTAAGTAGCTATATGAAGCTTAGAATTAATTTAAAATAATCGTATTGAATTCCATATCATTAACTGACATCTACTTGTATCTACTACTCATATTTTATTCTGTAAAAAATAATAATTAAAAAAAAACTTTGTATAGTACCGACACAACTTAGATGTTGCATCGGCAGAATTCGTAAAACCGATCACACCCGAATTAAGTACGCTATCCCAAATTATCAATATTTATTTCTCACGCGAATATGATCTTTGCATAAACGTAATAACTTGTAATATCATATGAACTAATATATTCGTCAATTTGACGCGTGGATTTACATGCACTTGCTTTCTCTGACGCGTGAATCTATAGCGACGAATAGCGTCGAATGGCGCGATAGGGAGCTATTTCTATTGGTTGTGTAAATCGGCAGTAATCGGTTTTATTTTCATTCCATTGCATTTTCCGATGCTACATCTAATTTGTGTCTTACTATACCTACCTAATTATGAAAATTATTAATTTTATTTTTTTTATGTCAAAACCCAATGTTATGTCTTCTATACATACAGGATATCCTATTTAAAGTAGAGTCATGAATAAAGTCAAAATACCTAAATGCCGATTGAATACAAATTGACAAAATCACTTTCCACAAGCCAACGTATGTATCTTATATATTCTGATTACAAATCTAAAAGATTAATTTTTCTTTATTAATAAAAAAATAACACTATTCTATAGTAACGTTGCAACCCTTTTTATACCAAAGTTCTGGTTAAAAAAACTTCTTCAAATTATAGCTCCATATAAACACAACAGATGTTTCGTTTCCTTTAGAAAACGTAGGATACGTTTTAAATGGACAATAGTTTTTTTAATATGTGGCAGAATGATAGTTATATGTAGCCCAATAACTAAAAAAACTACGGAATATACTTATTCATTCTATAGAATAGAAGCATGTGAGAAATTTGATGTGTATTAGAATAAAAGTAATTTGATTTATAGATGATTTCTCATAGGCGACTTCGCTTTTATCACAACATGACCAAACAGCACTGATTTACGATATCGTAAATCTCGTATTAGCGGTTAACGTATATTTTATGGTCGATCGCGTAAACCGAAACTAATCAGAACAAATCTTATATTTTCCCATTTTGTTTTCGGTCCCCACTGTCTTTATATGTAGAAATAACTTGGATGTTTGAGAGGGTGTAGTAATGGGTGAAGGGTCCGTTTTCTGTTTTATGTACTTAAGCACGTATGTACGAGTACATATCTCCTAATATATCTGTAAAACCGTCATCGGTTCTTAACATGTTGGTAGTCGTAGTAGACTAAGAAAATAATTATGTACTTAATCTTAATTTTAATTGTAGGTATAAACATGTATTACAGATTAAGTTAGCGGTAAGTTATTCGTAGAAGTAGAATAACAATCCATATATTTATTGTAAGATATAACTTTATATTAGTTTTTATACCAATTATTGAATTATTAACGTAATAATTATGTGAGATAAAGGTACTACAAAAAAAAAAAAAAATTATCCTTCAAATCATCACCACGTGCTTTGGTGGCAGAATTTTCCTGTTGAATCGCAATACCCGCTTGTATTTTATTTCATTTATTTAAATGAAAAAAAAATCTTTTTTCTGCATTTTTGTTAGCGTTTGTGTTATTATTTATGTTTAAGATATCAAAATAAAAATAATGGAATCTTTAAAATCATTATAGTAATATATAATATATTATAATTCTTATTATGTAGTTAAATCTATAGCAAAAAACACACCAGCGTAGGGACAAACGCTAGTTTCTCTTTCACGCTACGACTAATAGTATCGGAGTATCAATGAAAAATGTTGCCAAAAATAGAGAAAATTATACTTAGTTATAAATAAAGATATACCTAGGTATTATTTAAGCAATGCTCATGTAATGTATACCAAACCTATCTTTAATTCGTAGTACCATGTACCTATAGTATCTTAACTTTTTGAGTCATTGTGATATGTCAAATCAAATCTTATTATACTTTATTGAAAGGCTTTAGGCTTTTTACAAGCTATTTTAAAACGCCATTTTATATTCAGTGAAACTAGCAACGGTGCAGTATGAAGACTTTACCGAGAAGAACCGGCAAGAAACTTAATAGGTACATAAATATTCCAACGTTTAAAATACAACAATATTATATACACACACGAACCTAGACAAAATATTCTGCCTGGAAGTCAACAAGTATTAGGTCTATGGTTTTTTCATTAATTTATTTTTTTATAAATAATGTGATTTTATGATAGATTCATTAATGGATGGATAGGTAAAATGTTATACAAATAACTACGATACATTTTTTTAGCGTTTTACTTTTTTTATGTAAGTAAGTTATGTTTTCCATTTAAGTAATTTGTTGTTGGCAGCACCAATAGGAACTATGAGTTTGCTAGCTCTGAAATTGCTCGAGGAAAACATCCAGCTAGCTCAGTTTACGAGCGCACATTTTTTATCACGTTACGTATTGCTTTTTTATTTTTACTGTGGACGTGTCCGCTACCGTTTACTTCAATTATTTATATGATCAATAAAACTGTACATATACTATGGGGCATAAAACCAACGATCTTAACGAAATGAGAAACTTTTTAAACGCTGGTAAATACTTAGTTTTATATGTTTCTGGTAAGGTTACTAGAATTTTATTTCCTATTATAAACCTTTAAAAAATGTTGGGTCATATAAATTGGTTGTCGAACTAAGAGACAATATTTAATGATATTTTTTCCTTTACGGTGTTCTTTAATAAAAACTAAATAGGTATGATTGGTGTTATGTATCTATCGTCATGTTTAGAAATCAAAATGACTTAGAAGCCACTAAAATCGCTTGTTTACTTAGTTAACACTTCTTCTGAATATATAGATCCATTAGATAGATACAATGTTTGTTGCCTAATGCATAAAATATTCACTCGATTGCATTAAGACTTTTGACAACAACAACAACAAACAACAACAGCCTGTAAATTCCCACTGCTGGGCTAAAGGCCTCCTCTCCCTTTAAAGAGAAGGTTTTTGGAACATATTCCACCAAGCTATTCCAATGCGGGAATACACATGTGGCAGAATTTCTATGAAATTTGTCACATGCAGGTTTCCTCACGATGTTTTTCTTCACCGCTGAGCACGAGATGAATTCTAAAGACAAATTAAGCACATGAATCAGCGGTGCTTGCCTGGTTTTGAACCCGCAATCATCGGTTAAAATGCACGCGTTCCAAGCACTGGGCCATCTCTGCTCAGATTTTAGACTTTAGACTTTTGACAGTTATTGGTAAAACTTATTAATTTAGAGGTACCGTTGTTGCAAGCGGACTGGTCGAAGTCTGAGCGGCTGCAAGCTTCGATGTTTGTCTCTACCAGAGCATTTAAATTTTAAACTCCAAATGTGAAAATTGTATAAGCTGATTTACCTACTTATCACTCCCTGTTAATTTCAACAGGGTGCAGGGTATTTTGCCCAGCATTTTTGTAGCGAAATTTGAGATAAATAATAAATAAATGTGAGACAACATCACATACATTACTCTGATCCCAATGTAAGTAGCTTAAGCACTTGTGTTATGGAAATCCGAAGTAACGACGGTACCACAAACACCCAGACCCAAGACTCGGCCGGGAATCGAACCCGGGACCTCAGAGTGGCGTACCCATGAAAACCGATGTACACATCACTCGACCATGGAGGCCGTCCGTTGAGATGTAAGTACCGAAGTATAAAAGTGTCTAATTCAAATTAATGTACCTAAAAGGTCCGACGCTATTTATCGATCTTTAATATAGTAGAAATTAACTCCGTTCTTGTTCACTGCAACGGTTACCTATCAAATACATATAATATATAGTTAAGTTGATGACTATTTCGATGTACATATCAATACAGTCATCAACTTAATCATGGCAAGTATTAATTTTAAGCTTACAAATTGAGAGACAAGAAAAAATATTTTTGAATAAACACATGAAAAACGTGGGTAAGATGGATACCTATCTCATTTTTATCTCAACCGGATGCTACAGTTCAGTTCCTAAGCTTACCTATTGCGAAAATTAGGAAAGGAATTTATTATTAGTACTACTCAATAAATGAAATAAGTAGGTAATTCCTAACTTAAAAACCTTGCTATCACTTGCACTTTTGCAATTTGAACAAAATACCTCCATAGCTATATTAATTATTTCCTCATTAAGTAGATATTTGAAGCACTTAAGATCTAATCCATCTCGGTATATTGTATTATTTGTCAAAAAATCAAACATTAATGTATCAATTACAATACATTATAAATATAAAATACCTGAGTGAAAAGCATCGCCATTTCATACTATAAGAATTAAGTATACTTCAATATAAGTAAGTACATATCGAAATAAGAGGAATATAGAAAAATAGACGTAGGTCCACGGCGTACGTATAGGTAGTAAGTACATGGATTAGTTTTCTGTTCAAAGAGGTAGTAAAATTTCATAACATTCTACACTTAGATTTAATATATTATTAGCTGTGTCCGCATTTTCGTGTGAGTTAGAATTTAACAAAAAAAAGTTGTTTAACAACAACTTTCGCAGTTTTTACTATGAATTATTAATTCCGTATAAGGCTGTCTTTGTGATATTAAGTTGTTGGTACGAGGCAACGGACCTGAAGAGGACTGCGCGAGAGCTGCGCTCGGTAGATACTGGAAAGTATTTAGATATTGAAGAGTGACTCTTTTATTATTTTATAAGTGTAATTCTTAAGTAAATGCGTAGGCTACGTTACTCGTTTTTACATCAGTTATCTGACAATAAAAAACCGTACAAAAAACCCCAATAAATCGGTCTGGCCGTTCCAGCTTAGCCGGAAAAAACAGACGGACAAAAATTGTAATACATATTTGAATTTAGTAAAAAGCGGTTATTTGAACATTAGAAACAGACACTAATTTTATTATATGTAAGTATATAGATTATGACAGGATGATATTTTCTGATATATTTTAAAAATAAGTACATACATACAATACTCATATACCTATTATTAGTCCTGTTCTTAAATCTACATTTAAAAAATAAACAAATGTAAAATTGAAATTAAGTGACTAGTCACTACCACATTATTATAGTCTTCTTAGTAAGTACCTATATCATACCATACGTAGGTATTGGTTAAAGGTGTAATAGGTATTTATTGTATTTTTTTTCTGGATTCCTTTCCAGTTTCCTGAGAATGAATTTAAATTAATGTGATCATTTTTATCTAAAGGAATGACTAAGTATCTATATTTAATCCATACCTCCTCACATTTATCAAAAAGTTATTCTGGTCTCGTAGGAAACCATTTATCGATCCCAAATTTGACAGTTGTTCCCGCCTCAATAGCAATGGCGCGGCAATAGAATGTGTCTGATTCGCCAGTCCGTAGCTTTCTCCTGCAGTGAGGGAGCGAGCGCATGCGCTTTAGAATGCATATCCAAAATGGCGCCGTCATTTCTATACATATAAAGTGACAGTTTGATAGACGGTGCGCTGCGATTGGTGTTTATTTACAATACTTTTACACGGTATCGGTAAAATTGCGAACATGAAATTTTTCACATTGGTAAACTTTGAATTTGGAACATTTACACATATATATTATATTTTTAAAGTAAAAATAGTTTAATATTATTGGAGTGGCCGCTACTGATATAATTAAGTAGGTAAGTTATTTATTTTACTGAATAATTAACAAAAATAGTAATTATGAGTAAGTAGTAGGTTTTAGGTAGGTATAGAAAGTTTTACATTGCTTACTAGGTATGTTTACTTTAACTACCAATTAAAATGGTCTTTCTTTTTGTATTACCTAATATAGACCTATACGATAGTCAACTCAATCAGCAGTTAAATAATAATATCCAAAATCTTTTGCCTAATTTTAGTATCGCATTTAGAGCTATCTTACTTATTGATTTCTTTTAATGGCCTTTTCCAAAGATACCTATTCGTTTAGATGTTACAAAAAGGTAGGTACTTTGATTAATTTCAAACCAAAGAACTAACCTAGATATATCAATTACGTAGGTATGTTTAAATTAACTTCAAAGCCTATTAAAAATCCATGTACCGTTACTTTAACCGCAATGATTTCAATACATTATTGGTGAACTATTAGGACTACCTAATATTTTTGACTATCTTAATAGCTAGCTGAATCGTCTTAACAACGGTTGTATAAATAGGAAAATATAATTGTTTGTAGATTTCCGCGGTACATACCATTCAACCACAAGAAACAATAACACTTTATAAACATCACTAGTAATTGTTAAACTTTGTCTTTGATTGAACTTTCCTACTTAGGTTGTTTGTTTGAGGTATACAACACCGTGTCTAACGTGTAACTGACCTAATTCAAAAGTTTATTTGATTGCTACGTTAGCTTCACCCTTTGTGTGACGTCAATAAAATCGCAAGCTACACGATGTGCCCTAAATCCTTCAGTCATGACGCAAAGTTTGTAAGACATTTAGGTAAGACAGGGTTGTACTCATAAGTTTTCATATACTTATGTAAATTTTGGTAGGTATATAAAATCAGTATTTCTTTGAAAAAAAGAATATGTGTACCTGTATTCTATTTTTGTGCAGCTAATTAAAAATAACGTCTGTTATTCTATATTCTAATTTTTAATAATATACCTATACTATGATACTTACCTATATTATGAAGTTTAGTGAACTTTAGTAGAATCGTTTCGAAAGATTCTCTATTATCAATCATTTATTTTTTGGTAGAATACGTCCCTGTACCTGCGGTGTTTGCTAAGTCGGGTTGTAACTAAAAAAACACTGGGCGCATTTAATAACAATACGTGTGATAATCACTCCTTTTAAAAATCGAATTATTTACGATCGCTATAAAACCTCAATGTTTAGTTTTACAAAGCGGTATTTTGTGTAACTATTTTATTTTTTGTCTGGTTACCTATATATAGAGATTTTTTTAAAGCATTGTAACTCTACATGAATGAATTTAAATATAGCTGTGCCACCTGGATATATTTTTTCACGTGAATTCTAAATTTGTTTGTTATATACATTTTATTATAGAACCGACTAGGTACCAGGGTCCAGGAAGAATATATTGATGTAACTACTTCGAGTCGAAAACTAAATACTATACCTAGTCTTTTCGTTTCTCATGTTTACAAAGAGATCTTCATGTAGACTACTTCATAAAGCATGATGATGAAAATGCATATTCATACCAATGAATTATATTGAACGATATAACACACTGATGACTATGCATTATTGAAGAATTAATAAGTGGAATATAGAACAAACAGTTTATATGTCTGATGTTTTCTAGAATCTTGGGTAAATTTGACGAACTTATAACGGTAATAATGAGTTCCAAATTCTGTTCGGATTCAACTTCCCCACAAAAATTAACCTCAGCTTAAACATAACTTAAGACCGATTTTATTTATTCCAATCCAACTTTGATCGAACTGCAGTTGAATCGTTGCGTTTGTAGAATAGGCAAGCTCCTGAAGGGAAAAGACTTCGATCGCAATATAAGTAGTATCCATTTGTTGGTTAAATTAGGAAACTGTTTTGATATTTCGTCTAACAAGGCATATTTAAATTTGCTTCTTTCCTACTCAAAAAAGTTGCTGTAACGCAGGAACCATTTGTAAATCGCAAGCGTGTGCAATCCTATTCATTAATATTTACGCCGCATACTAGTCGATGCCGCGTTATCTAAACATATCCTCCAATGCTCTAGTAAATAGTTTTGGGGAGATAATGTCCTCTCACCTTGTGATTGTGTATTTGAATGGTTATAGAAACAGCGTCGAATAAGCATCTCAACATTTTCGAGTAGGTACCGCCAATCAGAACAGATTAAATGTTTAAGGAGTCTTTGATTTCTGCTAAAGTCTTTAATATACTATCTCTGAGGATTCTCCAGCAGGTTTTTAGTCTTTCTTATTCGCTTAATGTGTGTGAATGTCGTCTATGGCGGTAACCACTCCTAAATTCAGCATGTTCAGGATGCTGAATGAGATGAATCGTGATGACTTTGACTTTCCTTATAAGGCCAATCAAAAATTTCATGGTTAGCCTCGCTAGGAACCTCTATAAATCGTAAAGTAAGTAAAAAAAGTAAAGTAACAGCCTGTAAATTTCCCACTGCTGAGATAAGGCCTCCTCTTCCATTAAGGAGAGCTTTTGGAACATATTCCACCACGCTGTTCCAATGCGGGTTGGTGGAATGCACATGTGGCAGAATTTCGAAGAAATTAGACACATGCAGGTTTCCTCGCGATGTTTTCCTTCACCGCCGAGCACGAGATGAATTATAAACATAAATTAAGCACATATATATAGCGGTGCTTGCCTGGGTTTGAACCCACAATCATCGGTTAAGATGCACGTGTTCTAACCACTGGGCCATCTCAGCTCTCTAACTCGTATAACATATGAACAGTTACTTTTTGGTTATAAATGCATACCGTTACAGTTAAGACAACTATTCTGATAAAACAATTAGAAGAGGATTTATCATAGCGAATCAAACGTTTTGCAAAACTGGGTGTACCGCTTACGCCTACATTTATCAGGAAACAAGCCTTTTTATTTTATGAGGCTTAAAATCACGAACTCTTTCAATATGGTTGGTCGCAAATAGGTAGCTCAATATGGTTTTGACTCGAAACCTATCTTTAAAAAAAAAACCCTATTATATCTGGCTAGAGCTCAAAAAATTAATAAGGCCACATTAAAACACAATTTTGAAAAACCACACTTCTTAAAAAAGAACCTACTTATTTGTTAATATTTTTTAGTTCCTAAGAAGGCTTTCTTAGAAACATTTGGGCCATGCAACGAAAAGACCGATAAGAAGGTCATTTTAATTAAAATGGATTAAATGTTGTTATAAGTAAAACGTGTTAGCAAACATTTTGATGTTAATACGCTACCCATTACTACAACTTTTAAATAATTTCCATAAATATATTTTTAGTTATGGGATGGTGTTCAAGTAAAATTCGTTGAATTTTTTATAGATGATAAAAATATATTGAGCATTTACTGTTAAGCTGAAATGAAAGGGCTTATTATGTAGTTTTGGTTAAAGCAGATATGTCAATTGTTACAATTATATTTTAAACGACTGATGTATAATATTGGCCTTGTTTAGAGCCGTGTTCCTTGCAAGGCCATTTGGATGAGCTTAATAAAACTTATTTATATATGATTTATATGATACATAATAAAACAAAGTATTACTTAATACTTTGTTTCCTTCATTTATACAGTTAATAACCGAATAAAAAGAATTTACCCGTTAAGGTGACCTTCCATACTCTACCTACCTTACAATATCTCAAACCTTTAATTTAATTGGGACCTTTTATTTAAGCAGGTATCTATAAGTACCTACTTGATATATTTAAAAAAGTATTTTTATTTAGTTCAAATAACATTTTTACAATTTTTGTCCACCTATGTGTTTGTTCGAGTTCGAGCGGATATACATCGTGCAGAAACTCCCTGTAAGCATTTAAAAAGCTCGTACTTGCTAAGGTAGTTCGCACCAATAACAAGAGATGTCACTATAACTACCAATTATTATTATAATTTTATTTTCAATTTAATTTGTTCTTTATTTAAAGTAATCTTGTTGGCTATTTTGATTTTGAAATAAAAATATATTTATAGGAAACAGGAAATCTGATTAATAAGAACTTATCAGGAAAAACTTTAGTCTTAGCAATGTAAGTTAAAGTCATAAGGTGAAAGTTTTTAAAGTAGTTCATAATGATTATAATAGATGTCACTCAAGTAGCACGAAGAATACATCTATTTTTACCCGACTGCCAAAGAAGGAGGGTAATGTTTTTCGAGTGTATGTAAGTATGTATGTATGTCTTTTCCTTTGTGACCTCCTGTAGCCTAAACGGCTTGATGGATTTTGATGTATGAGGTATCGTTAGATTTGTCTTGATTACGGGAGTGTCATAGGATACATTTTATCCTACAAGTCCCACGGGATAAAGACATAATAATATTTTTTCTAAATTTCCCTTTAAAAAAATATGTATGCGGTATCATTAGATTCATTTCAATCACGGGAGTAATTAATATAGGATACGTTTTTTCTCAAAATTCCCACGGGAACATGTTAATTCTGCGTCAACGCAAAGTTTTACTCTTTTTTTAGTGTGCAGTCGGGTATTTTGTTTTTTTAATAATTAACGATGTTTATATTTATTAGGCATTAATAGAAAAACATACTATTTGTATTACGACTTTATTAAAAATTTAATTTAAATAACTTATTTTTAGGAAAAGAAGAAAGTTTCAATGAATTTTGACACGTGACGACTTATAATGATTTGTGCAAATAAATGTAGATGTCGCTTTTATGACATACATTTTTTTACAAAGTTTAGCTTGTTAGTTACAAATTTATTGTATAGATGGCGTTGGTCATACATTCCTAGATTATTTTTAGCCATATTAATGTTCAGCACTATTTATAGTAGGTAATTAAAAACGGAATGTTTACATTTTTGGACGGGCAAATGGGCTACCTGATGGTAAGCGGTCACCACCGGATATCGCTAATAGAGATTGGTAAGGCTGTGTAAGAAATATAAATCATTCAATCTCGGTCAGCGAGATGCTATGCTCTTTGTGCTCGTAGTCCTACTGCCAAACCAAACAAGAACACAACATACCTAGTACATGATAGTAATAATGTTGCTAGTATGAACAAAGCTCTACCACCAAAGAAAATCAATTATGTAATTCTTTTGAAATTAAGTAATTACTTACCTAATATTAATAGGTTACCTATTAATCTTAATAACTAAGTATAAATTAATTTAAAATAAGAATATTTGACTCTTGAAATAAAGTAAAACTGTGGATGGATTTTAAAGTAAGTATTTCTAATTTACTCGTAGGTACTTAGTCACCCGCGGCTTAGCACGCGTTTTAAGGTGTTGTTTGTCATGTGTCAGGCAAAAAAAAGCCAATGCCATATCTTGAAGATCAAGTTTGCTTCATACAAATTTCACCACATTCGGTTCAGCGGTTTGGTCGCGAAAGTGTGACAAACAGACAGACAGACATAGTTGCTTTCACATTTATAATATCAATATAACTATTAGGAATCTACTTTGTTAACGAAGTATTTGAAATAGATTTTAAAGTAAAAGAAAAGAAATTAAATATTTGTACCTACCTACTTATCTACTTAGGTATATATCTAACTCTATGAGACACTTTATACTTAATTGACTGCGGACTGTTGCGAGACCTTTATTAGAATTTTAGTAACAATCTATCAAATAATCTTATATTAGATCTTTGTTGATTACAATGTACCTACCTACTAAGAACATGTGTAGTTTATTTGTAACAACTTATTATAAATTATCAGATCCTTAATTTTTTAGATAGGTAGGTATAGGTTCTATTTTAATCAATTCTTATTTCGTATTTAAGATCTCTGCATATACTAATAGGTTCCGGATCAATATAAAGAAAGAAATAAGGTAGTAGATAGGTATTTCAAAGTATTCAATAATGTATAATATATGTAAAGGCTGTATTTTTTAGAACTCTAGACGTCGTGTTTGCAATGCTGATACTAAATATACTACAGAATGTATTAAAACGTTCACAGGTTTTCAGTCATTAGACTTTACAAAAAGCTACATCTTACGACATCACTTTAGAAACCAAAATTGTCTGTTTTTCTCTACTATATTTAGTGTGCATGAATTATAGATATAAACCTTCCTCTTGAATCAAAATATCGATTAAAAAACCGCATCAAAATATGTTTTGCATTTTTAAAGATCTAAGCATACACAGGGACAGACAGCAGTAGGCGACTTTGTTTTATACTATAAATAATATATACCTAAATAATAATATAATGATGATGTAGCTTTTAAACAAATCTTATAAAATTTGTGCCTAGGTACTTAGGGTAGGTACAAACTTTCAAAATCAAGTTGCCTAAAACTAAATTGTAAACACATACATTAGTGTTGGTGTAAATAAAATAGGTAATATACCTGCTTAATAAATTTAATTTATCTTCGTGGGCTATAAGTTAGTGGGTACATTAGATTGTAATTAATACAACAAAACTTATTTTAATCATATAATTATCATTAGAATTAAGAAGTTATGAGTTGTTTACAATCCAGCAAACGCAACACCAAATTATTTATTATACCTACTTATAGTAATATACTGAATAGCTTTAACTCTCGTACTAATGTAGTCCGAAGCAGAAGAACTGTACAAGATCCATTACCGGCTGGCTATTACTGCGGTCATAACTCGTCGGTAGCGTCGAACATAATTACACAGCTGAAAGTAATCATTAAATTCCTCTAGTGCTAATCAACGGAAATGGGGAAATGCGGGCCGTGTTCGAGGATCCCGTGATAAAATTAAAGAAAACTGACTTTAATTTCAAGATTAGGAATTGATATTTGTACAGTAATGGTAATAAAATAACAATTAATTAACGATCGAGTTATGTTTTTACAATATAATAATGCTTAAGTGTTATTACGATTTATATTACAATATCGTTTAATTGAATCGAACTAGGTAAGTAAATTGATGCAGTGTTGGTGGTGATATAATTAATATAGGTGTCAATGAAATAAGTAGCTTTCTTCAATTATTCGTTTTATTAGTAACAGTTTTCTTTTATATTAGTGTGAAAACGAGTTACCTATTACTTAAGTTTACTTACTTAACCATATCAACCTATGTACACTTTTATATTATATTGGTAGAGTTTAATCATTAAATTATTTCAAGAAAACCATTAAATAGAATAAAGATTATTCAGTAATAAAAACTTAAGCCTAACTTTCGTTGCTTTTAATGCTATTTTATTTTATGTTTGAGTTGCCAATAGTAGACTTCAGAAATACGAACGGATCAGCGATAATATTGAAATAAAAGAAGTTAAATTATATTTATAAAATAATAAAGTATTATTTAAGATTCTAGTGATTAAGTTTGACATGAAAGGTTTTACAGTAAGTTAATGGAACGCAAACATTTGGCGTTAGTAAAAAGTTGTAATCAATTATGAAAGTACAAAGACGCAGACGATAAAATATATTTTCAATAAAACATATTTTACGATAGAAAACTAGATTTAATGTCTTTAAGTAGATATAGAGCTTCAATTTATATTATTACTTTGTAAATTCGATCGTTATAAAGGGAAGTGTGCGCTTTATAAATAAGTATATTGATTGTACCCCTCCAAAGTTTACCCTTAAAATCGTGTCATTTCACTCGAATAAGCACCCTTCCACCCTTCAAACTTCCTGTCCCCACCTTACAGCATCCGCCATTACGCTCTTGATAGAGTGAGACAGTTATTAACGCTTCATGAGAGCGAAAGAGACATGAGATGTGGGGTTCAGATCGTGTCAACTTTCAAAGTAAACTTAGCAAAAAGGATGAGGGCGATTGCGGGAATTGTCTGACGTAGATATTTTGCGTTTGAACTTTGACGATTTTCTTTATAAGTTGATTTCATCTCTCATGTACTTGTATCGATTCTGTAAAACAAAAAAATTAGGTATGTAATTTACATATCAAAAACTATTTCATACGAAAAAAAGAAAATTGTAGGTAAGGTCTATCTATAATTCCTTCAATTCACCCAAAACAAACAAATTATATAGGCCTTAAAATAAATTTATGTCTAATTATCCGTTTTTATTACAAACAAAGAACCGAAACCAAATGGAATTAAAATTCTTTCATAAAATGAAAGTTCGTCTAACTTTTACGAAAATTCCAATGTCAAAGCTTTACATTCTACCTATACTAATTAGAACATAATAAAATCATAAAGAATTTCTATTGTTGTGCCTACAATGACTCACAAATGTGTTTTAGGAGTAAAATAAAAGTAGGAAATTAAACACCAGTTTATATGGTATCTACATACATAGATAGTAGATTATTTCATTTTCCGCTTCATTTGAATTGTATCCAGCCACATAATTTGCTTTATTAATTTTTAGTCCTATAATAAAACCTCTTTGGTGTTTTTATAAACAGTAGGTATATCTCTTGCAAAATATTGTTGACGACTGTATTTAATCCACATTCCATATTCCTTATCAAATCGTAGCACCCCAAGGCACTCAAGTGAAATTCCCTGCGTCAGTTTATTAGTCTCGTTATCAAGACCGTTATTTCTCGTCATTCGATCGCATTAGGGTATGACGCACTAAATATATACCGGAATTTATTGCCTAAGGTTCAACTGCTGGCTGCCGATAATATAATTTGGGGCTCTAAAAACCTTCTTGCTAGATTCATAGATTTGAAAAGAGAACAAATCAAAATGATCTATATGATTATTAAAGGAAAAACAATTGCAATTTTCGCACTAACAACACTCGTAAATAATATTTCCGTTTATTGTGCGTACGTTTTCCGTACATATTTATGTGCTTGTAATTGTTATGTAATGGTTAAACTAATTATTTTTTATTGTTACAGATTTGCAACAGCCACAATTGTAGTAATAAAAAGAGAAAAGAACAAAGATCGAGCACGACATTATAAATTTATTAAATAATAACTGAACTTTAATATATATTTATACACACATTTATTATATATGCCTTTAAATTTACTACGTACCTACCTAATACAATTAAGAATAATTATCAACTTTAGCAGTAAGTAGTTAATCATCTAAGTAGTTTATTATTTTTTAAATACACATTAAACAAGTTGCGTTACCAATTAATAATACCTATCTAATGGGCATTTGGATCCCTATTTAAAATTAAACATAATATCTTTATAATTAAGACCGAATGAATGTTATGTGACACGTGTGTTTAATTACCCTGTGAGATTGTTAGCTGGGGGTAACGCATTTTATATAAGCGATGCGGGCTAGACGAAATAAAACACTGTTTATAATTAATTATTGCTAAATATACATAATGAATTACACTTCAATTATTAAACAACACAACGCAAGCCTGTGATTAAGTATAATTTTCATATAACAAATTAGATAAAAGCATTATGTCTATGTACAAAGACCAGTGAACCCTGCGTTGATCTTTAAACTGTTACAAGTAGTACCTATTCTAAATACTAGACAAAAATATATGACCAGACTGAGCGGAATATATTCAATATAATATTATAAAAATGTTTTACTTAACAATAATTCGTTCAGGAACTTATATAAGTTGAATAATTTTTTTTTTTTAATAAGAAGTTTTTTATTAAAACAAAAATTTAGTAGATTGTGAATCGATCACACGGTACCAAACAGGTGTATTTTAATAGGAATTTGTAAAACGAAGGCTTTCAACTGTTTTTTTTTTGTTTTTACCTGTCTCAATGTCCTCCTCGTCTTCTGCTAAGCGAGTTAAGCCATATTCCTTTTTGAGTTTAGCATTTAAGGTAGTCATTATTTTATCTAAAAATAAAATGTAATTACCTAATAACCTAAAATAAGGATTAAGTATCAGTGAACTCGTCACTTTTTCCCAAACGGCTCCAACTCATTTGAGAAGCGGGCTTAAATATACGATCTTCATGTAACATTAATAATTAGTTTTTAAATATTTTTGTGTCTTACCAAATATGTTTGACGATGCTATTGACCAAGACGGGCAAAGAAAGCAAAATGTATATGAATGATTTATTACTGTCTAAATCTTAAAAAAGATATGTAAAATTAAAATATTGATTACAATAATCATACGAGTATTTTAATTTAAATTAATTCCTCACCATCTCTTGGTACCATTTCCAATTCTAAGATTAGCGGTGAGTATGTGAACTTGTTAACAATGAAAAATTTGAACTACAAATGTGCATTTCCTTCAATTCAGAGTTGTACAGGGTCCTCATTTCATTCTTCATTCAGTTCCAGTGTTCTGTTTTTCCTGCTCTTTTTCCGGGTCATACCATCCTCCAGGATTACCTTTGGAGATTCGCATAGATATCCACATCGATTATGCCTGAAAAATTATAACTTATGTAGTACGGTGGTTCTTAATTTTCTCATTTATACTTTATTAAATACAAATCATTAAATAATTATTTTGAAAAATCATACTTTAGATCAATTTATTTGATAATGAATATTAATTTTTAATAAAATAATCGAATTACACATTGAATATACTGTATTGGATCTGCTGTTTTCCACAAAGGTACAATATTATATGAAAAACTATATGAAGAAACACTCGAACAGTTACAAGACAGAACGCAGAAGCAGTTGGGATAGATCACTTAGTAGTAATTGTATTAAAATAAATAAATCGTTAGATTAAAAAAATACTCTGATTTGATTAAACCGCTATTTTTACATCTACTCTTTAACAACTTTAAGGGTATCATTATCGTATACTTATTTAATAATAGTAGATACCTAGGTATATGTAGTTAGTATATATACTTACTATGTCTATACATACGTTAAAAGTGTTCGTCTATTCTACGTTTCCTTTAAAAGCTTGGGTACTGAAACGGAAAGTTTTACTTTACTTCGCTCTTTTACATTTTGCCGCTCAGTTTACGATGCCGACGGCTGAGCTGCGCTACACGATTATAAAACGCAACCAGATCTAAGATTTTGTCTTATAACCTATATTTAAAAAAATATATCATTATATAGGAAAGTTTTAAGAGAGCCGTTTAATTAGAATAATAATTACTGAAATTGTAAAGGGATGGTTCCAATTATTCGAAGTAACGACTTAGCTAATTGCCATAAAAATACTGGTTTTATTACGTATTTTTCTCAACCCTGTGTCTGTTTTGAGAAGATAAACAGAGATGAGTATTCGTGTGTAAAAAGCATGGTTTACACTTAGTAGACAGTGCTTAAGCGTACAGGTAACGTAATGGCTCTGTCGAGAAGCAGCCACCCTTTAACAGCCTCGTGATTGCGAACTAAAATTAAGTGTTATTTTTATGGTAATTTCTATACTACTACTAAGTTGCTTTAAGGAGGCGTAAAGCTTTATTAATTGAAGTTGGTACAGATTGTACGTTTATAATAGTGTTTGCTATTGAAGGAATATATTAAATTATTAATAATGTACTATATCTTGTACAGTTACTTCGGTATTGCTTTTGATATAAAGTAAGTATAGCGATTGCACTGAGTTTGTAATTCAAATAGGTAATAATGGTGTGCCTATTGTAAATATTTTCGTCAGTGAAAATAAATAATTCGTATATATCAATCCATTATTAATATAAGTAAGATGGGGTTGTCCACATGGGATAGTACACCAATTATAATATCCTATTTTATGTGCAAAGTTCTAGAACCCTTACTGGGCGGTGGCTTGCAGCGCATTACGAATTCCATTTATTTTAAATGCTTATTATAATTTAAACAATCATAATTATTCATTGATTAATTAGATAGTTGGTATATACTATGATTTATCGACGGTACTCATTACTTATTCAAACGAGTCCGGGCATGTGCGAACTTGGCGCGGAACCATAAACCGACCTGTCATAAATTACTGCAACATTGTTACGGTATATCGATACGTACATGTACTGAAATTTCGATTATTTGCTGCTTTGTAATTATTTACATAATTTAATTTAATTTTTCAGTAAAATAATTGAATCAGTTCAGTTAGTTAATTTTACGTAATTGTCATGATATCATGGCATATTATAAGAAGAGATTTTTATTGTTCTCCTGATCCTTATGTAAAGTAATATATTGATAATATATACATTAATTGATCATCAATTTATAATAAGAATATTTATTTGTTCGTAGAAATAAAAGCATATCAGATTGATTTAGTTACATCATCACACATTGCATTTTCATTATTATAAGAAAAATTAAAAAGTACAGCAAGTTTGTACCTATAAATAGTTGTAAATAGCAATATTTTACTTTGTGCCAAATGAAATTTAATTTCTTTCATTGTTTTACCCAAACTTTAGTGTTATACAATACAATTCAAATAGATAGTCTTATCTCAAAAAAAGATTCGTGTTTTTGTCCTGGACTTTATATAGGAGTTACATAATGTATCAAGAGACTAGCGAGTTATAAAATCAACTGTTATCTATCACGCTTGCAAAACCAGACCGCGCACAATTTCGTTTTTACATCGAAGAGGGACATTATCCTTTCTTCCAAGCGATCGTTAAATCTTATCTGGGAGAAAGCAAGGCAAGCGAGCGTCGCAATCTACATAGAGCTGATAATAGCAAACCAATATAACTTGATCTTCAAACTTGCTCGGACTTAATACAGAGAATCGACGGAATAATGAAATCAGAGGTAAAATTTCGCTGGTCGCGATATAAGTAATCTTGGTGGAGCGTAGTGGGAGGTTTACGAGCGCGGGCGGAGAAGGCTTTTATATTTATTAAGTAAGTTGGGCTTTTGGCTGTATTAATCCACCTTTATGGAGGGGTTCTAGAGGCCTGTTGGGGACGCAGGACCGTATGGGAGTAATGCTCAAATTTGCAAGTCCTTATTCGTTACCCTCGAGTAAGCGGGTGCTTACATTCCAGATCACGTTTCTACTTAATAGAAAATTCCTACTTAAGTAATTAGCATTTTTATGGTTTTCTTAGTTAATTTTTAAATTTCAATTATATTTACGTAAGGATTTACGAAGTATCTCGTAGGTGCTTGGTTTTGTATTAACTCTAATCTTCGTGTGCTTATGTTTTGCATACCTAGCGTTGTTTAACTAGTAGCTATAAGCATATACCTAACTCTTATTTTAAACAGAATATTGTTATGTAAATAATGTAATTAAATATTTAAAGTAAATAATAAATTTGTTACTACTGAAAATAAAAAAGTAAGTTCATTGGAGTTACAACTTTAAATTTCGAATCGAATGCGATTTAAGCTTGCCAAAACCATTAAAAAACATAAAAATTAACACGTTGAGCAATATTTTTGGGCCTAGCATAAAGTTCATTACAAAGTTGTTCACAGACTATTATTTAATTACCTATTATGTTAGATAATGGCATATAAGACTCGCTAATTACTAATATCTATCAAATTTATCTCCTGTTGTGTTTAACATTTATTGACTATAAATACAAAGTAGGTATTATTGCTAAAAAAGGTAAGCAAAATTTTGGTTACAGGCTTATTATTTAAAATAAAATTTATATAATAATAAGATGCTATTTAAGCAACGTAATAAAAACGATATAGATAAAAACTTTTCGGTTTATTTTCAAATATATTTTTTCGTTTATACATGTACAAAGTAATTTAAAGTAATCTATACTTACATATAAAGAGCAGCTACGTGAACGTTATCATATTTTTACGGTCTACGTGAAAATGCGCACTTTTATTACGGGGCGTTTTATTACGCTTCTAGATTAGAAGCCCGAACCGAGGTCGCGCTTTGGTGTATCTGATATTCTACATTCAACGTGCCCTGGCAATCTTTGTTCGAGTTTTGTATTATATTTTACATCGATAAGCTTCCCAGGTTAATAATTTAAATGCGTCCTTTCGAGTATAAGTTCTATTACTGTTTGAATATCTATAAAATAATAATAATTTATTTATTCCATACAAAAATAACCTTTATAAGCAGTTACTTGGTTGAACTACGACAAAAGTCTCAATGTATTATAACACGGTCATCAAAAAAAACACAGATCAAGTGCTGGCTATCTTAGCTAGGCTAATTGAATAACTTGTGTTAATTGTAAATATATCTATTTTTCGATTAATTATCTCTCCGGTTCATACTGATATTATAGATATAGTTTTCGGTTTCTTTATGTCCCTATTTAACAATAGTATATAAATTAATTTATTCAAATTCACAGGCGTTTCTGATCACACGGTTGTAGTACACATTTCCAATTCTTCAGGCTGTTACTAAAAAAATTTCGACTGAAAGATCGTACAACGCGACCTCGGCATCTGCGGCCCTATATCGCACACGATAAGATGCTGTTATTTAGTTATACGTCACGATATTTAAATATAACCATAAATCTTAGTTTAGTACCTACCTATATAACCTTTTTTTAAGCATGTCTAAATCTCAAAATATTGCACCAAATAGCGCTTAATAAGCATGAATATTTAAATACAATATATATACCAAACGACTTAGTATGTACATATGTATGGCGACCGAAAGTTTTAAAACTTATTCATGTGCATTTTCCTAGATATGATTCTTCTATACATTATATACTTCAGTTATATAGGCTTTAGTTCAAACGATTGCATTATATTCAAAACACTATATAGCTGATTCTATGAATATTTATAACAAATACCTATGTATGGTTTCTTTGTTCTTTATTGAGATTAAAAGTACCGAAATTTTAATATCTATTCATATCTAATATTGCTCTTCATATACCTCATAAAAACTTCATGAGTTTTTATACCTTTTTTGTTAAAACGGCAGGTAAATTATGTTTCAGCGTCATACACTTGTCTGCTTAGTACAGTAACAAGGAATTAAAAATTGCTATTTTAAAACTATGAAAATAAATAATGATAAATAAGAGCGCATATAATTTTGTATGTAAATACCTTTTATATACCTACCAACAATACATATAGTCTGTGATTTGTAAATAAAAGCAATCCCATATGAGAGTGGATCAATAGTAAGTACAAGGATATTAAGTTAGTATAATATATGGTAAGAAAGGCAAAGTAAAAACGGAGCTATGACGCGTGAAGAAATCGGGTCCGTATTTATGGGGAGAGTTATTGTTTGAAACGTCTAAGTCGTAATTCCGCGGCATAAAGCAGGCTTCTCTTTGGGACACCCCTCAATCCCACCCCGCCCGGGATGCTGTTTTTCCTGTGAAATGGCCCGTTTGAAATTGTTGTTTTATGGAAGTTTTTAGTAGTTGACTTTGCCCGGGAGAAATATATAGAATGGCAATCTTACAACCAGTAAATACATATTTGATAACATAGTACAAAAAGCCTTTTTTTCAGATACATGCCGCAAAAGAAAATATAGGTACTTAAATTACAAATGCGGTAAAAAATATATAAGTTTTAAAGAATGCTAAAGGCAGTCGTCGCTCTTGGAAAATATTGAAAGCAGAGGCCGATAAAAAAGTCAAAATAACGACCTGTCACGAAATAATATACAATGAAATTATCTTCACCATTTTAAAGTTGGAACGCGCGGTCTGTGCTCCATTACGATTGGTGGATGCTTGACAGCCGGATGAAATACGTCGGTTCGGCCGCGCTGGCTCAGCGGGTGACAACATGGTGCCACTAAAATCCCCTAATGAAATTAAATTCCGTACGTTTTAGTTTTGCTCGTAAATAATCTGTGTATCTAATCCGCTGATTAATGAATATGTTTTTTTATTTTTTTTTTTAACCATTTATGCTTAATGTTATTTTATAATTACATTCTTACTTTTCTCCCGTTTAATACCCGATTTATGTATATATAATAGGAGTATATAATATTGATTTACTAAGTAACATAACTCTGTTTCACGTAAATACAGATAAATCCAAAGAAAAGGGTAATGTTACTTGTGAGATATCAAATATGACCCATAACAACAATAAATCGTATAGACGATCACTCAGACACTTTTATGACAAGATGGCTAACAAATCACTCTCATATATCTGTTCGAAAGAGCATCTATACGTAGTATACGGCACGTAATGTAACAGATAGGGGGCATCTTAGCATTTTAAAAGCATTTTAGATAAACGAGTGTTAGATAGGCCTGTGGATTTAGTTACAACAAAATTACAAGTTTACGACGGACAATATAGCCTTATAGCAGCTTACGGCTTACGGCACTACTCATGTTGAGCACTAAAGAACTGGTTTACTATCCTACTGATGATTTACTGGATGCATTCCACGGTGACGTCGAGACTTTTAAGTGCTTAGATATTGCTCTACATAATGTTCATGTACATAAACGTATTCCTTATAATTTATGTAATATTAATAGTCTACGTGTATCACGTACAGAAATGTCAACTTAGTTTTGCCTGTTAATACAAGCGTTTTTAGCGTTATTTTTTCAAGCGTTATTTTTAGCGTTATTCATTCAAATGGGCACAAATCTAATTTAAATAACTACTATTTCAAAGGAAATTGAATACCCGTGGGGTAGATTCCTGTTGAACCCCTAATAAATTAATACTGACTGTAGTCTTTACAATATAACATAATAATACAATTTCAGAGCTAATAGCTCAGTTATATAAATAGTAATATCTATTTATAATACATTACTCCACTACTTATATAAGCTTTAAATTTTACTTCCAATAATCCGATAACACCATCTTCGACGTATAAAACGTATTTATTTTCAAATACATATTGGCATCGATTCGGAGTCATTACCCCGTCATTTCGGCCGAGTTACACCATCTTGCTGACATGTTGAAAAAAATTGTGTACATGACCATACATATATTTATATGTAACTTGTTAACAATTGCAACTGAGTAAAATTAGGTATTTTTTCGTATTATTAATATATTTTAGTAACGAAAATAATAAATTGGACAGGGTCGCATGCAAAAGCTAGTCGTTAATAAATTCTACAGCGCATACTTAACATTGTTTTGTATCATCGTTCATTATGAATATATTTCCTTGTAATTTACGATAGCTTAAAGTAATATCGATTTTCTTCGTCATAATTTATGCCTCTCACTCCGTGACATGACTTGAGTTTTAATATTTTACTGCATGGGTGGGCTGAGAGTCGTTTTATTTATCTGATTTATTAATTAGCACTTTAAAGATCTAAATAAAAAGAGTAATACAAAATACAACCGACGAGACCTGGATTAAGACTATCAATCAAATTGTTTTTAAATAAAACTAGCAACTATTCCTATATAAAGTATTGTTAAGTAAAATGCCATGAAATTGTTATTTGAAATAAAATACTCCAAAAGGTAGTAATCAGTGATAAATAGTATTTTTAAACTGTAGTCTACACGTGCGTAGATCGGTTATTAAGTATGAATAGCACATTAATACTTAATAATATTCTTATATCGCATTGAAATTTCAAATCGCACACCCGATTATGACTTAATAAAAACCTATTTCAGTATGATTTTATTTTAGTATTTTCTTTGCCACACATGCGTTCTGATTCCGTGAGACGTTGAATTTACGATCCAATATTTTTATGCAAAGTGCGTCGCCAAATGTGCCGAGTCGGTACCGAAAAAACAGCCATGTCCTTTTGCACGTAAAAAGGATGCGACAAAATAAATATACATGAAGCCACCCTTTTTGTCCATTAAACGACCCGAGCTTTTTTTTCCTTGCCTCCATAAAATGTGCCCCAATAAATATGTAAATCTACCGAAAAAACTCTCCGAACTGCCACGACGTTCGCTTCTTTGAGTTTCACTTTCGACGTTTCGATTTAATTGGTACAATTGTAGGATTTGTTGAGGCTTCCATAACCCGCGCAGTGTCAATGACCTCTTCGATATATTTTTGCAATTGTAAGGATTTGACAAATTTATAAGCTACATTTTTTTGAAGTTTAATACATAGGTATTATAATTTTG
Organism: Vanessa cardui; assembly: GCF_905220365.1. Classification (NCBI taxonomy): domain Eukaryota; kingdom Metazoa; phylum Arthropoda; class Insecta; order Lepidoptera; family Nymphalidae; genus Vanessa; species Vanessa cardui. The sequence continues at coordinate 9,378,160 of NC_061136.1, forward strand.
TATCTTCAAATGCAAATATTTGTAATTTGGTTATATTATTGGAGTGAGATATATTTCCATGTACCTATGCAAATATTTTTACGAATATAGTGAGTAATAAATACCTATTACATCAAATGAAAATATGTTATAATAAACAAAAAACTCGCGTAAGTAAATATCTGAAAAGTTATTTAAAGATTCCAAGCAGTCATAGCAAGTTGTTATAAATACGATAGGTATATTTGGTACATAAATCGTGACGGATTCGAAACGTAGTAAAGAAAGCCGAATCGAGGGAGCTGCATCGATCCGCCCGGGCGGCACGAGGGTCCCGGCAGCCCCACATCTGCCTTTCGTATAATTAGACTCACCTACATATTTAGGTATATATAACACGTAGCTAAGAGTGCCTACCGGTTTGAATATACGTAACGCTATATGTCAACTGGATACTTTTGTCTTAAAAGACAAAGGAATACAGTCTGTATACGTACCTGTTTGCGAATATAAATCCAACTCGAAGAATAAAACAAAAATCACCATCCATGTTATCATTGTCGTTATTTATGTTACAAAAAATAAATTGCAAACAATCGACACGAAAAATCTTTAAAGGATACATTTTTCCTTAATGAATGGTATTGATCGGTCGAGGCTATAAGCGCATAATTTACGACTACCTATACCCTCGGGTCCTGTTGCGTGCTCCGAAGGTGTGTTATTTATACCCCCTTTTTTATTTATGCCCCCTTTTTTCGCAGCTCGTAACGGCTGGTAATAAAGGGGACTTAATTTTAATTTCATGATTGGAAAGCTCGATTGGCCGGTTATGTGGCTTAATGAGTTTATGGCGGCAATGAGTGGATGATAACGGTCGTGGGACAGAACTAATTGACTCTCTCCGCTGTTCCAGATTCTTTGTTCCATACGTATCTTACACATTTATAAAATTGATTTTTGTGACTTATGTTTAATAAGAAAATATTTTGCGTCTAAAATGTACATCGATATTTAAATGCTAATGTGCTATATTTGTTGGTAATGGAAAATCTCTTCAAAGTGAATATTAATTTTATGGAATAATATTATAAAAAAAAAATACTTAAAGAGTTTCGTTTAGAGAAACCTAAAGCGTATCTTCATAAATAACAAACCACTTGAAGATCGGGACGTGTAAATGAGACTACGCATCTTTCGGGTTCGTACATTCCCACACCATATTGAAAAAGATAAATCTCTGTCTCACCCGCCTTCCGTTTCGATCCATTAAACCCGAGCTTTTTGTATCCAAAGAAATATTCTTACCTAAAGATATACCTAACAATACATAAGGTAATAAATGGAGGTTCGGATATCTTAAAACTGGTTTAGATGAGTGCCGTCCTTAGATTTAGTTACATTGTAGAGCCCCTTAATATTCATAACGCATATTTTAACTTGCGTTGAATTTTAATAAATCCGATACTAAAATATGTACTTACAGTAAAACCTTCAAACGGTGCAAAAAAGCAGAAACACGGTTGATTTATACCTACCGCCTTTCGAGCGGGGATTATGTTCGCACTTACGTAGTACGTTAAGAAGTATATATTTTTTTGTTTCCATTGTACGCAACATTGTAACATAGCGTCGGGGTCACTTAAGGAATATATGGCGTATTAAAGCGCATAAAGAAAACAGTGTTTTCGGAAAATAGTTGAGTATAAAGGAAAGTTGTAAGAATGTCGTAACTGTGGACATAAATTTTGTGAATGGCATGAAAAGAATCTATGGCGATAGAATTGTTAATAAAGATATAGAGCGATGTATTACGGGACATTAGTGAAGTTTTATAGAGCAATGACGGCGGGTAGATGAATGCACCCGCACTGCGATGATGACGCTGTGTGGCTATTTATCAAACTGAAATTATTTATATTATGATATTTATTATGAAGTCATCAAATTCTTTCGAAAGGACATTAACTGCAAGCTGAGTTTCCTATTATAATTTACATTTGTATAAATAACATTATTATGTGTTAATTTCCTAGATAGATATCAATGTACGATAACGTTTGATTAAATATTGTAAACAGTCTTACCTATACCTAATAAATTTAATATTATAATATTAACAATTTCTCTGACAGACTCAGTCTGTCTCTGTCAGTCTGATTGACTGTTTTACCGTGATTAAATCAAAAAATGCTAAACGGATTTTCGGAGTTATTATTATTGGTAAAAACAATCACTATTATTAAATAAGGAAGGTGCATAATCAATATTTTGTATATATTGGTTGAAATAACATAATTATTGTTGAAGGTGTCGGAAAAATCATGCCGACTGAAAATGCCGATTAAATTGTTGTATATTACGCTATGAATATTATTTACATTATTTACTAGCTATATTTATTGTATAACCACGTACCTGTGAAGCCGGGTTTTGGGCGGTTTCATATCAGATCAATAAATTTAATTCATTATCGCGATATGAATATATTCGATTAAAATTATTGCTGATTCACATAAATTTGAACTAGACTTCCCATCGTAAATATATTATTTTCTGTTAAGGTATATTTTAAGTGATTTTTAATGAAGTTAAAAAGCGTAGCGCGTCTAATTTTATTTAATTACTTGTAGATATTATTTGATAAGATTCAGCAATTTTAGACGCCAGTCGTGTAGTTTTTACTGAATTAATTATATTTAACGAAAACGAGTTTGCCGAATTGTAAGATTTTTTTTGGTTAATTATGTCTTAATTGTAGGTAATTAAGCTCTCATACTAATGTTATAACGTTATCAGTTCTGTTTATTACTGGCGCCGTATCTATAGGTATAGCAATAGAAGTAGGAAAATGTTGTTAGGTATATATTTTACACTATTTATTACATTTAACTACTCATTTTCACTTTTATTTTACTTCGAATACTCCGATAATAGTTTCGGTGTTGTTCAAGTTTCAACACAATATTATTTGCAAATCCATAGTTTAATTAATTTTTCGACCAAATCTGTCAAATTGCTTGGTTGGAATAGAGTAAAGGTATAAGGTCAACATTAAAATTCGTTATCTTAAGGTGTCATTCATATCTTCGTATTAAAAATCCTAAATGGTTTGTAATTATAGAAAAAGAACAACTTTTTTTCAAAATTGTATTTATGTAAATTATTTTCTAATTATTATAAAATTATAATGAATAATGAAAGACTAGCTTATGTAACAGTAGCAAGTGTTAATTAAAAAGGCATGTTTCTATCATAAATAATTCCAGACTAGGTACTCAGTAACATTAACTTAATTTCATTCTAGCCATTAAAATTATCCGAATATGTAATCTACTTTTAACTTACAAGTTACATATATTTATGATATGTTTATGATATACCTACCCATACATCATAAATATATACCTTTATGAAATATATTTTAAGCTTTTTCTATTACGTTAAAATCTTTCTGTAATAAAATAACAATACGACTATCGTATGAGTTATGAAATTGGTAACTATTTAAGCTATATTTATAACCGTTACAGAAATGTAATAAAATGCTCTTAAACCTAATAAATTAATTTATTTAATTTAATAGAGATTATCCGTTTTGTTCACTTATGTCTGACCTTTAAATAAAAACAACTCGTATTTCAAAAATTTCACAATAAATTTATGATAATTAAGTAAATGAATACTGTATATAAAAATTTATGCGCATAAAAATCCACATATTTAAAGAGTAAGCTTATCTCGACATATAATATTCTAGAAATGTTTCCACGGTACCTATATCAAACTGGCCGTAAATGTCTCTCGCAGGATAATATTTTACGACGCCTTATGCAGAGACGAGAGGCGGGGAGCTGCCCTTATCTACCTACACATGTGGAGTGACATCCAAATTTATTGACTTAAAAATATCCACCCAGATTAAGAAACTGTACCTATTCGAAACGAAAATGATAAAATATTATTCTTTACCCGAACGTATTTCTCATTTGATTTGTATTCCATTCGAGAGTTTGAACATGACATTCAAATAAAATATTGATGTTGTTAAAATAGTTATTTCACGTTAGTTATTCATATTAATATTGTTATATTAAGTTGGATGTATGAAGATACATTAAGGATTATATTATTTTGTCTGTGGACTTTGAACTGAAAAATTAGATAAAACTAATTATAACGGATGAATCGCGTATATTAATTATTTTTAAACATCCCGACGTTTCGAGCACTTTGCAGTGTTCGTGGTCACGGGTAGACTGAAAAATTAGGCAAAAAAAAAAATGACAGTGAGAAAAAGTAAAGACACTCAAACAAAGTAGACGTACTTAGTTTCAGTTATCGAGATATTTACGATCTTTGATTTTAACTAAATGTCAGCGCTTCGTTTTATGTATGAGAATAAACTGTCAATGTATGTCTTCTGTTTAAACTCCAATATTGAAATAAGTGAATATGAAATATATTTACACTGAGCTGCTTGTTTTCAAATTCTGTTAAAATTGACACCGGTCGCGAAACTAGCCTTCACGTGTAAATAACGAGCGGCTTAGAGATGAAACGGTAAGTCGATGTTAAGGCGTTATAGTTATTTGTGACATCAGTTGTCTGTGACTGGTATTGAACCTGTCACTTAGCTGATGTCAGGGAATTCAGTCCTACTAACTTTGTAGTGTTAACATTGTGAATCGGAATTAGCCGTGGATTCTGCAAGAATTTTCTTTGTATAAATACATATACTTATATATCACTTGTGAAATATTGACAACCGGCTTACGGAACTTGAAATCGATATAAGTAAATGTAAAACCTAAGTATTTTTATATCTCTCGTAACAGAAATAAATTCTAGTTTTTTTAAATATTTTCTATAAACTTCAATTTTGAAAACATATTGCGTCGGTATGGATCTCCATGTAACTGTAAAATAATTATTGATTAAGTACGTACTCTTATTCTTAATCAATGTCAAATTAGGTAATTTCTGATTGTTTGCTAATATTTTCTTTACTATTAAATAAGATTTTGATAAGTTAGGCTTGTGTATAATTATATTATTTAGAAATTCATGAGCCCGTTTGGCACGCAGTTTTACAGATCAGCACAGTGCTAGCGGATACAATGATTGTGACAATTGTGGTTATGTAATTTTACAGATATAATATTGTGAAATTTTATATTTGTCGCTACATATTAAGTATCCAAATTTTTCTGGCCGTTCGAAAAATGTCTTGGCTTGGGTATAAACTAATTTGTTATTTAATGCTATAGGTACATTTCCAAATAAATGAATAAAATATAACATTCGTATCTCAGTATTTGTAAAGTAGATTGACTAAATGTAGCCTTTTACGTATAAAATTCATAATAAAAAGGCCCCTCTTTAATTAATTTCACACTCTGAATTGAAACTCGTCGTAAGCAACAAAGATTAGAAGTAGAAAATAGATCCATTAAAATGCTATGTTGTGTCATGTCTACAATGACGTTAGGTAGCCGAGCAGAGCACTTAACAGGTAACTAGGACTTGTAAGTAATTGCACTTAACTCAAACAAAGGAATTGAATTTATTTTCTGGAAAAGTAACGACTCTGAAAACCTACCATTTTTATTAAGAAACCGTTTTTGTTCATTCGTGGCGAATAAAAAGTACAAGTATGATTTCCTTATAACTTATTTGCATTAAACTTAAGCGTCTCTTATTATAATATATCAAAACACGAATATAATGCATTATTTTTAAGATTTATAATTTACGTGCAATTAAATTATTATGATATCATGTCTCAATTTTATGCAGATTACTTTTAAATTTTATTATCGATAAGGCATTGAAAAAACTGAGTAGTAGTGAGTCTAGTCATAAATTTACGCTTATATCAATGTATGATCGTGCTTATCTGCCATTTCTATTTGATAATACATTTTGAGTCACATAGATTTTGTATTGCAATAATAGTACAAGAGTAACGTAAACGTTAGGATGAAAAGCACTTGGAATATGTACTGAAAAATCCATAATGGATAGACTTAAGAAAACACGGCAAGGATGTAGAACGCATGGGATATCCAACTCTACAATAACAGGCATTCCGTAGTAAGGTATTAAATTCTGCTTAAAATTCTGAACAACATTGACCAAGGAACACATTTAAAACTTTAAATTTCATTAAAGTAATTGACATGGTATATAATGTATCGTATCGCGTAAATATACTGAGTCATCGTTTTTTTTTAAACGGCTATGTTTTAGGCAACATTAGCACATGGTTTGGTTTTGATTTGGCTACATCTCAACACATAAATAGTATCTAGGTAATATTGATAAATTTAATATTAATATTTGGATTATACTAAGCTAGCCGATTAAATCTAAATAGTGGTACCAACCAGATAAAAATCGAACTTGCTTGAAAGAAGTCAGCGAACGAATATAGGGACGACAGGTGAATTATTTTGACTTCTCAGACTAAGTTTCAAGCTAGTAAGGCTATGGATTCCGAGTGAGGTTTCTAATCATGGATTATTATTGGTTATGTTGCTGAGTATCAGTGGTTTAACGGTTTAAAATTAGCAGTGTTACACATCCGTACCTCCGAAAGCACTAGTAACCCTAGTGTCTTATTTCATTCGCGTCGGACTTTCGTCCCGGCTGAGTTAAAAGAGTGTTTTCCTTACACAGTCCTACATTTACATTATAAGTATATATAAATACATAATTTTAAACAACGGCGGTAGCTACCTCATGTAATATTTACTACCTTTGTGTTAAAAATGGTATATGTAATACATACGATTAATTCAAATTGAATTATTTATATAATGTTCTTTAATATTACGAATTAAAAAGGTTAATCAAATGTTTTGTGCACTTTATCGTTACCAAATTTATATATAATTTTTAATATTAAATATGAATTATGTTTTACATAAGGAAACTTTAAATTATTATTCGCAATGCACTGACGTTGATGAAATACTTATCAAGATATTCATATCAAGTAAAACTGAATAATGAACTGGAAGCAATCGTTATAATTAGTTTTTTGTTTTTCATATTGCAATATATTTTTAAATATTAATGTTAACCTTTTTTGTGGAATGGTTGAATGTTACCTCCTTGAATTTGAGAATATAGTTTAACAATTTAAACAAATATTAATTTAATACCTAAGTATATATATTATTTAACTGGTAAGATTATAAACGACTCGTTACTTATAATATTAAAACAGGATTTTTAATAGTTAGAAATATATAACCAAGAGAAAGCAATCTCATGTTTCTTTTATTAAACCTATTTATCATTGTTTTTTTTTTATATATAAATAAAGTAACAAAGTAGTCGGATGTATATTGAGTCTTGCTAGTTTAATAATTTAGCCTTTGGATGATTCGTCTGGATATTTAGCTAGTTATATATAGATATATATTATAATATGCACATATCGAAGCTTTCAATAAATGTAAAGAGGCGAATATCATCAAAAAATCAATAGGGATGTTTGCTTATATACCTACGTACGTAATTATAACGTTAAAGTATCGTTTTAAATATGATCAAATGATTGAAATGGCTTTAATTAAAACGACAATGATTATTAGGTTTAAATATTAAGAACGTTTTTACAAAGATACAATAAACGCACTTACGGTTATGTCTTGTATTTTTGTGATTCTCTGGTGCGATGTCAGGGCAATTTCAGAGGTGTTTGCTGCGTGAGTTTCGGATTCAATACAATATTTTCATTAGGATTTATAAGTTTCTAAACTTGTCTACACTCGGTTGTGTTTCAAATTGGACTGATGAGCGTGGGCTCCACCAAGTTATATGAGGCGTCAATAAACCAAACCGCATCTATTATTCTGATGCCCGAATTGCCTTCCAGCTGACGTAGACTTTTAAATACGCTTTATGGCCCAAATTATTCCGGCTGTTGACCCAGTTCTGTATCATAAAAGTGGTAATTATTAATGAGGATGCGAGGTTTTTGCCATTTTAATTAAAAACATTCAATATATTATTTTAACCAACCAAACTTGCGAGACGTTATAAAATCTTAGGGCTAAATAATTGTATTTGTAAAATATTTAAAGATGTAAAACAAAACGGTTCAATTTAGATTACCAACGACGTTGGCGTAACTGCGAAGTGTAATAGCAAAGCAGCCGCTCAAAAATACGATCTATAAATAAATATTTGATAGCAAACGTCGGTACTAAGGTCCCAAATACACTAAATATTGAAACGAGTTCGTTAAGTCAAATGATGTAACAAAATGTGCAAACAAGTTGTGTGTACTCGGCATATTAACAGATCCTCACTACGGCGGGTTATTAAAGCTTTAGGGTGGTAAGTGATGTGAAGCAGAATGCGCTAATATGACTTTTAAATGATAAACTATAAGGTTCATTTTAAAAAAATATAACTTAAGCTGCATTTCGATGATCGGGGCAGCGTTTATTGCACCCATGAGCAATTCATCCCGAGTTAACGTTTGACTAATTTGTGAAGTATTGTAAAGGTACCATAAAATGAGGCCAATGACGTTGTATCAGCTGATACGTTTTAGTAAAAGTGGTTTAAGTAGTTAACATAACCAGTCATTATTTTACTCTAGAACGACGTATAGTGGACGTATAGTGAATATTGAGAAATAAGTAAATCGAACTAGTTGTTACTATGTAAATATTAAAAGGATAAAGCAGATTGATTTCACTTACATCGAGAACCTTAACGTAAACAATATGTGTACATTATAAAATTAAGGTTCTGTCGGTTTTCTTGCGAATTTGATGGGGACTACTTTAAACTCTTTCCACCGAAATCAAATATAGATTTTGAATACTAGGCACACCGTTCACGTGTTAAACAAGAGACACCAAAACATAAACTGACCAATAACTCCTCGTAGTCACCTTGAACCCTGTTTTCACTTTTCGCGTACATATAAACGTGTTTTATTGTTTTGTACACTGTTATGCAAATGAATATCGCCAACAGTAGCTTTTATGAAGGGTTTCTTAAAAACCGAAAACTTCGAAAGTGAAAGCCAACTGGGGGCATATTGTGATTGTTTGTCACGCTTCCTTTCCGCCATTGTTAGGATAAATATTTACGCTACGACATGCAAAAGAGGTTTTTACAAGACGACTACCGAATTGACCTTTTTTTTAGGACAACCCTTCTGGCAGCTTTCGGCTCTGTTTGTTTGTCCTTTGCCATTGATATGTTTACTATATGTGTCGAATTGGACGCGAGTGACAAGACTGGGTGATACTATAGAATGTGGCTTATGGAACGTATGAAACTAATATAAACTAGAGAAGGTCGCGGTAGTCGGTTAGGTTCGGTATTAAAGTTTACGACAGGGATGCGAGACATCATAAAACTTGAAATAAATCGAATCGGAGACCCGAGAAAAACAATCCACTTCGTTTCGAAATTACTCCAGATTACACATGCTGGATTGGACGACTTACATTTCTTGTAAAACAACAAAGATGTAAAATAGAAAAATAAATAATGTTATCAGATAATTACAATTACTTTTAGGTTATAGAAAATTTCGCCAGACTAAAAATACGTGTTGAGTTAAAGACAGATGATAAAGATTTTTTGAAAATGAATCATCTTAATGTCTACTAAACTTTGGAATTAATGTTTGTATATAAGTTTATAATTTTTCAAAGAGGGAAATATCGATTTATGCGCTTCTAGTTTATATGTATTTAAACTTTAGTAAGATTAACTACTGAGAATTTTGTTCTTCTTCTTGATAGAATCTACATTCCTAACCGGTGGTAGCTTTACTTAACATATAGAGTTTTGTAAAATGATCAAAAGTTCTTGTATAAAACTACTTGAATAAATTAGGTATATTTTTTTTAACCTACGTTGGTTTCGACAGTTAAAAAAGAAAATTATAAAATTATCAGGTGCTTAATGACTAATATTAATGGTTCAAAATATAGTTTTAAAGACAAATTAAGAACGTTTGAGCGAACAGTCAACCTAGCCGAGACATACGTTATCCGCCAAGGTGTAAGATCAGCTGAAAGGCGCGACTCGGCGGCAATTAGCGGCCTGCGCAAACGTCTGTTTCAACTTATGCCAACATCGGCGATCCTATTTATGTAGCTGTTAAGTACCGTCAGCACTCAACTAACTTTTATTCTTTAAAAGTGGATAATTGTAATTGTTTTTGCTCTTTTAAATATTTAAATGAATCCTTTGTGCAAGCTCGTCTAGGTAGATTCATATTAACAGTAATAATGTATTATCGTTGTGTTCCGTAAAGGGTAAGTAATCCAGTGTAACTATGACGTAATAGTGCAATTGGAGCGCATGTAAGGGACGCATATTACTTCTAACATTGTCAAAAGCAAAAGTAAGCTCTCACCAGAATGATCTTTTTTATCAGTCTATCAACTTTTAGATACAAACTTATTATTGTTAGTTAAATATAGAAGAAATTCTGAAACAACTTAAATAAAACTATAAGTAGTTACAGATCAAAATTCGAGCTGTTTCCCATTATTAATTCATTGTATAGAAGCACAAATTTTGGTTGTTTTTAATAGATCACCTTTAATTCGAATAGGTAGCAAATAAATATTAAAAGTAGAGCTATGTTTATGAACATTTATGAACTTTTATATTTAATGGTTTAACATCAGTCGGTACAGAATATACATTCATAAGTTATATTGTGCTTCACCGGGTTCCGAGTCAATACACCGAGGAATGCGCGAAGGCCGCAGTCCTGTACCTATTTGAGCAAACCCTGTGTTTGCTTGCACTCTAACGGCTCCGCTTGGAAATTACGTAATGGAAATGAAACGCATCAATACAAAGGAAATTGTCTACTTCATTTGTTTTGATTTTGAAATGAAAACAATGCTAAATTTAAATAGGTACCGACCTACTTCATAATACCTAACATACCTTTTTTCTTAGCGTCACATATTTTATTAATTAGTATTTGTTATTTAGACAAGGTACCTATACATAATTTTTTAGATAGTTATTACAAATAATAGGTACTTCATTAATTTATTTTGTGATACGCTGTCATAATATATCCTTTAAGATTCCATTTCGCTAGTAGTAGATATCGTCGAAGTCAATAAAATAGTAATTATTTATTGTTTTAGTAAACAATGGTTCTTTTATTTAACAATGGTTTAAGTACAGCATGTATGCTCAATACACAAAATAGTACTAGACATAGAAGGTCACATAAAGAAAAGTAAATTAACGGCAGATTTCCATCTTGTTGCTACTTTAATATTTAGGGTACTGATAATCTTTTTTGTTCAGATATGTGTAAGTAATACAATCATATAATATTTTTGTTAGGGCCACTGATTTGTAGTTAACGTTAAATTAACAGTTAAATACAATACATTGATATTGTAACCAGTCCTTTCGTCACAGGTCACAAAGAAAATCTTCGTGTCAAAACCATAAAGCTTTAATGAGTCGTATTTCTTAAGCGACTGATTTGCGAGTTCGGTAACAATTATTTATTATAATTTATTATTTTAAGTATCGGTACTCTGTCCCACATTGAAATGGCAATAAAGTTAAATTTAAGATTTGATTGCCTCGCTTTAGCATCTCCTGACTTATCGAGCTTAACCTTATTATTGTTGTGAGCTCGCGCTAAAAGCATTCCTTAAGTAGATAGATTGTTATTAAAGCTATTGGTAGAAATTTAACGTTTTGTAAATTATACAAGTGTGTGAACGTCTTTCAATTGTAAAACCTGTTTTTAAAATTTATTATGATTTGATATTATATCTATGTAATTGAGATAATATGCGGGTTGTAATATACATAATCCTTTGGAATAAATTGAGCCATAAATTCTAAAGTATTCAGCTAATACTAAATAGTATTATTATTAAATTTTATCTACCTTTGCAATATATGTCTAAAATGTATAATTAATATCTGTAGGTACGTATATGTCTCTAGTACAAAAAAACAACTCAAAAAGAACTGGACAGAAACAAAGATAAGAATTACATTTTTTTAAAATTGCTATTATTTAATATAACAGTTTCACTAGTGGACTAATAGTTTTTATATAATCATATATTTTTATTTGTATATTTAAATAAAGTCGAAAAGTTTTAAGGCCTTACACATAGGCTTACAAAAAAAATTTAATGAAAGTTTTTTTTGCCATTAATTGTAGCCGTAAGCGTAGTGGCAATGTAAATAATAAATTTAATTACTTGATTGTAATCTGTATTTAAATTCGGGATAATAAATGACGTTGTAAAATTCAAGATCACAGCTAAGTGCAATTACTGGCGGTTAAATTGTACTTTTTAAGAAAAAAATAATTATTATTGTATTTTACTATTGAGTAGGTACTCTAAAAACAATGTTGATGTTTGTATATAGTTCAAATCCTACACATTTGTAGGTAAAATGAACTAGAAATTTGATAAGAATTACAGTTGGTACCTGGGTAGGTAGGTATCTGGGACATCTTTCGGTCGATCTTTTACGTATGATGCTTAAAATCAGCAATGTTTGTCTCTATTTTTTCTTCTATCTATTTTTTTGAATTGAAATGCCTTAAAATCGCTACGAAATAAAGTATCATCTCACGCTTTTCTTTAACTCTATTTTGCTTTAGTAGTCTATGTTATACAGTTCACTAGGTGTTACAGGTTGATAGATATATAAATAGGTATAGTACGACACAACTTAGATGTCGCATCGGCAAAATTCGTAAAACCGATCACATCCGAATTGGGTACGCTCTAACAAATTATCAATATTTATTTCTCATGCGAATATGATCTTTACACAAACGTAATAACTTGTAATATCATATGACCTAATATATTCATCAATTTGACGCGCCGATTTACATGAACTTGCTTTCTCTGACGCGTGAATCTATAGCGACGAATAGCGTCGAATGGCGCGATAGGGAGCTATTTCTATTGGTTGTGTAAATCAGCAGTAATCGGTATTATTTTCAATTGCATTTTCCGATGCTACATCTAATTTGTGTCGTACTATATAAAACTATTTACTGACAAAAAGAGAAAAATATCTTAAAAAATTAAACGAGATAATTGTACGTCATTACAATCGCAGATTTGGCGCTACGCAGAAATGACATAAAACTACTAAAAACAATCTAAATAAAATTACGACAAGTGCAACAGTTTAAATGTACTTAAACAATAAATAAAGCTTCATCAAACGTAAACTGTGCATCCGTTTTAAATCATTTCCTATTCCGTTTCCACTTAGGTTACTTATGCAGGTATAACGACATGCTCCGGGATAGCTCTGGTCAAAATCACATCGTCGATTAAGTAGAGATGTACCTATATACAGATGTTGAACTCTGCTTTTTTGAGTAAATAACGTATGTGACTTTCAACATATAGTAAACATTATCATGAATTATCTGGCGAAATGCATCGCAGAGTATTTTTATCAAAATTAACAACATTTAAATATAATCCAGAATAAGTAAACAGAAGCGGATCCAAGCTTAAAAGTAGCGCGCAGGAGTCTCGCTTCTGCTCCGTTTGCGTGAGCATACGCGCTACTTCGTGAGACCAAATAACTGTGGAAGAAATATCAACGCACATTGACACGCGTTCGCGCGCTTTCTCGCGTGTACGAGATAGGCTCTTTATAAACTGCGCAAGAATGCTCTGCGCTTCAAATTCTTAGTAATAAATCAAATCACTTGGTAATAAAATTATATCTATTTATAGATATATTTTTTAGTTTATTTATTGAGTACAAAACAGTTCGTGCTTAGTTTTTTATAAAAAATATAAAAAGTACGTGTGTTATTTAGCGCTTTTGGAAATACTTCAATATTAACACTGTTAGTACCTATGTGAATTAAGTATTATTAGCTATTAAGAGTCGTTAAAAATGTTTTAATGCAACGAATTCGTTAGTGATAAGCTAGCTAATATAGTTAGCCAAAATATAGGTACCTACATACTTAATTTGCAACAATGTCGGCATGCCTTTTAAACCAAGGAAATATCATATTTAACAACTTCAGTATCATTTTATTGAGTTTTAATCATGAAACGAGATTTCGAAACCGCTATTTAACTGTTCTATTTTCAAACTTAGTTAATTAATTGAAGATAATCAACGCAATAGATAATATAATAAGGTTAATAAAGATAATAATTATAATTGTTGATAATAATTGAGTTTCATATAAAGTGTATGTGATAGGTCCTTTTTTGTGATATTCATATAATTGAAGGCGCTTATTTACATTTAGTTGGTAACGTTTATACTTATGTATCGGTATATAATACAAAACATACCTACTTACATATATTTTAAACAAAAATATGATACGGGCTTTCATACTATAAGTATATATTATTTTTCTTTCACGGAATCATCATTATGTTAATTAGTTACAACAATGGATACTTGATGGTTAATAAGATAAAAAATATTTCATAGTAGGAAGAATTCAAAGAATTTCCGTCAAAATTTACGAGGCTATAGAACGCTGAGTGGTTTTAGGCATATAATTAATGTATTATCAGATAGAGTTTGAATAAATTGTATGCATTGAGTGTGTAAACGTTGTCTACAGTTAACGGAACACACAAGTTGGTACTGCTAATAAATGTGTCCACCGGCTACTGTAATAAAAGTCGTTCCGATTTGATTACTGATATCAACTGACATTAATTTAATAAGTATGTATTATTAGGTACAAGTCCAAACAAACTTGTAGAATTAGTCGAAATGTAGGCTTTGGACGAAATGAAATATGTATTTATAAGACATAGTTGGTGTAAATATTGTTGTTGTTTTTTAAATGCTTGTTTTTGTAGCTTAATCAGTCAGGTGTCTAGTTTTTTATTTATTAATTTAACAAATGAGCGAAAGTATAGGTAACAGCTTCCACATTAGATAGCAAGCGGTGATGTGTATGATGTAACGCGTTTGTCTAGACGACGTCTATTCACTTGTGCCTCAAAGATTATTAAAATACATGTTGAAATTTGCTAGATAATTTTCAATAACACAAAAATACGAAATAAAGAATAAAACATATATCTATATGTACTCTACCAATTAATATTGAAACTTTATACTATTATTGATTACTCTTCCCAAGTACATGTTGAAGCGATTTACGTTTAAATATAGATAATATTCGATTTCGAAAAAGTACTGACAAGTTTTGAGATTTGTAGAAATTGCATTAAAAATCGTCGACCATAAAATATTATACATAAAAAAACACACTTGACGCTTGGCCCCTTGCTGTTGATAAATCTCTTGGCGAGGCAAGTTGAAGAAATAAGATATATACCAAGTAGAGGGATGGTACCAGCGGCGCGCGCTTCGAGCGAATTCAACGCGCTGTGTGAAGCCCCGCCCGCCCAGTGAGCCATACCGTCGAACGCCGCCGCCGCGACCGGCCGCGCCCGCACCGAACCGCGCACCGCGCACTACAGTGAACATAATTAATTTACAACACCAGTAAAAGTGATGATACTAGTTTATCGACTATAAATCTGTGCAGTGTTGTGATCGCGTGTCGCAGGTAAGTGATAATTGCTCAGTCGCATGCCGCGCTGTTTGTGGAGCAAACACGGCCGCCCGTGTCATGTTGGCGGAAAACAAAGCGTCGGTAACCCTTTGGGTGTCGTGTTCGTGTTGGTCTGTGATAATTCGACACTTTTCGTTGAATTTTAGCGTGTGCTCGTACCGTTACGGATCACTTGATCCCTTACGCGTTGGCGACTTTTAATTGTGATTTCGAATTACCAATTAGACTCATACAGCTGGTCTTTTGTTGAAATGTTTATGTAATAATACCTATAAATAGGTTGTAAATTATATAATAAGGTTATTTGTAATAATGTAAAGTCTCAACGTTACATTAAGTGTTCAATACGTAATTTATAATCCAAGTTATTGTGTAACCTGCTATCGGTATACTGAGTTGCTAACTATTGACACATTCTCCCTTGATATACA
The DNA here is from genome assembly GCF_905220365.1 of Vanessa cardui. Classification (NCBI taxonomy): domain Eukaryota; kingdom Metazoa; phylum Arthropoda; class Insecta; order Lepidoptera; family Nymphalidae; genus Vanessa; species Vanessa cardui. Next base: position 9,394,159 of record NC_061136.1, read on the forward strand.
ACAGAAATAAATGTCTGTTTATTAATAAAGTGTTAAGGTACGTTCTATTTACAAAGGATTATTTACATTTAAGATTCATTATGCGTGTTTTAATTAGATTTTTCAATAGGTATATGTTAATATAGGTACCTATCTAAATTTATATGCTTGTATGTCTGAAAATGACATTTAGGGTCTCTATTTAACCAAAAAAAAATAATATTTATGGAGTAAAATTAGTTATGCTTTTCATAGGAAAGTAACTACTACCTATACACATATTGTATATAGGTAGTAGGTACCTGTACATTACACCTATTTCCCTCTTTACAGTAACCTAGTGATCAATGGTTGGTATCTTACTTATGAATTTCACAACCTTCCTTACCTTATAATCTATAATAGTTACCTACGTTAACTGTGCATATGCTTTTTGTATGTACACAAAACATACACAAAAAAAATGTTTAATTGTATTTTTCATTTATAATTGGCCCATTAATGTTTAGGTAGGTATGTCAAATTTAATTAATCAATTAAATCGACGATAACAAAGTCTTTTTATACATACTAGTCCAAAAATATCACAATCAAGAAAATATTTAATCTTCCCCTTCATGATGTTCAAGCTTATGTCACCATACTCTACAAGCCAATAGAGAAGGGTATTGAATACAGAAATATGTAGTTTTCTATCGGTCTATCTAACACTAGTCAGTTGTCTTTTATAAATATTATTAATGTTACTGGTCACGAGATGAATTAAGCTTACATAGATATTTACATAATTAAATAGAGTCGAGATGGACCAGTGGTTAGAACGCGTGCATCTTAACCGATGATTGCGGGTTCAAACCCAGACGGGCACCGCTGATTCATGTGCTTAATTTGTCTTTATAATTCATCTCGTGCTCAGCGGTGATGGAAATCATCGTGAGGAAATCTGCGCGTGTCTAATTTCATTGAAATTCTGCCACATATGTATTCCACCAACCCGCATTGGAACAGCGTGGTGGAATATGTTCCAAAAACCTTTTCCTCAAAGGGAGAGGAGGCCTTTAGCCCAGCAATGGGAATTAACAGGCTGTTGTTGTATATATACTTACTAATGAAGCCTATGAAAATTTAGCGCTTAGCCGGTTTCGATCTGGTATGTATATCGGGTTCATTTGATATCTATATAATATTGTTCATTTTGACTGAGTAGTAAATTATAATCTATTGAACAATTACAACCATATAAGATATTATAGAAGCCTCAGTATAATAAAAGGGTTCAGAATGCAATTGAAATTGTAATCCGGTAATTTAGATATTTTTTTACTTAAATTTTTTTTTAATTTAAAAGCAATGCCCCAAATTAATTAAGAAATTTCTAATATTTCTATTTACCTCTCCCTCTAAGTTTATCAAGTCAGGATCGATCCTGAAACTTTTACACCGCTATGCGGACAGTTAATCAATGCGCTATTGATGCTTCAACGTTATCTTGAGTTAAAGACCCAACGTATATAGAAAAGAAAAGAAAATAATTGATAACTATAAAGCTAATGACTAGGTATTAAATAATTTTCTTCTTTTACTCAATCATAAGCGTTTTGCTTATAAAATTATGCAATATTATTGCGCCGGACCTTTGTAACATTAGAATGTTGTAACTATTGATACAGCGTAATTAGCCGTTCCATCATAGAGATTATCGAACTTTCGTCCTTTGAATAGATTGAAAGTTGAAATCCTTTCAGCTAACCTAAAATATAAAAGTAAAAACAGTAAGTATAGATCCAAATCAACATAAGGTAGTTCAAGGCAAATAAAATACTCGAGATATAAATTGTGCTATACCTAAGGGCATTTGAATCAAATGTCGATTAAAGATAAAAGCAAAATAATCATTTAAGATTTTCGTTAGTAATAAACAGAGACGACGAATCTCATGTGCTCTCGTCCTAATATTCCGTTACTGACAAGCCTATCAGTAAATCAGTAAAAACTTTGGCTGCGTTCCAATCGGCACCGGTCTAGGGCGGCATTGTTTGACGATCGCATAAATTCCAAATAAATTTAATTCCCTTTGGCATTTATTCGCATTGAGATAAATACTGTATTTTTAAATAAAAGACAATCTATAATACTTACCTATTTAAAACGATAATGACTTGATTATGATCTAAATAATTATTTATAAATTGTTAATATTTTAAATAATCTGATATCCATCAGTATTTTTTTTTAAATTCTATGATAAGTTCTGCGGATTAATCTTACTTTAAAATAAATCGATTTTACTTATTTATAATATTAGTAAGTTTGTTCTATAATATTATCTTTTAGTTTTCGTTACAAATACAAGTAGTAATTTTATTTTTATTGCATTAGCAAGGAAAGTTATATCTACAGATGAGCGCCAGCCTAGGCGCCAGGTTTTTTTTTTTTTACGCTGACAAGCTGGTATAAATCTCTAAAAATACAACGAAATTATAAACAAACTGTAACCCACGACCATTCTAAAAGTACATGCTATCATAATGCGAAATCTTAATGCCAGTCGCGTTAATAATTAATTATTCATCTTGCAGAAAAATTATAGAATTTGTGTGGCACCCTGGGTGCTTTATATCATAGTCACAGATACAATACTCATATATAGATTACTGCTGAGCGACATGCTTTGACATGTACAAGTTCTGGCGTTAACTAAGTAAAGTACGACACAAATTAGATGTAGCATCGGAAAATGAAATAGAATGAAAATAAAACCGATTACTGCCGATTTACACAACCAATAGAAATAGCTCCCTATCGCGCCATGCGACGCTATTCGTCGCTATAGATTCTCGCGTCAGAGAAAGCAAGTGCATGTAAATCGACGTGTCAAATTGACGAATATATTAGGTCATATGATATTACAAGTTATTACGTTTGTGCAAAGATCATATTCGTATGAGAAATAAATATTGATAATTTGGGATAGCGTACTCAATTCGGATGTGATCGATTTTACGAATTTTGCCGATGCGATATCTAAGTTTTGTCGTACTATATATTCCTCTCCGCGCCTGTCTATCAACTTTCTACTTATTTCAAGTTGATTAATAGTAATTTTCTTTAGTAATAATTACTGTTCGTTAAATGAGTTTGACGTTGCATCCAAATCTATATTGTCAGTTCCATGGCTCGGATAACAAGTTTTCCTCTTCTTTGAAAATATAAACAGTACCTAATCTTCGTACAAAACACACATGTTTCTTGAAATAAACATGCGTGTATTTAACAAAGTTTTCTGTTAGATAAAATTCAAAATATATGTTCTCTTTATAATTGTTACGAAATCGTGTCCTGGCTGTTTTTGAGAGTGAGGTATTAAATAAAATTTAATTTACTATAATCTATATTATTATAAGTACTCTTCTAATATGAAATATAAATACAATTGCGTATTATGTAGATATAGAGAGGAATGGTCGGATATGTGGACTGTGGATACAATTACCTACTTTAGATTTAGAATATTTTTCTTTGTGTATAATAATATAAATGTATATATTTATTAGCATTCGCGATAAACTAATAAATATTTTCTTATAAAAACGTTGGGTAACAATACTATTTAAAGTAATAAGGTAAAACAACAGCCTGAAAATGTTGCTAGCTGGGCTAAGGCCTCCTCTCGATATTAGGTGAACTTTTTGAGCATAATTCACGTTTCTCCAATGCTTTCTTAATTTTTAAAATAAATCAAACTTTTGTATAAAACCATCGATATCACAATTCCTATACAAACATCAAAAATATCATTCAGAATTGATGGGTGCAATCAAATCATATACTATAGCAATAACAACAAATCGTAAAATTGAAGGAAGCTTAAAAATTGACCTATGGCCGCTTCAAATTGTTTTATGGCTTCATATTGCGCAAGAGTCGGATTGCTCCTAATCCACTACTTGGGTGTCTAGTTTTATATTGAGCTACATAAAGTGTAATAAACGTTTCTCAGCGTAACCTTAACATTTCTGTTGTACGAAAATAAACTTTATTTATACAACGCTAAGGTCGATAAACACTGTTACGAGTAGAGCTACTACACGTGGGTGAATCGTAGGCCATTATAAGTTTACGGTTCGTGTCATTCATTTAGCGAATTGTGATAGATGGATTGAAATCATTTACATATTTGTTTGTATTGACTCATTTATAATGTCGTGTTTGTATTTTTTATGTGTCCGGTATGTACGGTTTCAATCAATTTATTGAAAATCTATTTAACGTAACATTTCAATGGAGGTTGTACCTATATAATTTAGGTATATAACAGTTGCAAGCCTCGTTGCATTATAAGGTGATGCTTTCGGCTTTAAGAAATCAAAAAATCTCTACAAGTACAAATGCCTGTTTCTTATATAAGTACATACACAAAAAACACAGTTAGTTATGTAATGTATTGTACGCTAAACCTTCTGCATAACGCGCTGCATATTCTGGAATAAATTCTATGTAATTTTTTTTAGATTTTTAAAAAAAATAAGCAATACAAATGCGTTTCGTCGTTTATAAGCCTATTATTTATTTTTGGTAAACAATTATGGAAAAACTAATTTCTATTAGGTAAAATTCCTAAGTCAATCCTTTAATAAATCGATTAAAACCTCCTTGAAATTTTTATCATATTATCATCATCGCGTATTAAAAATGAAATGTATAAAAACTTTTTGTTACTTAGGCGAAAGAGTACTAACGTATGTAGGTGCCTCAGTATAAGATGTTTCATACGTTCGTACTGAACAAATTTAATGCCATGTTTTATGTAATCGATAGTGGTCATAAAAAGCACATTGGTAATTACATTTTGTAGTGAGTGTAAATTTGTGGTAGTAAGATGTATTTCAGATAAGAATCGCTATTAACCAGTAAAATGGTGGTTTCTAATCAATGTCCAATCAGTCGACGGTTGTAAAGTTAACTAAGCAGGAAATTAGACTCGTAGCGAAGTTAGTGTCTGCGTTTTCAGTGAAAAAACATTGCCTTTAACGGGGTTTTAGGTTACGGAAAGGTTATATAATTTACTATTTTGAGACTAGGATTGTTAATTTCGCTATACAATGAAAGTGATTATCTTTTTAACGTAAAAGTAGTTAGAAACAGAAACGTGTTCGTAAAATTAGTTTCTTAAAGACAGCGGCTTGGCTGTGCCCCGGCATTGCTGAAGCTCTTGGACGACGGTTCCTTTTACCATGATTATGTTGGTAGAGTGTTGGTGCCATAGTTGATATTCTTAAACAAGTAGTCACTAGCTAACAGATTCTAGTAAATATCGTGGTGTAAGCGTGTATTTCATTTCTGGTGGTTAGGTCTCTTAATAATAATCCTTTTTTCTCCTTTTTGTCATATGTTATTACCATACTTGTATGTTACTTAATTATATTACCTACATTAAAATTCTTTTCGAGTTGAAATTGTGTGTTTTTTCTCCATTGTGCGGGCTCTCTTTATTTTGAAAAGCCACTAAGCCATCGAGGTTTTCGTCTTCATATATTGATACCTATGGCCAGTAGTAGTAGGTATTTAATTATCTAAATAAATACATATGTTAGAAATAGAGATGTAACGGGTAGCAGTTTGGCCGGATTACGGATATTCGGCCGACCATATAGCTATATATATAACTATCCTATATAAAATATTTAATAGAAGAATAGAGTTAATTTTGAATCTATTGAACTGATCATTACTATACAAAGGACATAATGTTGTCGTCGTCGTTTCCTTCTTAAAAACCTAGAAACTTACAAGACGGTAAACTTAACTTAATAACTTATTTTTTTATCTACCGTAGATTCAAGCAAATAGCTTCAATCCTGTGTAACATTTTAAAGCTTTGAGTCAATAAATCGAGTAAACGACTCTTAGAGGCTGTTATTTGTCGTAAACGGTTACAAATGGACATTAAAATGGTGCTGTTTGTGACGTATAACAAATATTAGTGCTTGAAGCAGGTTTGTGATGCTACCTACGTCACATTGCGTGTTCGTTCCGCGTGTTTTAGCTTGTAATTTATAATTCCTGCTTTGAAGAGCTGTTAGATAAGTCTATAAGTCTTCTCAGCGTATAAGTATATTTGAAAATTGCAAATAATATAGTTAAACAAAATGGCAATAATTGAACAATTACTGTTAAAAGTTTAAAACGTAAGTAGGTATGTGAAGGTACCTACCTATATGTTGATAGTAGTAGGTATAGTAGATAGTATTATAGTAGATATTTGCTTTATTAAAGATTCATTCTAATTAAAAATCTACGTAACCTTTCGTTTATTATTAGTGGTCAAACCTTTATAGCTTTATTCAATATTTAGGTAATAACTATACCTGTAATTTTATAAGCTACAAGCCTTAGCCTAAATATGCTACAAAAGAAAGAAAATTGGTATCTAGGTAGAATTAATTACCTATTAGCTTTGTCTAATTGTCTTAATTTTATATTTGGTATTAGTACTCCTAGGTATGTAAGGAGGTAGTTAGATGAGATTCAACTATGTACAATTCTACCAACAGCGAATACGAAGTATGTCTTTACCAAGACAATACTTCGATTAGGGTTATTTTGTATTTTAGTAATATTAGGTATGTGCCTATGTACCTACTAACATAATTATATAAACAAAAATAAAGGACTTATATATTAAAGACAATATTATATATTGATTAAAAACAAAGTATAAGTAAAATTACAAAATAACGAAAAAAGTAAATAAGTATGCACGTACATATACCTATAGTAGACACAGGTGCATATAGGAAGTAGGTACGCATAACACAGCAGCTCATCTTACCAGTAAAAACTATAGGATACAACACAATTCAAGTCCTTGTTATACGTTTATCTTTGTCTTTAGCAATTTCGTACCATAATATGCACAATTGGTTCAGATTTAATCTTGCAAACTCCCTGTTACAATGCGGGAGTCTTTCAAAGATGGCAGAACACAAAGGCGGTCGCTGTTTCGGTGGTGCGTGGGCGTGGCCGAATCAAGGCCGGCCCTTTACAAATGGCGCCGAAATCAACCAATACCGCCGCGGAGAAGGCTTCCATTTTAGAATAAGTGACTGTCACTGGTGAAATTTATTTGAGTTCGTAATTTGACAGTTCTTCCCTATTAATAACTTAAAAAAAATATTATTTATTTATTTAGAATTTTGTAGTGTTTTATACTCTTGAGTGAATGTTTTTGTTCTAGTATTGTATGCAGAAAATTCGCATTCATATGAAAATCACAGAATGAAAAAGAAAGTTGCGACTTTTTATTCTATTCAAAAATTTCACGAGCTGGAAAAAAAAAGTTTCGTCTAAAAAATGTCATGAATTATAAATCCTAATTTTTTATTTTTTAAATCATCTTTTATTATAAATAATTAATTTATAAGATGAGTAAATAGATATTAAACAATGACATCTATAGGTATTTTCATGTAAATGAGGTTATAAAACCTTGGATTAGTATCTCGTGAAAGTGAAGGTAGTTCAAGATAATTTTAAGAGATGTCGCTAGTAATACAATACAGAATGACAATGTTTTAGTTCCAAATTAAATGTCTAGATGGCGCTATTCGTGATAGTTAGTTAAAAGTTTTTGAATGTTCTTCTAGATGGCACTGCATGTGCATAAATATAATATATTTTTTTAATCGCACTTAATTAGACTAATATTCTTATTGTGAAGTTTTTTTTAATAATTTCAAAAAAGTTAATATTTTTAAGTAATTGTGACCCTCATAATGATAATAGTTTATTAACATATATTTTTTTACAACGGAATCATTTATATTGTGAAATAGGTAGATACCTACCTATTGTACTTATATTATCTAGGTATGTACCTCTATATATGTAGAAAAAATCTTATGCTGTATTTTTAATAATTTAGTTCGTAGACGTCGAAAAAGCTCTGTGGGTTTTACAAAAAGCAAAACATAAAATATTCAAATGATCTATCTGCCTTGGGAATATCCGATGAGGTCTCAATCTAAAACTACGATGTGTCATCTTTATTCTTCTAAGAAATATTAGTTCTAGACACAGTCACAGGCTAAACAAACCCTTTGTTTATTGATGATTTTAAAGCCAATGTTTTATTATCCATGCATATGTAGGTATATGCATGTACCGCTTAAAAAATTAATAGGTATAAGTAAGTACATTGTGATTAATGCACTATTCCCACTTACTTACCAGTTAAAATTTATTTAGTTTCAAAAGTGAAACCTACCTACATAGATATTGCTTATCTATCTAATTAGTTAGGTTAGGTTAGGTTAGGTTAAGTTAGGTTTCAAAAGTGAAACCTACCTACATAGATATTGCTTATCTATCTAATTAGTTAGGTAGATGATTTCTCTTTAAATAGTAATATACATTAAAAAAAAACGGAGAAACGAATTTGCCTTATATTTGCTAAATGAAGAAATAAAAAGTAATCATATTTTTTGTTATTACTTATTCAATTCTTTTTTCTGCACTTTAATAAATTTTTCAAACAAATAGTTACATTTATATTCCACAGACGCAACGAAGAAGAAACATTTTTTTATGAATTAACTTCTACCAAGAAACATACCTAATACCCTAATACAGAAAAGATTGATGCTATAATATTACCTCGCAAAAGCCGGCAACGTCGAGTAGGTAGGTAATATCTACGTGTGGGGTCAATAATTATATTATACCTGTATGAATGTATGTGCGTATTATAAAGCTACATTTTGATTTAGGTAAAGCTATTAAGATAATTACCTAAATGCTTAAAAAAGTTTAGGAAACTCTACATTTGTTTAAATCCATAGTAAATACTATAAACAAACGTACAAAAGTTCGATATTTAAATATTATGTATTCAAATCTTAAATGCGATTTCACGATATTCTCTACTTGATTGTCTACTTATTCCCAGCATCAAATCCATCTATTGTTATACAGAGTAATATAAATATATTGTATTGCAGAAACTTGCATTTAAATTGCTGAAAATCATAAATTTAACAAGAGCGATCTGGCTGGCAAATCTTGATTTTATTGCTTTAAAGGACGTTACCCAGAGTTCAACGCTAGGCAGTTTGACTCTACATTAAAAAAAATACTATAATCGACAATATTTTTTAGAAAAAGGATGTTTGACTTATTTCATTATTATTCATGTTACCAATAGATTGTCATTTCATTATGAATAACACTTTTTTTAATTTTAAGAAGAAACATTATTTAAACCACGTATTTTCAATATTTTAGTGGTACAATTTACCTTATTCATGGTATAATTAAAATTACTTGTTCGCCATAAAGTTTCTAAAAAATCAGTTATTTTGCGATACCTACAAATATACATAGGTACTCTCCCCTAATATATATACCAATAGGAAATGTAACATGTTAATATAAATGGGTAGGTACATATTTAATTATGAATATCAATACATTAAGACCTCATTTTTGTCACCTTATTTACGAAACTAATCTTCTAACCTCTATTTATGTGCTAAATGTTTTACGATGAGAAAAAGCATCCTCATTTTGATCTTCTTGCTTGTTTCATGATACTCTACCTCCTGTGGTTCAAGTACCTACCTACCTAGCAAAGGTAGTCTAGTAACTAAAAACATACCTACCTATGTTAGTAAAGAATTTTAGAAATTTGAATACTTACATTTTTATCTCAAATAATAAAAGAGTCACAATGTTAAATATGAGAGCACACAATACCTATCTATCCTATTATCTATCTATTTTATAGTGCGCGTAGATGAATACAAAAGATGGAGTAGCTATGATGCTAAGAAAATGTATGTTCTTGATTTTTAAATCTTAACATCAAAGCATTAAATACTATTTTCCAGTACAATGTATAGAACGTTGAGCTTTCATAAGGGGGGAAATGGGGTGGCGTTTGCGTATTGATCGGCGGCCATTTTAACTCGCGCATGCGTGGTGAGCCCTGTTGCTTTCCCATATTAACTCCGTAATTACAGAGATGGCGTTGTAATTTTTTAGGTAAAATTAGAATTTATTTTTGTTTTTCGAACATTATTAGAGTTACATATACTTATGGGTAAAAAGGTAAAGGGAAAACCTTCGGTTTTTGGGATTATTAATTAATATATTTATAAATTATAGGTATATCACTGAGATCATTACAGCATTAAGCTAGTTCTCTCGATACGTAGGTACATACATTTACATGTAATGATTACAACTGTCATTTAATATATAAAATATACAACTATAACAAATTATAAAACGTACCTACTAATTCGCATTTAAATGTAATCACACCAAAGCTAATTAAACTAGAACCGTGTATTGAAATGTAGTACATCGTAAATATTTTATATTTTTATATACAGACATGATAATGAGTCTTAAATGAATAGGTATAGAGGTATTCATACAGAGAGAGGACAGTCATGCTTTACCTGTAAACTATATACCTACTTTTATTTACTAACTATTTTACCTTAATACTTATATAAAACCTACTTGAAATGAGATCTTTATTCTAGGTATGTTACTTTTTTTCATTTTTATAAAGGTTAATAATTTTGTCCATATACATAACAAAGTTTTAGATATTAAAAGATATTTTTTAATTATATTTATTTATTGGATATTCTAGACATCAGAATAATAGGCAAACATAAGGCAGACTTTTTAGCAAATTCTAAGCGTTTTTATTAAAGACATAGAGCTGCCATGGTAGCAGCCGTAATCTTTATTGTTATTCAATAGATTTAAGACGAAAATCTTTATTCAATGTTTTAAATATTTTTTTTATATCTTCATTGAATATTTTTATCTTTATTGATTACACTCATCTTTGTAAAATGCAGAAAAGTTTAGACAACAACGACGATGACCGACGGTGTTTTGCCGTCGGCAGTTTGTCAGTAAGTACCTACCTACTTACTATATGTATATACTTAGGTTAATAATGTAATACTCGACTTGCAGTTTACAAATTGTTTTTATAAAAAAAAAACACCTTTTTGGTAAGCCGAAATATAAATGTAGGTAAATTTATAACCGCTAAAAAGTCAATTAATTACAAAAATATTTCTGTATTCTGTTTTAGCGTGCCGAAGTATATTATTTATCATTTAAAATTTTTTCTATATATTATTGATCATTTAAAAAAATGAAATGATAGGCATTTACGTATGTAGTTTTTCCATCCAAAATGAATATAGGGCAAATAAATCTAGAGCCGTACTGTAAAAGGAATATTGCCTTGAATCTCAAAGATCCCCTTTTATGTCTCTTATGAATATTGCCCAAGGGACGACAAAATTTTACTTGCTCGTCATTTTGTTTTGCATAATATTAGTTTTATGACAAAAGCGCATAAAGAAACTACGTAGGCATTTTAAAATACAAACAGATACAGCTTTACAACACACGATGTAAAGTTTTATGATAATAATAGTAAACAAATTATAAATTATAACAAGAAATATAATTATAAATAAGCTGTTACTATAACATCTTAAAAGAAAAATCGTTGTATAAAAAATATATATAAAAAGTTTCGATTTAAAATTCACTAACACGTATAAAGCATTTGCCTACCTAATATATCAAAGCAAGGATTCTCTAAAAGGGATAAATTTAATTGTATATTATTACAGGTTAGTTTTAATTAATAAAAAGATTGCAGTCATTAAGTATTACCATCAGAGGCAGCTTATAGTTGAAATAAGTCCACATCTCAATACCTATATAAGTCCGAAGCCGTATCGCCTCGCGTCACGTGCCCGTAGTAATAAAATCCAACGGTGCCGCTCGAGAGAAACGCGCACAGGGAAGTGACTTTCTTTATACTTTTATACTTTCTTTTTGCTTTATACACTTTTCTTTTTACGTCCCCGTCGAGGCCGGAGACGTGACGCCGATATTTCTAAGAAAATTCGAAACATTCTCTAGTGTATATCGTTGTTCGTCGGACATTTTCTTTTGATGTTTCCTTAAGAGTATTACAGTCTTGTGTATGGATTTATGGCTAGAGTGTGCAGAAATTTTCCAATATATACCCGTAGGTACTTACACGTTTTTGCTAAAGAATGGATATTTTTATTTATATATAGTAATTCTTTACTTATCTTTTAACTATATAAATTGTTTTCAGAATACGTATCTTAAGTGTAAACTTATTTATTTTTTAAATTAATCACTAAGTTATTCCTCTAGTTTCGTTTAAAGGGGAAGTCAAAAGATTAGGGGCTTGAAATTTTGTTTTATTCAAATGATGTAACCCTTTTACGAGGAGATCGAGTCGGCGGTGGGTCGGGCTTGGATGCGATAATTAAAACCTTTACAACAGTGACATTTACGCTGATGCGAGGATCCAGCCTTAATGAAGGGCGGGCTCTTTGACTCAAGCTACGGAATCCCTTAATTAACATTTTCCACGCGATAGTATAGCTGACTTTAATACCGAACACTAAATTTCGACCAGACAGTTCGGGTTACTCGCGTTATCTCCCCGCGATATTTTATTTAAATTAAAGATCTCGCTCCATGTATAAACACTTTTTTTATTTTACAAAGTAAATAGATGTTTATAATTCTGAGATATGTTTGCATTTATACATATCGGCAGTAAAACTTTGCCAAGCGTCATATTCTTTTCGCTGACAATAAAATGAGATTTTCGTATAAAGATCTTCGCTTCTAGTCGTATAAAATGTATTAAAAGAATTTGAACTTTTGAACAGATTAAATGTTAAGTTAATTAAAAGGAATACTTCAAAGTCGTTGACATACACATGGCGTTTATGTTTTTTCATCTACTTACCTACTTACGTTCCACATAACTGATCCGCCTTTTTGTGTGTTAAGGCGTTTTTTATAATCTCAAAACTGTCCTTATAAATCTAACGTAAAGATTTTTTTAAAATCAATTTCAGTGGATCTTTTTTATAGCGCGATCATACAGACTCTTCAGTTGTATAATATTTTGGATAGAGCCTGTAAATGAAGATATCATAAAAGGTATCGCGCTATTGATCATTTTACGATTTCGAAGACAATACAGATTATTGTAACAGAACAATAGATACAATAATTGTTACAAGACATATTGTGTGTAGTGACTGATCTTATCTGTAAGCACGTCGGTCCGAGTGAGTCGTATGTAAACTAGAAGTAGTCTTATATTCTATGTGCCTTCTCCTTAAATGATTGCTTGAGATTATTGGTGTAAAGAATATTTGAAATAATAGGGGAAGGTTGCTATCATTGGACCGGCTCTTTCATTGGACCGCCTAATTCTTTCAAAAACTATGCGTGTTATGACCAGTTCAATACGATGCTGTGCAACAGCACCGCACCCTTTGTCCATCCACCAAACCTCAGTGCGCTTGTGAAACGTGGCACCTAGTAATGCGTACACCCATGTCAGTGGCGACCGTGATATAAAAACCGAGCCATCAACAAACTGATGTAAATAGCACTGTATTTATTGAAGTTTGATGATTGTAATACATCAGGATAGAAAATTTATCTACTTTTACAGAGATGATGAAGTTTTTTACCTTATTTTACATATTTTTAAATATTCGCTTTCGTTCTGTTGATATACCTAGTTGCCATCAATGGACCACTATGGTGACGCCATTATTGGACCGGTCCAATCAAAGAAACTTAGCGAATTAATTATTTTCAATTCAACGAAATGTTTCTGTCTGTGTAAATTTACTGTATGAAAATGTGTGTGAAATTAAATAAATGTGATTTTTTTTCTCTATGATAGTCCCAACTCGAAATTATTGTAATTGATTGTGAAAAGTTCCTAAACAGTTAGTTATAATATTAATTCACAAGGAAAAAACATATTACTATTATAAAATCTTATGAATATAAAAGTAAAAATTATTGTGTGTTTCATTTGAGTCACCTTCATTGGACCAATGAAATAATACAAATGTTTCTTAGTCCAATGATGGCAACTTAGTGGTCCATTCAAGGTGACGTTGGTCCATAGAAAGCAACTCTTCATTGAAAAGTTATTTTAGTATATTTTTAAAATCTTGCAACTTACATTGCGAATAATTTATATATGATTAATTAGGTAACATAAATAGCATTACATTACAACATTTGGATTCCGTTTGTCGATGATATTTCATGAGATATGATGTCATAAAGTTAAGTGGTCCAATCATAGCAACCTTCCCCTAGTAATACATAACAGCTTTTTTTTTAAATTTATCTTGAGCGGGTTTTTTTGCGGGAACTTTTGTCTAAAAAAAAAACAGACAATAACAGATAAAATATATATTATGTTCTTTTTACAATAGTTAATTAAATATATGCTTAGGAAATAATAAAAATAAACTCATTTTAAAATTGTTTTTTAATAATTTTACGCCATCTCTCTGATTCACGCGCTAGGAATGGTCTCTTAGTGTGTTCAATCGTAGGAATATATATCATTATAAAATTAAATTGTAGTTAGTGAGAACTAGCTTCTTTATATTATCAGTATCTCATTTATTTGTAAGCTGAACAAGTATCTGAAAAAAAATTGTCACTTTGCGTTCTAAAAAAGTTAGTAAATATGCACATTGTTATGTAAACAAAATTATGTACCATTAAAAACAAACCTTTGGGCTGGTTGCAGATATTATTCCATTACATCTTTGTAGCTCCTTACTACTATCATAAAGTAAGTCCAAACTATATAAAAAATATTGATGTAAGTATTTCATAAAACATTGACAGAAATTACGAAAAAATGTCAATAAGGCTAGATTTCAAAATGTACGAATAAATAATTATAAACTGTAATGACTTTGCAATTATTTACATTACGTCTCAGTGGAAAATGAAACGTTTCCATTTTTGTTTTAGACTGTTATAAATTAAAGAGGTGTAATTAAAGTATTGAATTAATAATGTATATATATATACTTAGTTTTATTGTCCCCTTTAAGTAATCAATATAATTTCGAAATTTATCGAGAAAAAACAACTTCAAAATCAGTATTACAATAACAGTATTATTATTCGAATACGTACGTAAAACGCTAATCACAATAGATATTAAAGGAATCGTTACGTTGCAATCCTTATCGACTGTCGATACAAATATAGCGCATACAATAAACGCTATAAAAGTCAAGATGCTCAGTGCAGTGCTGTATAGGAATAGCGTCGCAGTCACCCGACTGTTCTGTGAAGTGACATAGTAGGATACAATTATTTTTAGTCGAACAGACGGAAGCGAAACGACATCAATTATACATAGCACGTGTATACATACATCCTTGTCTTATTAAAGCACTGTTACTATATTCAAACCAATACGTTTTTCTTATGGATAGTTGAAATGTTAACGAGGCCTTATTCATTTACTATGGACATATGAATCAGAAAGCTAAGAAAGCTACCAATAGGATAAATGTTTTAACTAGGGTTAGTGTACGTACAAAGAGTAGGGTTTCAGATAAAAATAACGGCTTTTTTTTAGCGTTTCCATCTTAAGAAATACGTTGTTTTTACTAAAATTAAATTGAGATTAATAACGAGTCCCATAGTATAGAATAATTTAAATTTTGATTCAACATTCCGAAGATCATGAATAAATATACTTAATAAATGTACACGTTTATAACTTTAAACATAAGGGTTAGACATCGGATAAGGTTATCGTTAATATTTATTATAATTGTGATTAAACCTTACTTATCAACAAAACGTAAAACAACGTTTGCGTCTTGCATAAAAACGAATGTTACCTACATTCGTAGGTAACAGGTGCTCAGTATCTACAGTAGGTGCCTACTTAGTTAGGTTATTAATAATAACATTTTTTTTAAATTAAGAATAATATTGAAGTGGAGCTATTGCTTACCATAAATATTCCAATTAGAAATATTACACTTGCTAGAAAGAAAAGTACTCCCGCAAACGTCGACATGAATAAAACTAGTTGAAAAATCCAAGCAAATTCACTTGATTTACAAACTTCCGGTACCAGATACACACAGGCGTCAAGTATTGAGTTGAACTATGAAAAAGATATATATGTGTATACTATATCTACATAAATTTTCTTTTACGTCTCTGTTTGGTCATTTGTGATTAACCCAATATGGCTTGAATTAATATATCCTAATTTTTACTTAATCAGTACTTACGTCATTTAAAAAGGTACACAATATTTACAAAATTTAACATATAAACTAATTTTAAAATACTTTAGATTAAAATTATAAATACATCAATGACAGAATACAATTTCCGACATGTGCCAAGATCCACACGATGTTTTCCTTCATCGCCTTTAGCTCTTTAAACCCAAGTCTGAGCAATATACAACATAGTTGAAGGTATCCTCTGAGACCAATATTTATAACATACAAGTAGCTAATCGTCTATTATTAAAATTGGAAAAGGGTTAGTATGTAACTACTAAACTTCTTTATAAAACTTACGATTCCATAGACTGCTATAATTATAGAAGCGATTTTTAAATTAATACAAAAACAGCACTCCGAAACTACGGGCAGTTGATCAAATACCGACATATTTTAATTATTTTTATGTTCTTTAAGTCAAAACAAAATTCCACTCTCTCGCTACAACTCTTTTGACAGAATCTAGACAACGTCAAAGAGTATTTTAAGTTTCTATGGAAGAGAAGGTGCATTGAAAGTATTTTGTTTTTATTCTGTCACTTGTGATATTTTTCCATAACGCATTATTATAATTATCAATTATGTAATAATTATAACTGGTGTGTTTCACGTGCAATTCTAATTAAAATATCAAAAGATTTATGCTGGAGTTGTTTGTTTGTGACTTTGTCCACTACATATTTATTGTTGCCGTCAAGCTTCTAAGTTATTTCTCTTTAACAAAGTTCGAGGTTAAGTTACTATTTTTAATATTGGTCTAATATTTGTATATTTATTTAAAAATCATTATTTCGCAACGCTTCATTTCGACACATCATTTTTTGAATAAAACCTCCTTGACCAACCTACATCACTCTCCAATACGAACTACCCACGAATTAACTACACACTTATGCATTAAAATATTAAATAAATAAAAAAGAAGCAACGATAGGTACTAATGTTGTATCGCTAAAAATGTTGCATCATTTTTAAAATTTAGTTATATATTCTTTATACATCTTATACCTTCTATGAATATATGAAATACAACAATGACAATAGAACGAACATTTTATTTAATATATAACAAACTGAGATAATCAATAAAGATCACAGACAATCACATCAATATTTAGAAACGTTTACATAAGAAGTTATATAATCAAAACATTTCATCTTTATAGCTTCTTATAACTATCATGAAGTAAACCCAAACTGAAAATAAAAATCAATAATTAATAAGACACTTTAAAATATACAAAGATACAAAAATATTCTATAAAAATGACAAGGCTTAAGAAGAATAAATATATCCAAATGAATTGTAAGCAGGTGTAAAATATCATAAAATTCTATTCTTTTTTCTTGCATGAGTATAATTTATACTAGCAATTCGCCCAAAAAGCCCCAGCTCTGTGCGGGTGCAATTTATAATTAAGGAAATTAATCAATATTCATATAATTTGGACCCTACAGCGTTCTGACATAATGTAGCTCTCTACCAAAGAAAAAAATATATAAAATCGCATGATTACTTCCGAAGATTATCAAGGATGGGTAACTTCGTAATATTAGGTATATTATGAAGTTAGTCTCTTTAGACACACACATAATATGGTAGGTAAATATTGACTTACGTAAAACAGAAATAATGAGTGAAATATTCGGCCAGTCCACAGCACAATTTTGGTCTATATTATCCGCTACTATGGCAACTATTATAAAAATCACGTAAAGTAGTATTAAACATGCTATTGCACATAAAAATATAACTGCAGTAATTCTGGTTCCCTGTGGAATAAAAATTATATATAAGTTTATTTACCATTTTTTAAATATTTAGTGTATTCAAAATCCAATACTCTAAACCCCCAAAGATTACAGGTTTAAAACTGTGCAAGAACAAGTTGTGTGATTTAGTTTTTTTTTTGTACCTAACGCATGTCGATTTCAACGGTGAAGGAAACCATTGTGCGAAAATTATGCTACATATATATCCAAATTGCTCGACCAACGAAAATAAGTTCTAAAGATATTCCTCTGCAGGACTGGAAACCTTAGACAAGCACTGGAACATTTACTGGCTATCATTCTGCGTTCCCTTAATAATTATGTTTTTAATGTTTTACAACACCACCCGTGTTTTACTAAGAATGAAATTGTGTATTAAAACTATAATTATTTTTAAAAACTCACAGTTATTATACCAATTATGAAGACGACAGCTGCAATCAACAGAAATACATCGGTTGCAATAAGGGCGTATCCGAGATATGTCACAACGACCGCAATCGTCTCTTCGCTTGAGCCGCATATTGGATTCATATACAAATACACAGAATTAGCAATATTTAGCTGAAAGAATTTCAAGATTAAACGAACATATAAAATGACATATCATCTCTAGAGTTATAACCAAGCAGATAAATATATTTTGGCAAGAAATAATTTTATAGTAGATTTACAATAAAATTATCAAAACTTACGATTCCCACGAGAGCTATAGCGATACTACCTATTTTTAAATCAATACAGAGGCAACATTGATCAATAGTCGGTAAAAAGTCGAAAAAGGACATATTGTTGTTTTTATTTTTCTTTTAATTTGCTTTGTTAATTGAAAACAAATTCGTGATACAAATTATAACTCTAAAACTTGTTATTATATTTGTTGCATATAAAATATTTTTGACATCAAATTTAATGAGTCAACGTCAAGTTTAAATCATAGAGAATTGATATTTAGGATATCAAAGACTTGTGAACTAATCCTTAAAGATATTTAAGGATTAGTTCACGAAGAAGAAATGTCTTCAGGGTTTATACGACGTTGTTATTTGCGAGTCAGTAGGTACTCCGCCTATTGCTATTTAATTTAGTCATGTTGTATTTATTTGCTACTCAGTACCTAAGAGATATATTTCAAAATCTCAGCATATAAAAACTATGGCGTTTACCTATTAGTAGAAGAAGAAGTTAGGATTTTGTTATTATTATTATTATTATATATTTATAGTCATATTCTTTACAACATATATGTTTAGATAAATTTGAATGATAGTGAAGTATGCTTTTACGTTAGAGAAGAAAAACGAAAGGAACGTAAATTATTACTTTATTTTTTTCAATTAATATAACAGTTAATTTAAGGTGTTCATTAACAATATAAGTAAAGCAAAAACATTTATTCTTTTCCTATTCTATTTGTCCTTCGTATGCATTGATGATGATGACAAAATAGCACCACACTGTAAACACATTAACAATTATATAATTTACCAACTAACAAACATTTACCTGTAATTAGTCTTTATATATGTCAACAAATAGTACGTTTCTTTCTTTCTTCTTTATTTACTGATTTTTTTCAGGTTAATGACCTTTGTTTCGTTACTGAAAAGCCGTTTTCAGTTAGATGTGTTACACCACCTTAGTTTCATATTTTAATTATACTTACTTAAATACTTACTTATTGTGTAAACGATCAAATTAAATATTTGCGAGTTATACCATCTGCAGTGCGCATAGGGCTCTTGTACAATTATTAAAATTGCATACAGAATCGTTAAAACACATTTCAACAATATGGAAACTATAAATATGTCAGCGGTTATTCGAATAGACTGTAAATAAAAAAAAATAAAAGTAAAATAAAAATCATCCTATATATATTAATAAGAATAAATGTATAAATGTATAAATGTATTTTTAATGACCATATTTAATCAAAATCATTTATTTCTACCTACTATTTAAATATAGGATGTAACAAAACAAATTAAATACTAAGTAAATAAGGCATTATAAAAGACAAAATATTAATATTGAATATGGACATTCTTACCCAAAATATCCCAAGTAGGAACGCAAATGCACTCGCTAATAGTATCATTTCAGATGTAAAAAGAACCCATCTCAGTATGTTTACAGGTAGTTTAACAGGACTAGAAACATTGTAGAGTTCTTTGCAAAGAGGTCTGCATAATAGAGCCGAGGTAACGATGCTTGAAATCTGAAAACGTTTTTATATACTAAATATCTTTTTAAATAGATAGTTTAATAGATAAATTATAACCAATACTTTTATTGTCCAGTATATTTCAACGATTCTATAATGAAGCAGTTTCAGAATATTGAAAGACAAATTATATAATGCTTAAGTTTTAGAGGGCGTTGATTAAAGCATGGGATGAGTAGGCAAGGGAGAGTCTAAGGGGTGGTTTTAATTATATTATTATATTTATTTTTGTGTCTGTGAGAAGTCAGGGGGTCAGGCGTCTGTACTATCCGGGTCTTTTCAGCGTTGTTTCTATACACGCAGATAATATACCGTCAAATAGCGACCACACCAACTAATCTTTATATGTTCAACACAAACATACAAAATATACGTAAAATAAAATAAAATAGTAGGCAGTATATTAACTCTATAGATTACCATTTAAATTAACTATAATTATTTATTTATAAAAATTATAAAGCACCATTTGATTCCATACAAATAGCCAATACATAAAATATATATTAAATGGTGACAAAATTTTACGCACATAGCATATATATACTTGTAGTTCGTAATGTGGTACGTACCATGCCCGTAAAAATAATAATAAACGAGGCACATTTTAAATTTCTCGTACACCAACAAAATCTCTCCGCTTTCGGTAAACATTTGAATAATCCCATCGAAGTGTCAGTATATTATTGCACTTAAAACATTAAACTAAATTTAAGGTCCTATAAAATATTGCAATTACAGTTTCGTGTATAAAATATTTTTATTTACTTTTTATTTTCCACGTAACGATGTCTTATACAAATATAACATTACATTTTTGCATATTGATACCTACTTGACAGAATGCACAGATTCAAAAAGATTTTTTTTTATAACTAGGCTTCGAATACACATGCCATAATAGAATAAGAACACATATGCACTAAGAATTATAACCTACTTTAAAGTATTTGAAATGTTGATTAAAGTAAATTCACGAGTCGTTAGATTTG
Source organism: Vanessa cardui (assembly GCF_905220365.1). Classification (NCBI taxonomy): domain Eukaryota; kingdom Metazoa; phylum Arthropoda; class Insecta; order Lepidoptera; family Nymphalidae; genus Vanessa; species Vanessa cardui. The sequence continues at coordinate 9,415,314 of NC_061136.1, forward strand.
TTGATTGATTTCAACCAAAGATTGTGGATTCAAAACCGGGTTAATACTATTGATTCTTATGATTTCATGATTCAATAGTTGTTGATTATTAAACTCGGTTTCGTAAAGGTAAACCTCATACGGAAACCTACACTTTTGGAACGATAGTTCACCAACCCGTTCATAAAGGAACATGGTGGAAGAATCTCCAATCCTCAAAAAAGAGAGGTATTAGAATAGTAGTGGTATTAATAGTTACTATTATTAAATTTTAACTGGTCAATGGTATTTAATGACCTTAGACAAGAGAGTTTAGTAAGTACCTAGTTGGAATTAGTAGTAGTTGTAGTAATATTTAATTGTCAATAAAACAAAAATAAAAAATAAATAATTTATTAATAAAAAAAGAATATAAAAAAAAATCGTACGTAGTATAAGGATAACACAGGCTTACTGTACGTATCTATAATGATTTTAACATAACACTTTCCACTGTTGACTTTTCGTTTTAATTTTTCGAGCGAACCTTTTATAATGGCCCTCAAGAAGTCCTTTGTCTGTAGGAATACACCACTATTAAAAAGTAGATCCAAACTGAAAATTGAAATATATAATAGTTACGTCATGAATATATACCCAAAGCAGACGGAAGTGGCGGATGTTATGTATCCATATATACTGATCATCGTATACGATATGAACTTATACAATCTGACGAATACCGAGGCAGTCGGTGGAGAAAGTTGATAGTATGAGTTTATGACAAGAATTAAATATAGCCGTATTAGGAACACTGAAAAATAAAATCTTAAATTCATTTTATCTTGATTATTCAGTGTTTTTTTTGTCATTGCATGAGACTCGAATATGACTACACTTAAATGAATAACATTAATTATTTAATTTAATTTCCGAGTAAAGGACATTTTCAATTAAATTAATTAAAAGATAAGATGATTTATGCTTAAACGATGAACTCACATAGATAGATAGATACATATACCTAAGTGAAATCAAATCGAATTCGGGACCAATCACTACACCCATCTACGATTATTTTAATTAATGTATCTCATCTGTATATGCAATTTAATATATTAAAAATTATTTCCGTGTAAGATAAGAAACAAAACATTAAAATTGTTTTAATTGCAAAGCTTACTTGTTAAATCGACACCCGCGAAAAAGAACTCGTAAACTGGGAAACCACTGCCGACATAAACACATGCTGAGACATACAACATGCCGTATACGAATGAGAGCAACACTGCAGTTAGGCCTGCTAGTATAAAAATTAAAGCTGCATCTTTGTCAGGACCCTGTAATTGTCAAATCTTTAATAAAAGAAAATTGCGAAGCACATCTACATATGTATTTTAAAGGTAATAAATTATACAACAAGTTGCATTTCTTTGCTTTATTTTATAGGCTAAATAACATCAGCGGCTGAAGATAAGATTGTAATAGAAAGAGCTTAAGTATGTCAGAACTAAATCTTACTTTGAACATTTTGACAATGAAATTAACGCCGCTGAAGAGGAAGGTAGCATCTGCCAAAAGCACTATCCAGCCACTATATCTTATAAACTTAACAAAGTTAGTCTTCCTTCTGTCCAGGCCCGACTCGTCTGTTGCATTGCGTGATAGGCATGAAGGTCCAAGGCCGGCATTCGCCCCAAAGCCGAAACTAAGCTGAAACATAATTTACATTTTTATCAATTAAAATAGTCTTAAAAGTGACCTTTTAATATTTTCTTCTAAATCTTGAATCTATCCAAATATAATAATGTGAAAGTAACTCTTTCTGTTATCTGTCGCTACCAATAACCAATGGATCGATTTTCGTGAAATTTGTGATGAAGCAAACTTGAACTCCAAGGACACAGGCTGCTATTTTGCCTAACACATGACAACCAGTGTCTAAAACGCGAACGAAGCCGTGGGTAACAACTAGTAATTTATATAAGATTTTAAATTAACATGGTTATTTTTATTATTAATTTTATTCATTTCGGGATATTTACGAGACATTCACGAGATCGTGAACAAGACATTCGTAGATAATGTCGAAATATCGAGCTCCACCGAACAAAAATAAAAAAACCTGGTAAATATCCCGAAATGAATAACTTTCATAACTAGTAATTTATATAATTTAAATCATATAAAGATATTGCAATCGATTTCATGCCAGTGATACATGGATCTTTTCATACCCTGAAATCGACTTTATCGAAATTTCAGTAGCTTGTAGGTCTTAGGGTTATTGATGATTCAGTGTACTTACTGCATTACTAAAATTAATGTCCACAACATCAGGTTGAGATGAGTTCGTTTTAACAACGCACGTTACTCGAATAATGTAAGCATGTCGTATAATCGCCCAAGATACTAATGGACTGGTTACCTGAAAATTTAAGTCATGTTATCATTTTAATAAGAGCATGGAAAGGTAAATAAGCAACTAAATTAGTAATTATTGCATGACTTTATAAATTATAATCTATGAAAGCGGAAAAATAGTTAGACAAAATAATATCTCTTCGTTCGTCGTTCGTTCTTTGACTGGTGTATCTGCTGCATAATGTTTGTATAGTTATGCATGCATGGTACCGGAGTCGATACGTAGCTAAAGACTAAACGAAAATTTTCACAGATATTGTGAAAGGGACCTAAACTTGCTTAATAGTCGGTAGTGAATAATTTTATACTAACTACACTAATAACTGCTATGATAGCTGCAGCGGTTTTGAGATCTGTCACACACCCACAGCATTTCTCCACTTTAGGTATTCTATCTAAAATTGCCATTTTATCAAGATAATAAAATAATTTTCTATGATAATAAAATATGAGAAATCGAAAAGTTTGAATGACAGTGTGACAAGACATCACAGATAAAAAGTCAAAAATTTAGTCTGTGACGCAATGTCCGAAATATTATTTTTCTAGTTTTAAACCATAGAGCAGTCCAATCGTATTAAATCAAATTCTGTTTTCAATATAGAAACATTACATCAAGTTATTGTTTGTCAAACAATACTACCTTAACTGAGATGAACCGGCGAAAAAAACTCAGAGGACTTTTTTAAATTTGTCATTGTTCGGAAATATTAGCACGAGATGTTTCATTCCCAAGGTGTTAAATTAATCATGAACTATTAAATTGCCCAATAATAATCTAACAGGTATTTGAATCTGAGATCCAGTTGTAAAACCTAATACATTACCCCACAAGAGTTACTGACTGTCCAATCAAGAACATGAGTAGAGGTTGTACCGACGCTAAGAGTGTCAAATTTTCTTAAAATTAATAATAATATATGTTCGTAAAGAAAACATTACACACTTTAGTATATTGTGAAGCGACAGTTACTATTTTGTTTTTTTTTTTTTACTTTTATTATGCTACAATGATTTTAAGCGCCTAGGTTATAGAATGCACGAATAGACCTTTCGGCATCAGAAATACATCAGAAATACACAAATACAGAAATACATACAATTTAGATAGGGGCTGCGTTACTCCAAAATATTATAGCGTAAGACATTATACTGTAAATTTAAAAACATTCAATATTTGTACATCAAACATCTACACGTATTATTTATTTAAAATATAAGGAGCGTAAATGCTGATTTGGCCTAGAATTTCATCATAATACGTAGCTTAGTTAGAGCTCCAAAAACCGGGGATTTCAGCATTATTGCTTCTACAGAGGGCCGCGGGTGGTGGAATGAGGGAGAAGCCTCTTAACAAGATTACATTGGAGATAAAACGGCTCAGATAATAGCGCCCAAGTAAGCCGACGGAGGCTGGCTCTAAAACGAAATTAAAATCGAACCGAATGCAAGAACTTCGTTAATGTACTTACTCCGGTTATAACCGAAAGATAAGATTTAATAGTACATCTAGAAGTTAACAAAATAACTTCAATCTTATATGTTCCAAATGAGTTTTTAATATTTGTACTAATAATATAATTTAAACCCAAGATACTCATAATAATGCAAGTAATATGTTCTGTAACATAATTAAACAAAAAATATATTGGCACTAATTAATACTAGTCGTTATTATGGGTCAACGTATTGCATAGTTCATAGTTTAAATTGTTCTATTTTCCGCTCATTTTATACAGCAACAAATACCAGGCTGTCGGCAGTGAAACAGTGAATGTATGACTGTAGAACGTAAATAGGGTTTTGCAGTAGTTCAGTATTGATCGGTCCCGGTTCTCGGCTGTTTCAAATTCAATTCGCAGAGTGGGAATAACAATAAAACACGATCCGTTCTGTATCTCCACTTCGCATCACCTGTGTTCAAACGTGTAGAGAATAAATTTATCCGAGCTATTTACCTAAACCTTATATATTGTAAAGATCTCCCTGAGATAAGTTTTAGAAATACTCTTATCACAAAAACCAAACAAAAGCCACTGTTATATGACAACTACTATATTTAATTTTACTCAAAACTTTTTATATAGGTATTTAGATTTTTATCAATTCACGAACGGTATATAACACAAATATTTGATTCTGATCGGAAACTGATAAAATCGTCTATTTAAAGTTTAATAATAACGAATGGGTGGCATTTGACGTCTTTATTACTGGGACGTTTCCACGAAGGAACCGCCGAGCTCCCGAGTCGCCGCAATGCGGTCCGTTTTCTACCTAGAAATGTCAAAATATTTCAAACGAGATCTCTAGTAAATATTAAAGGCGGTTTGTTCCTATGACATAATATCTCTATTTTTATAGCGACCTCACTCATGTCGTATGCGGAGATCACGCCTCAGGCTCGACGCATGATACGGAATGGTTCTCGTGATAAATCTTCACGAATTCTATCTTTATTTATTAAGTTACACAGTGTTTTACGAGATCCCTCCGTCGAGCCATTCATTATACAGCCACCGCTTGATGAAAAAAACTTCGCTGATGTCTTCCTACAACATTAATTGCAAAAGTTTCTCCCTTTAAATATCTCGAGGCAGTTTTAATAATGTATTTTACGATTTTTGGTCGAGGAAAAGAAATAAGAAAAACGTGATTCGCTCCGAACTGATAAGAATACTTATATCTAGTAATATAGACGGTAAAAATTCTGAAGACGTCACGTAATAGAACAGGACTGCGAGTTTTATGTCGGCAATTCGGGGCGTGCACAAAAGAATTGTTGATACGAACGTGCCACCCTGGACCGAAATGGAGAAACCTTCAAATGTTTCTCACTGCGATATAAATAACCACAGTACTTACCTCGATTACAAAGTACAAATAAGCGGTTATAAAATCAATCAATTTGAAATATTCGATTAATTTTTTTCTTTATATTCTTCACTTGTACATGTGAAGTTTTTAAATTTACCTACATGGACATAATGACATTTTACTGCTTTCTCGTAAAATATCAACGCGTAAAACATAAAGAGTTCACACTTTTGGTAATGTTAACAACATCGATCGAGTTTACAGTTAGTGTTTTCAATAAAACAAAAGATAAAATCTGTGATATATTCATGAAATTAGAAACGAGATCAAAAAGAATTTCTGTACACGTACGTACGGGATTCTGTAATCAAATTCAACGGGGCAATAACTTCTTGTAAAAGATAATGGAAGTTTTGACAAGGGAGTCGATGAGGGTCCCGTAGGTGAGTATTTGCGGAGGGCGTATCTTGTGCACTTAATTTATGCTACTATAACTCAGGCGGACAGCCGCTCAATAGGTAATTTAGATGTCCCAGGCAACATTGTCGTAATGAATATGAACCATTTCTGACTTAAGTTTATTGGCGCGCTTGCTAAACCTCTCAAAGTAGGTGTGGAGGGTTACTCTAATACCTAATGTACCTATACATACTAAATCGTTACACCTACTATATTTTAAGACGATTATTGCTACTGGAAATAGTATAGCTTCGTATTTTACTTTTAATTTTCTTTAATTACAAAACAACGTTTCTGTATTAACCTTTGTAATCTCAGACGCGACGAAATGGAATTTCTAAACATAAAATGTTTATTTAGTCAAATAAGTCCGGTTTTATATCTATACCTTGATATTATTAACAGTTAAGTAAAACATATAAAGGGCGGTTCACGCCTTTGCTTTTTACATTCTCCTGCAGAAGATATCATACGCATAATCAACTTTATTTTTTCACATAGAGAGACTATATTTGAATGTGTTATGACATTGAATATCGCGTTTTGGAAGTGAAGAGCGAATGTTCTGGCTTAAACGAAAAAGCTCATAATGTACACAAGATATGGCTTCATGTGGCAGTTTGTTATGAAATTTATAGTGGAGTCAGTTCTAGTTACAAGCTTATTGGGAGAAAAAATATACGCCGATAATCTCAGGTATTATGAGTAATAATTTAAGGATTGTATCGCTCTGTTCCAAAAAAATAATATTACCAAAATTATGAATTAACAAAGACACGAAGAGTAATTGGATAGTAATGTATTTTACGTTTATTATATCGTAAGTGGAACGCTGCCATGATACGATGAGAGTAACATAATCTTGGAATGTCATTAGAGATTTTTATTATTTAGCTCGTTGTCGTAAAACGGTACGTGGAATGTTTCAGCTAATTGTTATTACAAATAATTTATATAAGTAATACTAGTAGTCGCCCGCGTTTAAAGGTGTCATTTGTGAGGCAAAAAAGTAGCCTATGTCCTTTTTTAGAGTTCAAGTTTTATTCAGACCAAATTTCATCAAATTCAAAGAGCGACTAACAGACGGACAGACAAATTTAAATTTACAATATTAATATAGATAAATATTTTGTCGTAGCTTATAATATGCAATATTTTGGACTAGTTATGGGTTTTAGAAGTAACTGAGTATTTTGTCTTTGTATATTTTACGAACTGCAATCGAGTCTCGCTACTGCTAGAATCGGAATCCCAATCGATATTCGATACCAATAAAACAACCTCGATTCTCGAATACATAAAACGTCGGATTCGAGTCTTGTGCTCTCTGTATAAAGCTAGAAGAAGGGTTCCCCATTTTATTGCAAAGAATTTGCATATAAAGTAACCATTGAAGGAAAGCGATCTCGGTTCGATTCTGCGATATTTTTTTTTTCGTATTCATTGTTACGAAGGCCGTGGGTTCGTGCAGTTTTATAGTCCATGATGCTTTCGAATAAATAAATAATGGTATCAACAGTTTTTTTTGTTGGTGATTTATTTGAGAAAGCGCGGAATTAGTATGTTGGATATATTATGGGGATGACTTACAACACTATATTTCAACTTCTGTTTTTGAATTATTGCAACTTATATTATTTGCATCGTATCTAAATTTAACTTTATTTTTGTTTCAGGTTCAAACATATTAAGACGGCGGTTGTAACACAATGGATAGAAGATAATAAAGGTAACAGCTGCATATAATTGTAACAGTTATTAAACAATTTACGACGCCTAAAGCGCGATTTTATTTAATACAAATTTAAATATAAAAATAGTAAAACTTTGTCCAATCTTTAACGCATATTAAATATTTATAAGGTGCATAATACACTCAAACATTAAAGATAAAAATAAAATAGTGACCACGGGGCGTTTCCAGCGATTCTCAATAAAAATGATATTTAATTGAAGTCGATAACGCGTCATGTCGGGATGCCTAATAAACTGTCTTTATTATTATTGTGTAAGGTCGTCGTGCCGCGAGATAAGCATTATTAAACAACATCAGAATATATTCTTTATATAGGATACTCGCATCCAAGATATTCAAGTTTACACTTTTTTTTTGTATCAAGTTTTTAACTGGCTGGCTCAACTCTGTATGCACTTAAGCAGGTAACTTAGGTAGTTGGTTCATTGTAAGCAGGTCTTGTATATAATAATATAAACCGGTAGAGGATAATTTATTAAAATTGCAAAGTCCTCGGTCGCGCCTGGCTGGTGTCAACTGGTCGATAAATTGTCTACATTAATGGTTGTTCGATGAGACATTGAAAATCTATTTAGCATAACGATTTTTCACATACTCTTTAGCGGAGAACACAATGTTGTCTCTGCGTTTTGTCGGCAGAAGAGATAAAAGACGCTAAAATACAATAGCGTTTAAGTGATAGTTATGGCAGTTTTTATAGGCAGTTAGATTTATTTTTATTGCACTGTTTGTTTTAATGCGTTTTTCGCAAGTTGAGAGGTCGCGACAATTGCTTTCTCATTCATTTATAACGTTTATTTTTGACGCGTTAATTTTATTTGTTTATTTATATCAATGGAACAAGTGACTCATTACAGTTTTAATGGCATATTTTAAATTTAACTATATATTATGTGATTGGAAATAAAGCTGAGGTGTCCTTTTAAACAACTTAAATATCTAAAAGCAGAGGCGAATTTAATATATGTAAATAAAGGCAAAATAACTTATGACATAAACTCTATGTAGAACCATACATATGTTTATATACAATTAATCATACGCTCTTAGTTGCATTTGAAAAATAATATTATAATTTTATTATTAAATTAAAGAAATCAACAAGTAAATTTGGGAAATATTACATATCTTATATCTTTATATCCTGTCACATACATCACACACCTACTATATAAGACACCGAGCAAAATCCCCGTTTATTAGAGAGCCATGACAACGTAGGTCGGGCGAGCTTAATCAGGAAATATAGGCTAATAAAACGGTGGTGAGCCGGCTTAATCAAATTGTCCAAATGACCAATGGAGGTAACCTGTTTGTGATGGGGTATTTGGTTAATTCATCAATTCACCCTTTCCGTTTTACCACTTAAGGCTTGGACAATAGGCTAATACTATACCAATTTAATGGATGAATTCTTTTCAAATAATGAAAGTGAGTATTGGAAATATTGTCAATTTTTTATAGATTTTATTAAAAGAATCACGGATAAAATTAGATACAAGTTTTCTGTATGAATAGTAATATGACTATAAAATATTTAAAATTATTTTATGGTATCCGATCTCATGTTTAATTATGATAATATTTCAAATTTAATTCAGCGATCTCTGCATTTTCACTTTATCTGAAAACAAAGATCTCGTCAAAAATTCAGCATGTGACTCCCGGGATGTGTCCAATAAATCAGTTTTACAGCATTCTCGTGTCATTTCAGTCGTCGAACGGCATAAAATGATAATTTTATTGCGCTCCCCTTCCGTCTCCAGAAGTTTACGACAATTGTGAAATGTATCGACAGTTTGGATGTCACCTCCAAGGTGGACTTATATCGATCTACTGTAAACTTCCAGACCACTTCTCGACTATCATACCCTCCTAGAACTAAGGCTCAAAATTGCATAAGGTAAATATTCCCCTTACAAAATTAAAATTGTTTCAGTGGCAACATATGGCGCTATTTCCCTCTAACTCTTCGGTCCCTGAACCGATATTTTGGGAAGGTGCTCGAGAACTCATCAATCTTTCAGAATATTTCATAGACCTATTTGATGGCGCGATGATGTAAGAATAAACGAGCTCTTAACTATTTTTGGAAGGTTTAAAAATCGAACATACGAAACGTTACTGTGATACCCTTGTTATGGAGTATTAATATACAATACCTATTATTTTTACTGCTCGGTAGAAAGGCTAAGGAGGAAGGTCCTTGCTTATTTAAATTAGCATTTTGTTTGTATTTATACAACCAGTGCCTGTCACAACAGCTTGTGTCAGTAACAATGCGCTAACATTGTCATGTAAAGTACACTATTCGGATCCTTTGTCCGAAGCATGGAAATAAGTCATGCCTTAGTACGGTAATCATTAAGTGAAGCAATTTTAAAATTTAAGTTGTATAATTATTTCAACTAACTTTCTTTACAATCCAGCGAAATGTGAATAATAGGTTTGTAAGATACGTCGAAATAGCTCGTAGTTTTTTTCTCTGTTTTGTATTTCAATCGGCAATAATTATCTTTCTGGTTTTTTTGTTACCACTTTGATATCTATCAACATAATATGGATATAAATAAGTTAAAAAATCATCCTTTAAGTCACAAATAGAATAAGTATATATTGTAAGATATCGTCATTAATGGAATTTATAAAACAGTAACATTTGAACTCTACTTGCAATTATAAAGCAAACTCTAGTTAAGCCAATGATAAGCAATTATAAGATTCTATTAGAGTTTTTCGCGGAAACAAATGAACCCATAGAAATGAAACTCAGACGTAAACAAGGGTTGAGTGTCGCGACAATTGCCGCTTTACAACCATTTCACTTTTACCGCTATAAACTTTTACTATAAACTTGACCGTTCTACGGTATCATCAGAAGTTTAAACTATTTTATATTGCTTTTATATACAAGCTCAATGACGTGAACGCGTGAATCTTAAATAAAGATTGTAGGGTCACGAACGGGTAAGAAAGAACTGCTGAGTTTTCATGTGTATTATACACATGAATATGTTTGTGTATGTTTTTATGCATGCATGCTGAGGATTCCACAATCTGCATTGGAGTACGTTACTTGAAAGCTGTGGTGGTTCTTCTATGATTTTATAGGTCTCATAATTATGATCGCAATATTTTGGACTTTGAATCATATACATACATTACGAAAATATTTATTCAAGTTCTTTTATTGAACTGCTTACTAACTTATATGTTACGTACCTACCTACTTATTATGTACAATAAATATTACTCAATATTTTATAGTATTGAAAAAAAAAAGAAACAATTAAAAAGGACTGTTTGGTTCTAATTATAATTTATCTTTATCTCAAGATAAACATACCTACTGAAATATAAAACTTGAATGAATATAAAACTTACCTACTGAATTTTATAATGAAATATATTACCCATATTTTTCACAGTGTTTTTAAAATAGATATAGGTTCGCAATGATCCTTATTATAAAAATCTATAAATTACAGTTAAAATATTGACATGTTAAGTAGTTGTTGAGGAATATTCGATATGTATGGGTTCATCGATGACAAACGATAGTTTTATGGTTATAACGCAATGGAAATATGGACTTTGTTAGTAAATATGTAGTATATAGTAGACGTCAGCTATAGAAACAAAAAATTTGGATACCCCTCACGTATAGGAACATAATAGTATTCTTTAATGATGAGACTGATGCTATTGGTATTGAGACATTAAGATAGGCCGCTGGCTGAGTATCCATTATGCCGACCCTCATGCATCTCTAAAGGTTCATTAAGAGGGACGTGGATCCATTAACGGTGGTTAAATGTGGATGTGGTTTATACATAGGTATAGTATATCAAGAGTATTTGTAAGATTCGCCCAGAAACATATACCTAATTATGCAGGAAATTCATGGAAACTAGAGCGAAAGTACCTACCTAAAAAGAATATACCTATTATTATTATTATTTTTGTTTCTGTTGATGTCGTATAGTACTCTTCATAAAATTAAGTATCGGCATAAATAGATAAATCGTGTTCCTACATTCGATTAGTAATTTAATCATTTATTTTTGATAAGTAAAACCTCTTTATTTTAAAAGTTAGCTTAAAAAAAATCTTGTATGATATTGTAATATAATCAAAAAAATAATAAATATTTTGAGTAGGTATTTCATTCAATAACATCAAATAATATAAATTGTGAAAAACCTAACAAAATGCTGCCAACCTTATGACATGATACTGCGTACAAAAAAAAACAAAGCGCTTTCACGCACACTAATGCACATACCGGTTCCGACGAAGTGAACGTCACAAAATGGCGGCCGTAAAAACAAGTGAAGAGTGAGTTAGTGTCGAGCGTGTGGGTCGGGGGCACGAGGAGGGGGTCGGATGGAGCGGGAGGAGGAAGGGGGCATGACCAATGGCGTCTCGCTGAGCGAGCAAGCCGCATTCTCCCGCCAACTCTGCTATTTCTTTTATAGACGTTGTTTTTCTTCGTCGCGCTTTTTCCCGATTTTTTTGTGGAAAACTGTTTTGTTTGCTTTGTAAAGCGACTACAATGTGGTTTTAGTGTTTTTCTTCAGTCCGTCTGAATATAGAGCTTTCTATTTAACGTTCTCTTGACGGATAACTGTTTGTGAAGTTAACACGCTATCATTATATCGCTATCGTACGTTAACTACATTGTATACAATAAATATAAAAAGATATTCTCGACTATATCGTTTATTAAAATAAACATTTCTATTTTGCTCTACATATTAAAAAATATTGAATTTCATTTGTTGGCTGTATTAATTTTGCTTTTACTTATAAATAAATACAAAAAAAACTACAAACAACCATTCTAAGCAGATACACATAGCTTTAACTTTTTATGTTTCTCGCCAGGATTAAGTTACGAACAAATAAGTACCTATAGGAATTGCGTCTAATCCTACATAGCCATAAAAGTAAAAAGTTATTTAGTACAAAACAGAACTCATCAGGAAAGTTGCAGAGTAATAATTTACTTGCGAAGACGTAGCCCGAGTCTTAACGTCTTGTAATATCTTCCACTGACATATTTATTGTTTTCGAGGGCGGGGGATGACGCTTCCTTGAAGGGGAAGATACATAGATATATTTTATTAAACACGAGATGCTTACAAAACATCGGGATGACACTAAAATAAAGTTTTTGAATGTTGTTTATAAAAACCGATGTTTTTATCACTATTTTTAATCTGTATTTTTTAGGGATTAATTTTATAGAGACATTGGAATGTTATTTATGTTTTTCGATAATTACCAACTTTGTAGTTTGTTATAAATTAAAAACATGGCTATATTATGGATCAATTTTTTTACGGGAATAATTTTATTTGACATTGGTAAACAGGCTAAAGCAATTAAATTTGTTACTTTATCAACCAGTAGTAGTATTGTCGCCTACTACTAATTAAACAAATCAAAACTTAGATATACCTATGTACCTTGGTGCGCTTTTCCTTAGTTATTTTCAAGGCTTTTTATATGCAATGCTATGTATATCAATTTGTCAAAAGTATTTGAAAAAAGGAATTTATTTTTGGAAGATAAAATATTTTCGACAATTTTTATGGCATTTGTTGTATTCACTTAAAAATATTAATTAAAAAATTCCAATGTAGCGATAAAAAAAATCGGGTCAACGGGGATTTTTATGAGGCAATAATGTTCATGATTAAGACGTTTCTGCAATTATAAGGACAATAACAGCCAATCGAAATGCTTATGCCTACCTTATTAACTATACCTACTGTGTGGTTTAGGGTGTGTTTATACAGGCGTGTGTCAGCTGTGATGTAAAATTAAAAAGCGGACGTAAGGTTTTTTGTTCAGGGCTACCTTCGTAAAAGATTCTGTTAAATAAATCCAAGGAACTAAGAAAACATTAAATAACAAAATATTCTGGGTCTCGTTTCCCTATTTACTCTACACCTTATTTTTAAGAGTAATTGGTTATGTAACGAAACATATATATAATTGTATATGATATATTATGTATTCTGTGAATTAAATAGGTACCAGTTATTTGTCTCAATATTAGTAATTTTAAATGATCTAGGTAGATAATAGGTAACTTAAAAACTCAATATAATACCGAAATTCGAAGTTCCTATCAGTTGAAATACTTTTAAATCAGATTAAATAAAAATGATCTCATTCGATTTACATTGAAAGTATTTTTTAGGCAAATTTTATGATACAATTATTACCAGCCCTGAAAAAAGCAAGGCGTGGGGCAACGGGTCGTCGACCGGACGCCTGCGTTCGAATATCGCTCGCAATATCTCGGCGAGCTTAATACCTCGAGCCTGTCTGCCCCTAGCTTAACTTCAATTTACTCGCAATATTTTACATATTTTATCGGCTCAGAGCAGGTACCTCCTATATACAATTTGTTTCATTTTAATTCATAAAAGTGATTTTAGTTCATATAAACTCCAATGCGATTTAAATATTTGTAATACTTTAATGTTAATTTACTTTGTAGAGTTTAATTAAATTATATTCTTAGTTTAATAACTTTGGAGTGTTAAGAAAAATGTTAATGTTTAATGGGAAAGTAAAGAAAATTTGTACGGAAATTATAGTACCTAAACAGCAGTTGAAACAAGAGACTATGAGCTAATACGCTATACTATTTGCTGTTTGTCTCTAGCACTGTATGAGTATTTCGTATACATGTGTTTTACTACGCACTTTTTATATTAACGCAGTTAAATTTTTCACATACTATTTGATAGATACCTATCCTATTATATTGATGTTTGTACCTCTAATAAATAAAACAGGGAAGTATACTTTAATCCTTACTTAAGACCCTTAAATTTGAAGCCAAAATAATTAATTCAATACTTCGATTACTTATAAATTACATAAACCTCCACAGAATCGACCTACCCGATAATCGACTTAGAATTATTCTTCGGATTAAATTAAGACATTTTGCAAGCCACAAGAAATACTGTTCTGGAGTTGGTCGTTCGTTACATTTACATAGCTACTAGCCTATAAATAAATACCGGCTCACGCACACGTGCACAATATGACGTTGTTTTAAGTTTATTTTATTTTTATACTCGACAGCGTTGGTGCGCGCGCGGCCTGTAATTTCGCGCTGCTCGCAGCGCGCAGGCGCGTACGCACGCCGGTTAAAGATGGCCGTGGATTGCTAAAAAAAACGAATACAATTTTAAGTGATTCACCGAATTCGATATCGATAATGTAAAATATTTCTACTGAGACTTTCAGCAACTATCGATCGACATTTGTGAAAGAAAGACATTGTAAGTCAGTGTTAAGGAATATGTTACAAAGCCACTTTGACATTTTGAAAGCCTAGAGTTGAATTATCTTCGAGATTTATATTGGAAGTGAGTATATTTAATGTTTACTTATCTCGTGTACTGTTCTCTGTATATTATTATTGTTACAAATTGTCGCCAACTCTTCCGTCGCGTGATTACAATTTTCGAGGCATACCTACTATGATATTTTTGGTTTATGTGGCGTTTTATATGTTATTTTGTTATTATTTATTCTATACATCATTTTTATGCGTTTGAGCTTAAGGTGAAAAACATACAGGAATTGTTCATTAATTTATTACCAACACAAAAAGCACGACCAAAATCTACTTAACAACAGTTGAGAATGTTTTAACCTCTAATAATAGTCACATTTGTAAATTGTTATAAAGTTATCATTTTACATAAAAAACCTTCATATCATGCTCAAATATTTTTATATTTTAAAAGAGGTAGGTAAAGTATCTACTGTTTT
Organism: Vanessa cardui; assembly: GCF_905220365.1. NCBI lineage: Eukaryota > Metazoa > Arthropoda > Insecta > Lepidoptera > Nymphalidae > Vanessa > Vanessa cardui. The sequence goes on from NC_061136.1 coordinate 9,430,534, forward strand.
ATCTGATGACTAAAAAAAACTGCCGTATTAAAATTTGTTAACCTACTACCTACGTAGATTTTTCTATATTTATTTTTATTCAGACCAAATGTTTATATATTGAAGATTTTCTCTTAATACTTATATAGCTTATATACTTTAACCGAAACCTATTACTTGTAAAAAAGGTTTTATATTTGCTGCACATAGTAGCGCTTAGGTACGAATATAAGGTAAAGTGAAGCTATAAAATGTTAAAACAGTTTTAATATACGAATGAATTCGATCAAGTTAAGACCTTCTTAATTTATTTACCTGAAACTGTACTGATTACTTTTATAGAAAGACTTAAAATATAGAAAAAATAAGCTAGATTTTATCTGATTGAAGTCCTCTTTTAGATATCGTATTTAAAATTTCGAGTAAATTGTTACAATTTTTAATATATTGCGAATACAATTAGGTAAGTGCTTATATCTTTTTATCTATCAAAAATATTTGCCTATACAACTGGCTGTCTTATTAATCGTGACTTTGTGTAGGTGTCGATGAGACCGATTAAATGTTACATCTTCACGACAGAAATTCGTGAGTATGATACTGAAACACATCGTAGCACGTTTACACGAAAACTTGACTTTTCAGTGTAGATTTCTAGGTTTATCACATACGTGCTCTACGGAATAGCAAAATTTTTATCGCAAGCCCGCTATCGTGGCCGATCATAAATCTGTTTTCAAATCGTGAGTCGCCATTTCTGGTATAGCGGCAATGCAAGCTCATGTAGAAATATTCCTTCAATTGAAATTGAACCATTCACTAGTAACCATAAAGTTTAATTTACGATAACGTCTTATATTCTTTTGTTACGTTAGGGAATTAAGAGGGTTTATTGGCGCATTGTACGAAGTATTTGCCAATGCACGTAAAATACTAGGCGAGGTTCTTAAAATGCCTGACTTATTTACGGCCCAAGATGTTCCATACGGATTTGTGCTGGGGTTCGAAAAGATAATAGCTGCTCATCTAATGAATATATATTACTGGGTGTGTCCCTTTGTTTTCCTTAGTTTCTATTTGGATTATAAACTTGTGTGTGTAATTTTTGGGTAACTTTTCAATTGTGTTTAATAACTTATCTCATTACAATAAATGTGAGCCTGCAAAGGCCATCTCTTATTTCATCATACTGTTTCCATACAAGTGGTTAAAACTCGTGTCCGAAATGTCTCGATATATGAGAAATTCTCATATATTCTCGTCGAAAATATATGTTTGCAATTATTTTACGATACGTGTATAGAACACGATATTTTCAAAATTTGAAAAGTTTAAATACTGAACGCAATCTACATGAAAAATATTTTCCACCAGGGGCTATAAAGTGAGTAAGCACTCTGTGCAAAGATTTTGTAGAAAACTGACGACAATTCGACATTGTTCGAGTGAGCTTTTCCTCTATAGTTATTTTGACATCATTGACTAGCGCGCTCTGGAATAAGTATTAGTAATATAGTAAGTAATATGATAATGACAATAAAGGTAGTGGTCTGACATTGATTTTCTGGTTATACAGGACATATTGTAAGATTCTTTATATGTTGACATATTAGCTCTGTTATATTTTAGGAAAATTATATTTTAGATATATATGAGAGATTGGACCGCAGTGGAAAATGCTCAAGGGAGAAACGATGAAAATAATGAATGTCGGTATATACATATTTATTCTTTCTGCCGTTAAAAGTCATAATGCACTTCGTAGTATTCATGCAAAAATATTTATAAATACAAACATATAACACCTCTAATAGGGTGATATGAAGGCTGGTTCAGAGAAAATCTGAGTAACGATTTCCCACAGAGAATTTGACTTACGATACAGTGAGGAGATGCTGCTAGCTTTTTTGACACGATTTCGCATGCTCATGTAGCGCTACTACGTACCTTGATTTCAATTTTTCTGACGCCCAGTGTAATTTTTATGCCGCATTTAATGTTTTCAATGTTTGTATATAACTATTAACTAGTGCTCCTTGTCTATAATATTTGAAATATTTCTTTTAATTTTGAACGGATCAACCCAAGTAGAATGATATAAGTGAAATCACTTAATATTATTAAACTGTCTGTAAAAAATATTATTTATCAAGTCGTTTATTTCTAGATAAGAGCTGAACACAAATACGCGAAACTATGTATACACTAGGATCGATTTATAGTGAAGTTTATGGAAATGATAAAAATTTAAACTTTTATGTAATAATGTCACTGAATATTGTTTGAGCATATTTTAAATATGAAGCCCTAAAATAAAACTTTGTCGTGTTGTCTTATTTGAATAAGTAAATAATTAAAAGATAGCAATTGCAAGACGTTTAATAATTAAATTAAATTAACATTATAAATTTTGTATTTTATATGCCGCATTATCGGAACGGACGTTGTGAATATTTATATTTAAATTAGAAAAAAAAAAACATTGTGGGTGTTAGTGCTATTTAGTTTTATAAAATCTTATCTAAAATTTTACATATTTTTTAGGCCAATGTAAAAAAATCGGGTACGCAATATTGTATATAAAAAATATAGATAACAGTTTTAACGTGGGGAATTTATTAGTGTTGAGTTTGTTTTAAAGATATTTATGGTAAAAACAGTCCGAGAACGAAAGATTAGATCGCTGATTCCTAAAACCCAAGTGGTACCTTATTAATTCAAAGGTAGCTAGACGAAAAATTAAGATAATAAGTAAATTTAAATATACATTAAAATTATAATTATATAAGTATATACTTATTTACATTGCACGTAATTGATATTCTTTATCCGATGTAGGTACATATTTGTTATAAGCTGAAGATTAATCATCAAACGGTTTATTAGTACAGCCAATAACAATTTATTGGTTTCTCAGTGAGAGTCAATTACGTTGGAATAACTTTCCCGATGCTTTTCTACATTGGTAACGTTTGTACAAGCGAAAATGGACTGTGAAAATGGTATTTAATGTAGTTGTTAAGCTTACATAGAAAAATAATAGAAGATAGAAAAAAATCCTTCAAAAGATATCGTGTTTCGATTCCAAATGTCATAAAAGATTAAGAAATAATAAAATATAAATATTAATTACAAAATACACTTTGATTTGCGGTCCAAAATCCCGATATGAATTTTACAGCAATAAGAAATAATACTTAGTATCTAGATTTGGACATTCTTTATTATTTTTAAAACGCTTTATTTTTGGAGATTATACTTAAAGCATATTCCTAATAATCCATTAATCGACAATTGAAGTTTACTTTATGAATTTTCCGTTAATGCTAAAATATTTTATATCAATTTGTGTTTTCTCAAAAGCTGTCATCTGTGTCGAAATCGACTGAGTTTATTTTTAAAGTTAAAACGATTTTCCCCCATTTTACTCTATAGGTCTATAAGCCAACAGATAATAAAATAATAGTATGATTTATACCATTTACATTTTCCTTAGAAAAAAAATACTTGCAATTTTCTTTCACATCAAATTACATTGCGCCATTAACCGAAGTTTCAGACGTAATTTACGACGGAGTCGTTATACAAAATGGAAACTTGTGCCCGCAGCTGAATTATTTGATTTATCGTAGACGAGAGAGATCTAGCTCAATTAGAGGGACTGCGGGCCTCTGCGGGTTTGATTTATTATGATTCATAGTAATCTCGGATAACAAGCTAAATTAGAAATGGCGTACTTACCTATACTCCATAGTACCTACCTAAAACTAAATTAAAATACTAACGAACCAAATATGCAGCAAAATTATTCACCAGATAAGTAAGTTTGTATAAGTTTCAATGTTTTTCATTCTTAATTTGACTTATCGAATAAATACATTCTCATACATTTTGTATTAGTAGGTACCTGATATTGCCTCACAAGTGTTAACTATACAATCCATCACATTGTCTTATTTACTTGTATTTACAAGTATAGCCTATTCCAACAACAAGAGGATAAAAGACATATAAACAAAATTTGACGGGATATCATGGAACGAAGCTCTATTATGCATTTGCATTGCATTTTGAATGTCGTCTAAGTTTGTTATTGGAACATTGGAATTAAAATGGAATAATATATTAATCAAGAACTCTTATTAGTGCTCAAGTCAAACTATTAGAAAATCGCATGGAATACGGAGATCTAGGGTTTGTTTATTTTTAATACTTTCTTCGATTGGAGCAGTCAATAGCTTCTTTTTAAATTTTTTGATAGACTTTACTTTTATCATTTAAGGAATCACAAAAATGCTTATTCTCTTATCACGTGTTATTTCTTCTAATTTATCATTTATATAAATGAAAAAAAAATTATAAGGAATAATCAAGGTATTTAAAATAATTTGATTAAGTATATTTTGTTGTTAGAACCTAGCTGACCGATAGTTGAATATTTATTGAATAAAGTATAGTATTTATAATATTAATATGTATTCTAGCTGTACTGTGTCTACATGATTTTTCTAAATTTGAATTAAACAAAATAGCATCGCGTTCGCAAATAAAGTTTTTTTTTTATATGGGGTGGAAATCAAGTGGTAGTCTTTTAATCTATTGGGCTAATTAGTTACACTTAAAACATCTGTTGTTATCTCTGGAAAATATTAACTCAAACAATTTTCTTTTGTCTTACGAAATAATTCGATTTTGAATTAATCACGAACATTTTTTTTTTGTGTAAACTATCTATTTGTAGAAGTTTTTAATTAATATTAGCTGGGGTTAGTATTCTTAAGCCTCATGACACCTCTCGGACCGCTCCTGGGCCATTTCATACTCATCTATACCTAGCTTAAAAGCCTCAGTATCTAAATAGAAGGTACAGTTTAGCAGCTGGATTAAGGTTTGTTATTAGTGTTTAATGATAATAGAGAATTCTTCGCGTTCTTTTATGTTATAGAAATACAATAGATAGCTAATTAAATGGTACGTAACCTAGAAAGCAAGGCTAATAAAACTTTACCAATAGATAAGTATAACATATTATAACAAAGTCCGTGTGAAAATATATATATATATTTTTATTTGACATTTTCTGTAAGATGACACGTCAATTCTATTATGGTATGCTCTAAGAAAGCAATCTTGCTTAGCAGCTTCTGTGTTTTACGACAACAATGACGGATGACTTCGTACGGCTTCGACGCCATCTTGTATTGATACCACAAATTGCGGTCACATTCAGAAAACGTATCTACGTTTTAAAAAAGCTGTCTACCTTATCATGGATTAAAATTTATTTTACCTTAAAATATAGTAGTTAGATATGCATATCAGATTGTAGCCATATACCAGAGAGTATGTAAACAGTTCGAATAAAGGTAAAGAAAAAATTTGATAATAAAATATTCAATCGTACCGCGTTCCTATGTTTGATACAAGCGTTACCTAAAGGCAATAAACAGGGCACTAAAGGTGACACACATAAAGAGATCTACTTTACATGAGTCTGATACCGCGTCATCGCCTGTCGTCGCCTCGCCATAACCGATAAACAAATCGTCGACTCCACTCAACCCCACTATCGTGACCGTAAAAACTTAACTATCCGGTAACACGAACACACCTGAATATAAATCACTACACTGGTAACGCACTTATCAAAATGTGTATGACACGATCGCGATTTATGAATTCCTTTCGTGCTCACGCTCTTCGATAACGCAAATATGCAAAAATCACGCAATGACTACTCCGCATCGGATCCGACTTCGTACTATTAGTATGCAAATATTCGAGAGCTTTCGTAACCGAAATTACTTTCGTTTCCCGCAAAACACAGAAATATTTACAGACAAAATGTACCACATTATGCAAATCTTACCCTTTCAAATCGAAAAGGACGAAACGGACAATGCGAGCAATGATTTCAGGGTATTGTTTCATTTGAACTAGTTTTTTTTCTTTACAATGGATCGTAATTTATCTAATGCGTTTAGATAATTTATGAAAAGGTTACGCAACGTATTGTCCTTTTGTGAAGCCTGGTCCACACTTTCGGTTTCAGCGTACTGATTTGCATAACCGGGCAATGGTACAATGCTCGGACACCCTTTGAATAATCCTTTTCGTTTCACTTTTAAAATGGTTTCATTGTTGACATTTCGTACGAGTAATAAATAAATCAGGCGTAAATTTATATGGTGCAACGCATGTGGTATACTGAACAACAATGTTGCCTTATATACTTACCTTCTTGTCAGTCGGGTGTTGGAAGAACGTTGTAGTTAATTTTACACCAACACACACACTGGCGTACTTTATCACCTATACTTGAAACTACATTAGATTACATTTTACTTTTAGGCTGCATATACAAAGTAAAAATATAAGAGTTATAGGGGGGTATTGAACAGATTTTCTATTTTTATATGGAATGCAACATTTATGTTTTTATTTTTATTTTTATAAGAGAATCGATTATAACCACACACCTCGGGATCATAAGTTTAATTGTATTAATTGACATTAATTTGACTATTACCATAAACGATAAAGTGGTCGATGATGGTAAAATGGTTAAAATAAATGCCAATAACGCACGTCATTATGGCGTGTAATATCGTTTTACAACTTTAAGGCAATAAATAAATTGACTGCCGTTTGTACATTTTATTACGATTTAAAAGTCGATGAGTGTTTGAAACGAATAATTGATTTATGCCGGTTATTAATGTTAATTTGATGCCGTGTTAAGTATTAATTTCACCATTGATTGTTTATTGACCTAAATAAAAATGACCTATTCACGAAATTTTACGAACCCATATATTTTTTTCCTTACGTTTTTTTAAACGTGAACACAAACTAGTATCGTAGTATCATTTAATTATATACTACTGTTAATGTTAATTAATGTGCAATGAAATAATCATAATCATAAAGATTAACATCTGAAAAACAGCCTGAACTAAATGTTCGTAATACAACATAAATGTACTAATCAACAATGCACTAAATTACTTTACTAATAAAATAAAATATAGCCATAATCACCTGGTGAGCCATAATATAAACCGAAATATCAGAATGGTAATCCATCACACTCATATGTTAATGATCGTACTTTTCTACAAATGTTTTAGTCTTTTAGTCGTTCAAACACGTGTTAATAACCAATAAAACAGTTTAGTGGTACATAAAAAGTTGGGATTTATAACGAATAACTTATGATTGCCCAACGCGTGCCCGCTTTACAATGCGATTAAAATCTAGGCATTCGTACTATGGTTCGAGTTTCATTGACTTTCATAGTTGTTTCGCGATTATTACTTCCGAATTATGTGTCTTATTTAATAACCGTTTAAATAACGATTTGCTTTTATATGACATGAATATTTTAATTTATTATACACCTACCCACTTCCGAGACGCGAAGCCGTTACAACAGCTAAAGTATCCAGTTGGTTGGATATTCTCGAATAGGTTGAACGATATATAAAAATGTTTAAAACTTGTTACAAAATAGAAAAGGTTTTGGATAAAACAGACGGTATATCTTTATGTTTGTACACGATTATGCACTTACATATACCGTTCAAGTATTCTCTTGTCCAATCAGAGAACTCTCGAAACGGGTTAGACGCGAGCATTGTCGATAAATTTTATTCAACGTTATTTCGATAATGTTCCAAACACAACATAACGTGTAGGAGGTAAATGGAAATGAATTAGACCCTTTCACACGCACGTGATCTGGTATACACAATGAAATAATCTACAAACTACCTACCAAAGTCATAATATTGGTTTGTATTATTTTTTAAAAACAAATTTAGTTATATTTGTAAATTATGTTTCGTAAATATCATAAATGTTCTATGCTGTGATAAGATCGATAAAAATCTATATATGAATAATTTATTAGTCATACATTTTGCACCGGATAATAAAATCAACTTATTTGAAAGTTAAGTTGCCATTATTTTATGTCGCATCCAATTTTAGTATGTCAGACGCATAATATCATTTATTGTACGATTTACTGAAGTTCGACGCACTCGGACGCTCGTGTGAAGGGACATTTCGGTGGCGTGGGATTCTGGAACGGGTTGATCTGGCGGACGAGTCGTAAACATTCAAAATTAGTGCTCTAAACTAACCGGTAACAAAAAACTCTGTTTAATTTTAGACGCCGGGTAATCTGAATCGGCTGCATACCTCTTCGAATTTCGTGTTGGTATGTACTTTTAAGGACTGGAGGGCAATATAAGATTATACTTTTAGAATTGTATAATATGTGATACACCTACATAAATTGTTACAGTACATTTTATTAAAGGTTCTAAGATAATTCTTAGATTAGATATTATAATGAAGTTAATAAAAACACTTAAATCATTAGATAACGTATAAGTTGGAATAGATATAATATAACACGTTGTATTTAATTTAGCTTTAAAATTTAATAAATATAATTTATTTTATATTGCTTCTAGTAAATACCATCTTCCATTATCACTAAGTGTCTAAAAGCTTCCCCCATAATACCCACCCTTTCGCGGGTCTCTCATGACCAATTAGCTGTCGACTACAATTACACGGGCTCGGAGCTATTAAAACTTTTCCCATCAAACTATCACAATCGAAATTAAAACATAGAATAGTTACCCCTATTTTTTAAATATAAAAACCTGATTTGATTTTATTAGCGTCCACAATGAGTGTTGTAAAAGGGTGGGAGTGTGTAAAATATAATGCGGGTCGTTATATTTACAAAATTTTCACTTTAACATGAGGGAAAACGACACCATCGCTTGCTTCTGTTCTTGCTTTAAATAGTTTTTCTTAAATTCAAAAGTATATCTTAACAATTTCAGCTTTGCTAGATAAATTTTTATTTTTTTATTTCAAAAATTCTATATTTTTATGTTTTTTTTTTTAATTACATTTGCTTACCTAGCCTAACTTAATTGTCCTGTGAATTCTAAATTACATTATTTATCTTATAATTAAGCTTCAAAAGTGATTTACACATTAATTTTCTTGTATATATTCAATAGAAAATCGTAATTTGTTAATATATGAATCGATAGCTATTAAACAATACATAAGTAGGTACAAAATAATTTTATTTACATTCAGGCCATAATTGTACACAAATACTTACCGTACTGAGCGCGTGGAATGGTGACAAGAATGCGAACAGCATTTAACTAATATAAAATAATAGCTATATACGAAGAATAATAATTTGAAAGGACCTCGTTTATGTTAAAACAAAATGTAGATTACATTCTCAATATCTTCATTACACATAGTACACAAATGGATTACAATAAATATTGCATAAAAAGAAGGATCTTTCGGAGATATACCTACTAAGTATTATAAATATTACCTATATAGCTAGCTGGCACCTAGGCAGTTCCAAAATTTCAAATGAAATTAAAATGAGACATAAGATTTTCTATATTGAATTGTTAAACTAAACTACCCATTTAAATTCTCACACTATTTATTTGTACGTATATATTTCAAATATGAATAATGTATGACTTTATATCATCCGTGCTTTACAGACCATTTCACCGGAACTATGACTCGACCAAAATTATCTATCGCAGAGATAGATGGGGACTGGTCGGGGGAATGGACTTTTTTATTATTTATGTAATATTTTGTAATTTTTTTAAATAAGAAGGGTGGATCCCTACACTAAAGGGTGGGCCCTTGCTGAATGAATTTATTGTCCTTTGTAGATAAACATATCAATTTGTTAGTGTTTTGTTAGCGGCATAAATATGGAACACAATTGTGGATGAGCATGGTCTCAGTTTAGTTAAAAGCTCTTCACTGAACGCTTGCTCGTGAATTAACTTTATTTGAGTGTTATAATTTTAATTGGTCTTCGTATACTGAACACACAGGCCGGAGAATGTTGTAATTATATGTTGTGATAAGGAATTCTTTGTACCGGTAAGTTTGTTTTATCTAAATCACTCATTAATACAATGTATTCTTAAACCATCTTGAAATGAGAATGGTTAAAGAAATATTTTGTAAGAATCAATTATTTTTAAATGATTTTTTGTATCGCCCATTCATAACGTTAATACTTCTTGATATATCATAATTAATGTCAAACAAATATCTTATTTAAATTAATCAATTGCTTTGGCTTCAAGGCAAATGTAATTTTTATCAAATACCAAATTATAGTAAAATAACCAACTTAAATACTTCCCAACGTAAATACAAAATCTAGGTACATAATATTAATTAGGGTGAATTTTAATTTACCATATACAAATGTATTTAAATTAAAATTAGATTTTCAGCAATACGAATCTGAATTTAGTGAAGCTACTTTTAACATTTCTCGCTTGAGAATGGGTTTAAGAAATAACTAAACAAACTAGCTCGGATTTTGTTTATCCAGCCCCTGCATCCAACCATGCGTATCCGCCAACCACTTCCTTGTGTAAAAAAATTAGAATACACGCGCTAACGTAATCTACGAGCGACTTTATACGTGAATCGATTAGAAAGCAAGCGAATAAAATCGATTTTCCCCCAAATTGAATAGTCGTAAAACGTAGGTAGCAGTTTTAACGTCCAGATTGTTTACACGGCGGCGTCACGAGTGTAAACGCTTGTCGATAATTGATGATTTGATTTACAACATCACTAAACAACCGGTGTTTGGGCGATCGATACGTTTGCGCCTTTGAATGGAACGGACTACATGCGGTCCTTGCGACGCTCTATCTAGTCTCGTGTCTATTCTAAACCTCATGGATATTATATAATTTTATCGATTAGTTTCCAAACGAAGGAAGGTCGTGTATAAAGATTTATGATTTAGTATTCTAGCTTTGGTATTAAAAGTACAAATCATCTGTTGAATCTACGCCCTTTTCTATTTTTAATCGATATAAGTAATATATACTTTGAATGATACTTAGCAAATATAAGTATAAAAAGTAGATGTCAAATAAGAAATTAACATCCAATCATAAGCGGCATTTGAAACAATGAGTTGATTCTTATCGGCACATATAAAATATCAACAAAATCCCGCTCAGCCATTAAAAATGCGTAATCAGGCAATTTAAAGGTCGACGACCATACACACTGCACTCGTAACCTTTGGTACTATAAATTTTATTTGATAAACATTGAAACAATCGAGTCGCTGTTATGTCAAAGTTTTGCGGTAGGTTATGGACTATTGTGACTCCTTCCGTATGCTTTAATGGGTATTTATAGTGCCTACGGGGTAAATAATTAATACCCGAGTAATCAACTTACATCGCTTGTTCTTTTAAGTCCTATTTGACAGTATCGATGAGTTACTTTGCGATTAATAGATGATTAGCCATTCATGATCGCGTTTATGGCGGTCTCGCAATAAATTTGGTTTATTGCGTATCAATCATGGGTGTGTGACTGAAGAGGCCCGGGCCCTCGCTGCGTCGTGACCTCCGTGAGGCTGCCTAGTAAATTACTTTTTATTGTAAGCAATATAAATTCTTGCAACTTTGCAGACCTGCTGCGAAGTTTTGTCATGTGAGGTCGTGGAATTCTTGAAATGAGAATATTCTTCTTTGAATAATCGTTATAACACTATTCATACATATTTTAATAGATATTTAAATATGGAAGAATGCAGAAAACAATACTAGTGCATAACAAATGTGGACTTTTTAAGTGAATAGTTACTCTATTTTGAAGATTTACTTTTGATTACAAAAGTCATAGAGTTGAAAAATCTAAACTGTATTTTATAATTATTCATTCATATACTTGTTAAGTATTTTATATTATATCATGTAAATTATAAAATGATTATTTGAAGTACTCAAAGCGACACCAACACATAAGTAGATTAATTTAACTGTTTGTTTTTAATTTCCATTAAAATATGAATGCTCGCTAATATATTTTCACTAATTAAAGATAACTTCAACAACATATATACTGAGTCACCAGTTCTGGAAATACCCTCCTGAACGACCTTTCGGTAGTTGTACCTGATAAGATTATAGTAATTAATGGGGTAGAATAAAAACCATTCGAATTACAATTTTTTTAGTTACTTTCGAACTTTACGTACGTAATGTACATAAAGACGGTCGCGTTTAAAGAAAGGCCATAGTTATTTTAGAGCAGTCATAAATTCACCATTAATATTTGCTCAGCTTACCATAAAGTGAAGTGGTAAGGTCCTGGATACTGTAAAATGTGCACTTAGTAGAGATTATCGCATATGGCTGTAAATAGTCTACGTTAGTGCACTGTAGTACCTACGGGTTTAATTTATGAGCCTTGTTCTGAAAAACAGCTGTGTCTTAAGGTTACTATGAGTTAAGGTTATTTAAAATTTTAATTTAAAGGACGATCTTCATATTATTTTTTGATACTGACTCGTATGTCTCGTGTGCCTACAATTTGTCTGGTGGTTGGTATTCTTGTGGTTTATTTAGGTTGTTTCGTCTCATGATTGAGTTAAAATTTTAAGTTAGGTAGGTTTACCACATAAGTACATATATACATAATATTAGTTTTGAACTATACGAATATATATCTATAAGTATAGTAGATACATAAATAATAACGGTTATAATGGTTATTTTTGAGATAAATTAAGGAAATCCAAAACATATTTATATAACTCTGGTTCAAATCATTTGTACCAAATTCGTATTTTCACTATTCTATAATAATTTTTTATCAAAGTAAATAAATAATAACAACAATTTTACATTAAATGTTTATTTTTATTAGACAGTTCCAAAAATATTTGATGTTTTTTTTCTTCTTTTTCAGATCTCGTCAAGATGGCTTAATGAAGAAGGCTTGTTAAAATTCTGCAAAACGTTGCCTATAAGGTATGATGCTTTTTTATTTATTATCTGCACGTATTTTAATGAATTCAATAAGGTTCCAAAATTAATTTTGAAATTGGAATAGGTACTATCAAAAGATTGAATATGTATTTGCAGTTGATTGCCGCAATGAAATATCAAATTTATTTGAAGCCGTAACGAAAAATATTCCAATATCTTTCACATGCGTCGAACATTCCGCCATGCGGAACTTTTAAATTTTTCATTCCCCTTCTCAAATCAAAAGAACCCAATCTGCTATCGATGCCACTACTCTGAACGAATGAGATAACACTACATTTTTCAATTCACATTGCACGTATAGTTTTCTTCGTGTTAGAAAGAGACGGCAGATAAACAAACATGGCGGCGAGGAGAACGGGTATGGCACCTGAATTTTCGAGCACACATGTAAAGCTTTTGTGACTGTGTGAGCTTTATCTTACTTGCGTGAGGGAGGGTATATCTGATCAGATGTTGTGCACTCTAAGATATTCCATTAAATATATAATTTTTTTTTTCTAAAGATCATAACTTATTAATTTAATACTAAAGGTATTCTATATATTTGAAGGTGTATAAAAATACTTAAATATTATTGACCCATACACATATTGTATTTATTTATTTTTAAATATTTTTTTGGCTATGAATCTAATTATTTAAAATGGAATAATAAGTAACGTTAGAAAAATCATTTTGTGAAAGTCGGAATTTCTCATATTTTTTTTAATAAGCAAACAGTTATTAATAAATTACAAATTATTATTAAATTACTTTTATTTTATACAAAAATTAATTAATTAATATGTACTAGTTAAAACAACAAAACAAACTCAAAATGTTGACCAAACCTGCTATTGGTTCAGCATCGTAGTTTTCCCTAAGAAACAAAGGTGGCGCTTTCTCGTTATTATCACTCAACTGTACTGCTCTTGTACTGAATGTTCCACACCAAAAAAATATCAGAGAAATCTTTAACTACAATAATCCACAATAGATTAATATCATTATAAATTATTTAAAATAGAATAATATAATTACAAAATATTGAAAAAAATTAATAAACATATTAAGTTAATATTAAAATCTAATTTCTTTGTAGTTACTATTAATACATTTGCATCGATAGACGATAAGATTAATCAAAACAAACTGAAATAATAATTTATATTATTTTCATTAGAATGTAACAAATAAAAATATCATATGTGTGCTCTACATATATTTATATAACTCACTAAAAGCTCCTTAGTCAATCTAACTACTTAGAAGTTCGAGATAATATCGATAGATGGCGTTGTAAATAAAAATGCCGATTCCAAAGATACTGGCACTGTAATCAACAACACGGGATATAAGATTTTATGTTTCTTTTGCCTCTCTGATTACACTGACTTACTCGCTATTCAAGTTGGAATATATTTATGTTGATATGCCTATTAAAATTAGTAAGCTCCTAGATATTAATTTAAAAAATATTCTTTAATAAGTATTACTTAAATTAAGTCAACGACATCTCTTAAAGATTTTTATGCTATTTTATTTTTATAGTATTAAAAATGAAAACGTATATGCGACAATTCAACAATATAGTAATAAACCTACTTAGATTTTTTTCAAATTTACCTGTTACATACCTATAATACTTTTTAATTCGTATAGGTAGGTACTATACTAAATATATAATGTCGATAGTGCCTACCAAATAATATGTAAGAAAATTAAAGTCGTAAAATAAAAAAAAAATCATAAAGCTGAGACTTTTGACTAGGCCAGTGTCGCGTAATATTTTCTTTTAAGTTGACAATATTTTCGTTGAGTCTCGAATTTGTCCTTAGAGAATAACTCCGCCATTGTTCCGTGTGTCTGTTCTTACTTTCTTATTTAAAAGAAAGAAATGCAAATAAGATGTGCCTTATTAGATACATATTCTCATAAAATAAAAATAAAAAACATTAACAACCTACACATATAATATATGTATGTACAATTTGCTTTCAAATGAAGTTAACATTTATAAGTATTACAGTAGGTACATTTGAAAATAATATGTAATATTATGATATTCTTTTAATTAATTTCATAGTTCTGGTAGAAGTTAGGTAGGTATATAACTATATTATACATATAATAGAAATACTTGTATTTTCATACACTTAAATAGGTAAATATTATAGACTCTAAATGTTTGAAAGAATAACACGACATAGCGATATGAATCCACAAACGCTTCCAAGAAAGGAGCTCGTCATGTTATTTTGAATAAAAATTCAAAATAGTTTTTTGCTAGTAAAGAGAAAGCCGTCCATTGCGAAGTCAGTACAGTCGTAGATTTTAAACGTGAAACTAGTGTGTTTTGTTAAAATGTATAAGTTGTTTGCATTCAATGGTTTTATTTTAATTAGTTATGGAAGATATAACTTTGCGTCTCAATGCGCAAGCGACGGCTGGCGTCGAGCCAATTTTTCGACCAGCCTAAAAACCGGGTAGACATGGAAATTTACATAGGTAGACATATTTTATTTATCTTATCTTTAAATATATACCATAAAATAGATAATATTATAATATTTCACCTTTATTTTTGATATGTGCTTAAATAATTCTCAAACTTATTTTATTTACTTTGTCAAGCCGAGATGGCCTAGAAGGTTGTCAAAACGACGTCATGCACGAAGAACTGTGGCGCCGATTCAAACAAGCACCACTGTAATCTCATGTGTTTTATTTGTAACTCTAAATTATCCCGTGCTCGAAGGTAAAGGAAAAGATCACGAATATATCTGCATGCATCTGATCACAATCTCTCACATGCAAATTCATTCATCAATCCGTATTAAAACAGCGTGCTGTTCCAGAGTCAAATCATCTTTTCAGAAGCAAAAAGAGGTCTTCATATACATAGTTCGTTATAACCTATATATATTAAATTATAAGACAAATTTAATTTCTAAATAATTTAGATATATGCACATATTTTTCTATAAACATTATAGATATACATTTAGATATATCACAACATTACATGTCTTAAGAATTTTTAATTTACATAAAATAGAATCAATTTAAAGTCTTCAGAAATTAAATACATGCAGGAGTTGTATAAGTAGTATAATTATTTGAACGATTTAATTATTTTGTGATTGAACCTCATTATTCGAATACGTGTTTAACGAGCTGCGTCTTATACCTTCATGTTATTAGGTAAAATAACTATTATTCAACTTACTAAGAAACAATCTTAACTAATTCAAAATAATTTTACTGCTTCTTAATGGATGTTGCATTAAATAAATTAAGTATGTTAACTACTCAATCCGGGTACTCCGTGTGTGGTCCGGTACATAGTTTTATTTAAAATTCAATGTTACCTAAAATCGGTTCGTACGTCTTAAGTACCTACTTTATGGTCACTTAATTTATTGCAGTGATTTCGAGTGGCGTTTATAAATTATTTCGACGATTTCTTGAGTATTTAAAAACATAACGCCAAATGTACGTATCATGTAAGTTTAATTGGACAATTAATGCGTTTTATTATTTGATGTAACAATTAATTTGTAGGGAATGTTACAACAACAATAACAGCCTGTAAATTTCCCACTGTTGGGCTAAGGTCTCCTCTTCCTTTGAGGAGAAGGTTTGTAACACATTCCACCATGCTGTTCTAATGCGGTTGGAATACACATGTGGCAGAATTTCAATGAAAATAGATACACACAGGTTTCCTCTTGATTAATTATTAAAACAAATTATGCACATGAAAATTCAGTGCCTTTGTTTGAACCCGCAATCATCGGTCGTAGGCATTATCGTTTCTTTCAGTTTTTTTTTTCTATTAAGTAGGTATTCAGTTGTTCCAAATTTGAATACTAAACATGCCGTTGCCATAAGAAAATCGTTAAAAAAAAATCTTGACACAAATACAGGGACTGTCTCATTCGTTAGTACAATCGCAGCCATTCAGCAATTAGTCGATGAAGTAGTGATTGGTGTAGTTGGTAGCGTACGACGCGGGTGTTCCGCGCCGATGAAATATACGTCCGCTGTAGCGTCTTTACGGCCCCCCTAATAAGCCCCAGGCCTACTGTTCGTGCTTTCATGAAACCGGTACAATTAACGAGAAGTGGTTTTCTAGCTGATTGTACCAGTTGATTGTATGTATTTAGCTTATCGTATTGCGATAAAAAATATATAGAACATAGCGACCCACCGACGCTAGAAATACTATTTTTTTTTTAATAAAAAAGGTATTAATATTTTAAAACCATCTGTACCGGCTTCTCTTTGTAATACCGGAATAAATTATGAGCATATAACACATGAAAGTATACTAAGTTTCTTTTATAAATACCAACGAATAAAAATAATTTTAGTTTTTTTCTTTAATTTCTATTAATAATTTTATAGTATAACATGTTTGTTTTATTAATAATTATAAAATTATGGCTTTATTTCTGTATCTTCTAATTGAAAGTGTTTTCATTTAACAATTGATTACAACATTGCAGTAAATAGCAGATTATTTTTTAATTGTATTTTTTATATTGCTTTTCTGTTAAGCTAGTTACGCGGTTTAACTTCTTCATCAGCGATACGAATCTATAAATATATTCTAATACGTGTACCCCAATCTAAAAATGCTTAATTTGAATATAGATGGAAATCTTTTTCATGTCCTTAACCGCATTTAAGCCATTTGTAACTTGAAACACGAACAATTCAATAGAATATTTCGTTTAGATTTTTATGAGTTTCCGTATAACAGGGGTGTAAGTGAAAACATATCGGAAGCGGGAAAATCCTGCAATAACAATAACTCATACTGTTTCGCGTACCCCCCACTAGATGGCGCGCCGCGGACATAAGTAATCCATTTATTCTCGGGGCGAACTTTATGTAGCGAACTCTTATGGGTATATTGTTTTATATTATTACTCTTAGTTAAATATTGTCGGTTCGTGCTGAGACAGACGCCTCTGGGATTATTAAGTCATTTCTTTCTCTCGAGCAGCGATCTTATGAAGAAAGTTTCCGTCGACTAATCTATGTTTTAAAAAACGTAACGTCGATAAATATTTAATTCGGGTTTACTTTAACATAAATTAAATAACGATACACTATAATGATCTACTTAGATACTATATAAGTACTGACGAAGATAATTTGATAATATTTGAATAAAATTAGTCGGTACCTACCTTTATCATAATGTTGAATGTTACCTGTGTAAATAATAGCAATTTTTAATTCAATAGAAATCGTATCGTTTGAATTTCTAGGTAGGTATTTTAAAACCCTATCACGATAACGCTTCTGTTAAAATTAGAATAAAGAACATTTGCGAGTGAGATATCCGAAGAATTCGCGAAGCCATTACGGCTGAGAATCTGTAAAGTTTGCTGGCTTGGAATTTTGCGGATAAGCGTTTTAATTGGAACGTTCCAGAATATTTTGTAATTGCACCCCGAGGCTGGGGAATGGGTATACCGTACCGTACAATTATATCATGGACGGTTATTAAAACGAAGATTGGCGTACAATTTTCCTAACTAAATAAATTGTATGTTTCGTTTATTTTTATTTTGTTTGATGTCGGTATGTAAAATACGTGATAAATATATTTTTAGTAATAAATTAACATTTAATACCGTTTTAAGATCAATCAAGGCAACACAAAACCTATAAAATTTTAAGATCGCACTGAATATTTCCTCGTATTAAAATAATATATTAGCTATATTTATATACATATTCGATATAAATATTCGAACAATTTATTTTCTAAGAAATAAAAACATATATTATGTATTTGAATTAATATTATATTATTTAATAAACAAGCAAGCTTACAAACTTTATGGAAACCAAAACCATTTTTAATTGAGCGAACCATTTAGATAAAACTAATTTAGGCTACTTTTTAATATTCATTCAAAATTGAGGTAGGTATGTCTTTAAGTTTATTTCATTTGTTTATATAAAGATGTTTATTACATAATATTTAAATGAGATCCGTACAAGGGCGATCTTGAGGCTATTACCATCAAGCGCAAGGTCCCTAAGGCGTTCATGAACGAGCTTCGCTAAGTGCGCAATTAAACTAAATAAATTGATGAAACACCTGTAAAACTTGTCTATATACTTAGAACTGTTAGTTCAGAAAGTTATTTACCTCGACTTTGCAATTTCCCCTCGAAATATAACGTTTCAACTATAGAACCAAATGAAAGAGTACGAATGCCGATAGTATCGGATAACAAAGAAAGTTTTTACTGTTTAACTTCTGGCTCGTAGTCAACCCGACTCTGCTATTCCAATTTAAGAAAAGGTGGCAGTAAAATGTTTTACTTAGCCCATGTCTTTACTGATTCAATTGCTCTTTTAAAATATACTTTTACGTATAACATGTTTGAAATCATGTTTTTTTTTTATTCTTAGTTATATCTGTAAAAAGGTCGTATCGGTTATTTTTATTTAAATGTGAAAGAGGATTACTTAAATTTCATAACCTCCTTGTCTATAATTCGCTTCCACCTGATGTTATTGAACCTTTATAATTTTATATTATATTTCTACTCCAATTCGTTTTGCCTATTATATTATAATCCAAGTGTGGGGCGGTCTTTATATTTGAATTTAAATTGGTACATTTTATAATAATGTCTTTGAAAGAAGCCGCACCCTATCCCTTATTTCTTTTACTCTTTTTATAATGTAATTTTCTTAAATCACCTCCGGTACTCTTCAGCCCTCCAACCTGTCTATTAAAGTCGTTATTATACTGCGTTTGAAACGAAGGTTATTTTTCCTTTGAGAGCAATTTTACTGAGTTATGAACCTATATACACTTCGTAAATATATACAGTCAATATATAATTATGAGTGAACATTTATAATTGTATCATTAATCTTATTGGTAATCGGAATAATTAGTATATTTTAATATGTTTATCGTCTTGGATCAAGTGTTTGATATGTCAACAAGGCCATAAATTAATTACTTTCTTGTCAAAATGTCTATGAAATTCCAAATATTTTAACCAATAAAATATTCCTCCTTTTACATTGATTACATGCGTAGGCGCATAAATAAGTCAACAGAGAGCGCCGCAAGAACGCATCGTCGCGAGTGTCGTTCACCCCAGACATCTGTTCCTATATTTCAGACTTATCAAGAGTACACTAGTAAATATTCACTTGCACTTACACTTGGCCTGTTATCTCGTTATTGGAATACATGACTCTGCTATAAACCTAGTTTATTATTGTCATGAGTGCGAGTAATTTTCATTACTTACGAGTGTCTAAACATAATTCGAATTAGGTACAACCTACCGTATTAATTTGATAAGATATGGCTTAATAAAATGTTACTCAGTACAACGCAATTCGGATATTTTATAAGAAATCCTAATAAAAGTTTATTTTTTAAATCGGTTCAGTCACCTGAATCGCTGGTTTTAAAATTTTTGAATGCAGTCCAAGATCCATAAGTTTCGTTACGGCCGGTCCTTAATCTGATATAATAATAGGGAGTGATAATGCCCATAGCTATCCGCCATATTATTCCTCTCGCGGCGGAATGCTCTGATTGGCGTTCAAAGCAACATGGTTGCCGCGCCATGTATTTATAAAAGGTGCCCGTTTGTACGGACCCGTTTCTTCTTTCCGAAAGCTCGTTTATAATGAAGCGATCGGTTGAACGATTTTATAAGTTATTGTCATGAAAATAAAGCTGATTTTGAAATATTTTAATTCGTCTTTTATTAAAAAAAAGTATTGTAAGTTAATAATTGTTGAGCGTCCTGTTTTTGTAATCTATATAAATAATAGCAGATTATTAGCCAAACGCCTTAATAAAGTAATTTTTAATATGTTTTTCTTGTAATAGGGATTAAAAAATTAAAAATTATTTTATATATTTTTTTAATTGGTGAACATAATTTCTGTCTGTAATTTATATAATTACTATACCTATGGCCAATACTAGGTATACCTTCTGAACGAAATCGCGTCACGTCACTTATTTTCATCCAGCGGAGAGCTCACGAGATTTACGAGCACTTAGACGTTCACCGATTCGGCACATTCAGTCTCCACAGACATAACTGACAATCTTCTGTCTCGTAATTTTACTGAATTTAATCGATTGTTTCTCAAAAGAAATCCGTGAATATATAGTATACACATATGCACAAATACCTTATTTTAAAAAGAAAAATTATATTAATTTTACATGAAATACTTATTAATAAAATTATTGGACCTTCATAGGTATTCGTGTATTTATTTTGTTTTATCATTTATACGAGGTTAAGTTACGTTAAGCGCATTAAGATGTGACAATAGTGTACTGAGATGGTTCGTATGCGAACCACGGTTGGCAATGTGAAGAGAAACTGAATCTAGGTATTTTATTTTCGTTCAATGATTTTGATTGATAAAATTCTTCTAGAACATACAAAAAACGACGTTTATATTATAGGAATAAGATTCTTGTACCATTGTGTATATTTAGAGACATCAAAGTTTTCAAAAACATGTTAACTTAAATAATAGAAATAATTATAAACATTTTCAATATTACTTCTATTAAAATAAACGTTGATACAAAAGTACATAAGTAAGTTAATATAACTACGTAAATGTATAACTCGTAGCGTCTAGTTTTAAACTTCCTTATTTAGAACGGTGGCGAGCTTTATAGGCACAATCTAATATAATCCGGGCCTTAATTTGGAAGGTACGGGCTTACGCTGTCCTCGAGTTACGTCCGAACCCTGCAATTTAATAAATACCCGCCCAAAACAGTTGAGCAACTCGTCTGAACCCAGCGGAATTACGTCTTTACGTATCACATGAGTAGTAAAACTTGTGGTGAAATAACTTTGGCAAATGTATCTAACATTATGTTGATTAATTGGCTCGGATGAAGTGTTTCTGCGCAATTTTAGACATTTGTCTTTGTAGTGTGTATTAAACTATTGTAAGTCAACACATGGCTCTTTCATCTCCCCGTATTTTAATATATGCGAAGAAGTTTTTGTACAGAATAGAGAAATTTGAAAAATAAAAAGTCGTACAAAAGATCTGAGAGGACAAATGCTTCGCTCAGCGTGGCCCAATTTCGCGAAGTAATTCATTCATATTCATACCGCCTTTCACCCTTTGTTCTATGTTACGCAACCGCTCTATTGTACCCTTTTCCTTTTGTTAATTTTTATTCTGTTATCACTCGAACCATTGTTATTTGAATTAATTTTTAAAGAAATTTATCTTTATGGATACAAATTGTGTTACTTTTTGCTTAAATTTAAATATTTTACCATGTGAAAACGCAATTCTAAAATTACACTTACTTTTTCCAAGTGTGTACCTATATACTAGCAATTGATCGAAAAACTATTTAGTAAAAATAATAAAAATAAAACTATTGAGTACAATATTTTTTTCCATTTTACATGCTATAAAAATGAAGCTACTATATTTTTCTTATTAAATGCGACAAGAAAACATCTTCGCTTATTTCGCAGAAAAGTGTGAATAATATGTAAATTTAAAAGCCTCAGGAAAAAAGAATTCTGCAAGATATGGTGTTGGTTTCATCTCCAACACTTATAAAGAAATAATATTCGGAGCGATATCTGCAGAAAATGCTAATTTACATTTGAATGATAATAACTCGGACCCGAGTCGCCAAATAACTGGTTTTTGCTAGTATTTGTCAGATAAGGGTATCTGGGTTTAATTTGAATTTGATGTGGCCATATAAAATGAAATTATCTTACTTATATGCAATTGCTTTTAAAGAAAAATTAAATAAAATCACTCGCTCATTTGACTTTAAGTAACTTATAAACATAATGAACCATCGGTACTAATGTAAATACATTTAGATATGTATGGTACATTATTTTATTTCACATTTATTATACTAAGTGCAAAATATTTTGATAATTTATTATAAGAACGTCATTATCCGCTATAAAATAATTTTACATTTTCCTGTATAATCATCAAGGGGAATATTAACCCTAAAGCTTCTCAAAAGCTCTAGTAGGGTGGTGTTATCACAATATGCTATGAAACAGTTTATATATTTCATTTTATTAATATTTCGTTTCTTCATACCATTACTTCAAAAACACTGATTTATTTATTAAGTTATAAATTGTAAATAGGTATGAGAAAGATATAGCATTCGTAAGAACAAGTTGGATTCAACTGCATAACATCTTTATTTAACAGTATTACATAACATAATAACTTATTAGACGCCAAAATAATACTCTCACTAAATTAAGTCGCTGATTATAAGTTTACATTTCGATGGGTAGGTACTTTACGTTAGGTAAACAGCAAATATATACCAAATATGTAAAGATAAACATAAAAACTCATATAGGTTGTATGTCTTCAAGAATCATGTCGTCAAGCCTCACAAACTTCATGAATCCCAATGTTCCGGAAAATATAACAAGGCGATTTATATTCGAGGGTGGTACGGGGCTCGCGCGTTTTTCTATCACAAATCTGGCTCGATACGTGCCACATAAAATATATCAAGGTACAATTCACATTTAGAGTGATTTGTATAATTCAATTCGACTGCATCCACGTTTTAAATTTAGAACATGACATAAGTAAGTACATCATCGCGTTAAATAAAAAAAAAATATGGCATTAGCTAGTTGGAACTTGAAATTAAAATTTTAAGTTTATGGTACATAAGACACATACTTTCGTTTCAATTAATATGATTATTAGTATTCATATCAACTGTGACGGCTTGTATTTCGATGCATTTAAATTTTAATCACGAAAAAACAGTTGCATCCTGCTAAAAGCAAGCCGCGAATGACAAACAAGGGGGTGGACACGAAATCATTTCTTATAAGAAACCACCGCCCCGAGACAAAAGGCTCGCGTTAAGGGACGCGTTATTTTTATACGAGACGACCGCTGAATAACAATACGAAGGGTTTTCTTCGTAAATATCTTAATAAAAACTCCAAATCGTACGATTACATTCTGATCATGCGCCATCTTGCTTCCTCTTTCGCTAAGCATCGACTAAATGATTTCAGCCGTCTTGATTTATGTTTATTTGGATTTAAAGATTTATATTTATATTATAGGATGTTCATTGTAAGTCGAAAAAACTAATTTGTGTTAATATAATTCAGTGTCGAATTTTATAAAGTAAAATATACAGAAGCCTGAGCGCCGAGTTGTTAATTCTTCCTGGCGGATCTTTTTATATTTCCTTACATTTGTGCATTCACTTCAAAGTTAATTAGACTTTATAGAGCGTTCCTTCCCAATTCCGTTTTACTCTCGCGTCTGACGCACGCCAAGACTTATTCATTGGAGGGAGAAATGAGGGGAACGGGATGGAGGGGGAGACTTGGCCCGAAATAGCAAATAAATGAGACGAAAATGTAAATGTTGCGCTTCAAAGATGAAAAGCGCGCCGCTCGCTCGTTCTTGTTAAGCTCATCGCAAATGTACCAGAATTAGGAGCGGAGCTAAAATAATTTCCAGCCCAGATGTAACGAATGTAATAAGATTCTTATGTACGGATTTAATTCATGGTTTATTTACCAAATGTAAATGTTTGTTATGGTAACGTTACATTCATTGAATCAATTATTTACATTATGAGGTAATTCGTAGACATAACCTCGAACAAAATTAAAATTTTATTCGTAAATATACGTTTAATTAATATATGTATTAAAAACCTTTTATACAAACACTGAACCGGAAAATAAATTGGATAAACTCGATGACATAATAGGATTATTTCGACGGAACGTCCGGATACATAATATACGGAGACGGTCTCCTTTCTCGGAAGAAGTGTTTGCTATGAGAGACACGTACCTCAACAAAACAATAGAATCCATAACCCGTCTAAATGAGCCTCGCATCGGATTGCTTGAAGCTATGATCACTACTACTCTTTTTCCTAAACGTAAAGAAATATTATGGTAACATTTATTGGTAACTTAATGGATATCAAATTCATATTTGTCTCATATCATCTCCTAGTATAATTTTAGGTAAATCTCTGAAACGTACTTCATCCGATTGTACGAATTTTATGGATTTTTAGTTATAGGTACTTTGTAAAAAGACAATTCTCATTTCTATATTTATTGTAACAGATATCATAAGCTGACTATTAAGTATAAGTAGAATAATGCGACATTCCGACAAGATAATCAGACAAGTTGTATACTCAGGCCTGTAGTTCGTCTGTCAACTAACAAAAGTTAATAAAGCCCCGTGTACGTATTTAAGCCCGCTACGTATATTGTTTCCCAAATAAGTCCGCTTAATAAAAGTCCGCAAGTCGGGTCGACATATGTCCGTATATTGAATCATTGCCCGCTCCCCAGCTTATCTCATATTGCAATATTTGCAATAACCGATTCAGATAAACTTGTTTCATAATGCAATCCGATTTTATTGAAAATGTTTGAACGTATTTTGGTATCGACGTTTGATATAAAGAACACATTTTATTACATTTAATAGCATTAACCGAGGTAGAAAAATTCCAGTGCTTCGATCGATAATCGTTTTTTTTCCAGGGGGTTACAAAATTATCACCTTTTATCGTTATTTATTCATTAATTTTTATAGAAAAAAATAATGTAAGCTTACTTGGATAAAAAAAAGATACGAATCTATTATCTTTCAAATTTTTTTTTTGTTTTTATATATTTTTAATAGCTATAGTAAAGAAAATAGTTCCTAGTTACCTTTTCGACTTTATAGCAACATTTTGTTAATTTTTAGATAATTTGAAGCGATTATGCATAAGGGTTTATTAACATGGGAATACAGAAACATGTGATATTATAATATAATGCAACGCAGAATAAATTCTGTCATGTAATATAGTCATTATATAACACACGAAGACGGTAAACTACCAGCGATTTTACCTCTCGACCTCACATTAAAATGTACATAAAGACGCGAAACAAAGAGATGCATTTATCTCCGCCCTCCTAAATATGATATTCAGCATCATAAACGTTGACGTGATGCACTTTTGCACGCAGGTGTACCTATATTAGACTTGTATCTCTGGCAGTAGGTATCAGATAGGTAAATAACAACATAATCTCTTTTTTTTTCAAATTATCACGGGATTCTATTTTTGAATGGCAGACGACTCAGTGTAGTGTGTATGTATCTTATAAAGATCAGTGCTAGCTTTAGGTATCTAACACTATCTGATCGATTATTCAGTTGTTAGGACAATGCTCCTTATCACTTGGGTATAAAGGATATAATGGAATATACCTTATGACTTGTAAGGCGTCATTTATGTTTAATATAATTTACATGCCCTAATTATAGTTACATATGTAAACTATGTACTCATAATCTGTTATACTGCTCGACTTATAATATTTCTGCTGCGATTTATAAGTGGCAACGAACTAGAACGATATACTCATAATACTTTCGTGTCGTGGTAAATGCATATAACTAAGTTTCCAGCTTAAAAGTACAAAACGTGTGATGTGTTTATCTTAATCAAATGACTTCATTATTGTTTGTGGTTTGTAGAATGCTATCTAAAAGTGCATCGTTGCATCCGTCGTAAAAAAACTAAGAGATCGTTGATACTGCACTTCAGAGAAATAAGAACAGTGTAAAGATTTTTTGCATAATTTTAATTTTACATACTCAAATGTAGGTTCATATAGGTTCATGGCTAAGGAATTATATGTACTGAGGTACAGCGTTGTCTCAAAATAAATTTTTAAATGTATGCAAAACATAAATAAAAGAAAGCACCATTTATATTTAATGTAGAGTCATTATGTATCATTAGATATATAGAGGAATAAAACGTATCGCGAAAATTCGCATCTATTTGAGAAAATATTACTATCATTTAAAGTAGTTATACGTTTAATATGTTATATGAAAAATAGTAAAACAGCTCTGTGGCACAAAGACCTTGGACAAGTTCTAAGGCCAAGTTTATACGTCGGCCAGTGCTGTATTACCTTGTGTATGTATATTACAAAATGATACTTTAATGGTTTTTAACTTTATATTTTCATAATAGTCAAACAAATTGTTTTTTGGCTACAGTTATACCAGTTATTGCAAAGAATAAATGAATGATATTCCAGTGACAAAAACATATTTATTAGGAATAGGTATCTTGTAATGAATAATAATTCTGTTTGTTTGAGGAAGTGAATTAATTCGCCAAATAAGGATCCTCTCCTTCATTCATTCGAGCCCCGTAAATATTTTATAGCCCCAAAGAAAAATACACGAACAAATTACGGAAAAATATTGGGAACATTTTTCAATCTTATTCCTTAAGTGGAACAAACGATAAAATAAATTTAGCGCTTGTGGGCATTTATTGCTGAGATTTCTAGAGCTTTCTTGGAGGGGGGTACAACATTTCCCTTCTTGCTAATGGAGCCTCCTCGGTTTGAACAGGGAAAAAACCTTTTATTACTTTTATTGTTGAGAATATTAAAAATTCCATAGTACTTGTATTCACGCGCGTGAGTTTTACAGAACAAACACGCGTCTTGAGTCGAGTCACTTAAATACTCCGTATCTAAGTAATGGTTCCTAAAGTCCCCGAGCGTCGCCGTCACCAATCAGTGGGAAATTAAATTGTTTTAGATCTCTAAATAACTAAGGTGTCGACAAAATTATCAGATGAACCACAGCCGCTTGACAGTTCATAAAATTTATTCACTACAAAATAAAATTAGTTACGCCGTCAAAGAAATCTCAGAGTCGGGTCACCTTTGATTTTAAACCATATTATTTGTGACAGTAGGTGTGTTAATATATTCCATACGATTCGAAAAAGTTAATAACTTCATTATAAACTTCTATACCTACACAATTTATTTATATAACCATACAAAAATGCAAGGTAACTTGTTCAACAAAAAAATATCATCTTTAATTAAAAAACATAGGTAGGTATTAATCAATTAATCATTTTAGACGTCAAATCAAGATCTTGATAGTAAACATATCGTAAAAGATACGATCACAGATAATACAAATATATTATACGTATAATTTAAAATAAATTACAATTTTTACTATTACTTACAAAGTATAAACAATGAATATACTATCGTGAGTAAGAGTCTTATTAAAAACGAGCGCTTAAAATTATTTATTCCTTCCTCCTTTTCCATATGTAATTTTATTACCGAAAGTCCAATGAGTTTAAAGACAACAAAAACTAATATGAAAGAAATGATTGTGTTGGTCGAAGTAAAATACGCTGGATACGCTTGCCTATTTAATTTACTGCGGTAGAGTATACAACTACAATGTTTGTGCGTGGGCGTGAAAATGAGCCTTGTTATGCACGTACCTACTGTACAAAGATCTATATAACGAGTATATCATTACATAGTATAAAACAAAGTCTCTTACTGTCTGTCCTTATGTATGCTTAGAACTCTAAAATTACGCAACGGATTTTGATTAGGTTTTTTTCAATAGATAGATAGATAGAAAAGAAACACTGATCACTTTAGACGTATCTAATGTGATATCGTAAATAAACAAATTCTGTAGTATATTCAGTATCGTTATTGGACCGTTGCGGGTCGCTAGTACCTAGTATAATACTCGTTATCGTTAAGAACTTATAACTACACGAATACGTGTAAATTAAAATCGTCTACGTTACATTCATTCAATCTCATTGCAGACATAAGACTGAATTAATTAAGAGAGATTAGATAACTAATAATAGCAGTAGGCATTGCTTTTTTAAGTCGGTTTTGTATAAGAAAAATATTATGTGAATTTTGAAATAGTACTTTAGATAAATTACAGTTCATAGAAATGACTATTATTGATTATTTTCCATAAGGATAATAAATTATTTCATAAATAATTAAAAGGAAATTCGTATCACCATCAATATTTTTGTGCTAAAGAAGGATAATTTTGACTTCTAAGCATTGTTAAATTATCTTTATATGTCTTTTTGTATATGTGTTATGTTTAAGAAGTTTTTTTTTTGGTTAGTTGTTATACATATAGTTATATGTGTATTTAAAATAAAACGTTTTCCTTATTTTCAGGCGTGTTGCGAGTAAGGTTCGGGCGCGGCGTCCCTCGCGGTCGACCTTACTAACAGGTGAGGCGACGACGCCACACAGAACATGATACTAAGGTTTGAATTTGAACTTTATTTTTATCGCAATAAAACACATTTTGTTTTAAATGCATGCCCTCGAAGGTGATTATTGTTTGACCTTTTCTCGCACAATAGACATCAGAAACAACATAGATTCAAATGTATCGATTTGATTTGGTATTCATTTATACATAGACGTTCATGAGCCGTTTTTTTTTTAATTTATTAAATGAAATCTTAAAAGAACACTCAATATATTCTCATATTAATATACTAAGACTCCTTTAGACTTCACCTTGCCCTAATTGCCAGTTTGTTGATAAGACGAATATATAAAGCTAGTGTAAAAATATGTACATGCAATTATTATTTTCTACCAGTTCAACGAATATGATCAAATATAAAACTATCTTGTATACGAAATATTTACATACGGCTGTTCGTGTTTGTATATCAACTTGTGGTAAAACCATTTCGTTCGTCTGAAGCTGTTGCCAAAACTTTACGCTTTTTATAGCGCAAGGAAAAAGATTTTTCATAATACCTACTTAGGTACATATTATACTCACGTCCGACTTACCTGAATAAAAGGAATTTTAAACGGCCAGGTATGAGTGTAGGTATAATTATGTGTAGATGCATCCAGACATGCTTCGGTCGAAATTCATGCGAACACATTTGCATTTTTATTGCATGAACCCTCGGACGGTCTGATCGTGAGTTTAACTATATGTAGTTATAAAGAGGATAGCGTGTAACGTTAAAATATATAGCGGCTTTTATGTAGTATATTTTAAACTTTATCGCATTACATTTTATTATTTAACAATTGAAAAAATATTATGCTCACCAACTTTTTAATTATTACGCTTTTAATTATCGATGCAATAGTAGTAATTATTTTGTTCGTTTCTGCTCTTAATTAAAATTTTAATTAAATCAAGTAGCCTTTTCTTAACTACCATTTAAAACATCATATAGCTACTAAAATATAATAGATATAATCTTATAAAATATATTAACATATATATACATTAAAAATGAAAAGAATGCGTATTTATATACGTTTTTTTAGTCCATCAATTCGCTTAAGTTATTTAAATCGCATATTTATCGCTTTTCTTAAACGATACAACAATGTTGCGATTATTACATTCACGTTGACATTTCAATCTCATCTCCTTTATAATGAAAATCATATTCAAAATGACATATTTATGTGTTAATTAGCTATATACTGTTAGAATATAAAAATATATAAACTAATGATATAAATTATTTAATTTATACTATGAAATAACTACATAGGTACACAAAAGTATACATTAAATTAAATATTAATTGCTTTATAAATGACATGAGTTTATGATCAAATCACTAATCCGTGTCTAATAGTTGAATCACGAAGGAGGTGTTATCATTGAAACTTAATTAATATAAAACAATTTTATTATCATTAATTCATCAGAATTCTAGATACCTACTGTATATTATATTTATATAAGATTTCCTTTTCAAAGAACTAAAAAAACATTCATGATTATTACTATACATCATGACATATATGACGTAGAACGCGTGCACCTTAACCGATGATTTCGGGTTCAAACCCAGGCAAGCACATATATGTGCTTAATTGTGTTTATAATTCAACTCGTGATCGGCGATGACATCGTGAAACCTGCATGTGTCTAATTTTATCGAAATTCTGCAACATGTGCATTCCACCAACCCTCATTGGAACAGCGTGGTGGAATATGTTCTAAACCCTCTCCTTAATGGAAGAGCAGGCCTTACTCAGTAGTGGGGAATTTACAGGCTGTTACTTTACTTTACTTACTTTATATATAACGTTAAGTTAAATCGATGTAATTTCACAACACGCTGTAGATATTTAAATGTACCGATCGAACGTGATATCAGCCAATCTATTTCGGATCATCCGACGAATCACAATATGTATGTGTCCTTGTTGATAAAATCGGACACATAGGAATGGATCGAATACTGAATAACAAGGACCACCGGCCGATCAGCATTTAGTATGTAGAATGTGTGGGTATGCCCTTAAGCGGTAGGTAAGTCGAGCTTTCGATGGGAATATTTTCACATTTGCATTGTACATTTTAATACTAATGTAACAATGTATAGTTTTGTTACTTGTTCTGTTACCTTTATATATTTACTGCCTATGTTAAAATTATGCTTGTTATTTATTAAAATATGTATGTATAGAATATTAAAGAAACGTAATATTTGTACAAATTTCATTTACAAATATGTCACGTTTTTATTTAGGCTGTTCAATGATTGCCAGTGATTTTCCAATTTTGTTGCTCCGTTTACAGTTTTTTGACAGTTCACGTTCTTGCTAGCTTTATTTTATGCTCAATAATTTTATTTGCAAACGTATATAAATGTGTCAGCACGGTTTTTTTTCTTTGAGGGATAAAGTATGATAGTAGATTCTGTAAATCGAATTGTATTTCTAATTTAAGCACTTTCGCAAAAGCAGTTGTTATATATCTGTTATTTTGAGTCGGAGAAACGTCGAAGCGTCGCTAAATCGCAGTTGGAATTGCAAATGAATCGGCCGTTTACATCGTGTCGTAAACCCGGTGATATGATCCAGTCAGTTTTCGCACCATTAAATTTTCGGACCTCCTCCCTCGATACTATTGTTGTAAATATGTCTTATTTGACGCAAATTCATCTATTTGTTGATTATATTTCTGTTTTACGATTTATATTTTGAATAATATTATGTTTAAGTATCATCAATCATCATAATACTTCCTTCTATTTTACTTTGAAAATAATAAACTGTTGTAGGGATATATAATATTGGACTATTGGGTTTATATTTTTATATTATTCAAAGCTGTAAAGAAGTCGTGGGAGACGAACTATTTAACGTAACGTACTTGTGAGAGATAACGCAACTTGTCAGTTGTAATGTACCCCAAACTCGTCCTGTCACCAGATCTATCGAAACATACCACTATAAATTGAACTCGAATATTTTTTCCCATTCCACATTCTTGCCGTATTATGAAATCAGTACGTGAAGGGGAAGGTCTTATTAAAATGGTTAAAACGCACCCGTTGGCTCGCTCGCGGCTTGCTTTGGAAATGAAGTCGTAAAAGTCAACTGGAGTGCACTACGCCATCTTTCTACTGTCATTTACACATGAAAAAAAAAATAGTTAACAAAATCTCCTTCTATATTACGATACCTGATATCAGTCCAACAAACCTTGAGCTCCGGATAAACTTAAATGAACACGTCGGCAAAGTTTTGTTGGAATACGACTTAAGTTTCCGAAGTTAACTGTACCTACTAACCAACGCCCTTCCTGTGTCTTTAGTTAGTTTAAAGATGATTGAAGATACGCGAACGCTTGCTAAATATATTAAATATTGAGTATGATCATTATTCATTACTGACTCCACACGCGCGTAGTTACATTATGAGCTGTTTTAAATCAATCATTAGGAAAACATGTAATTGTTAAAAAACACAAAACGTTATTTACGATCGCTAACATGTCTAGTAAAGTCGGAGATCGTTAAAAGTAAAAAAAAAATCTGTAAACACGGCTTTTTTCGCGTTCATATACAAGTAGGTGCGTCCCGTACCCTCGGGGAACTTAGAAAAAAACCGTGGCAATCGGCGCAAATCACCTATTTTATGTAAACTTCGTGACTTTGCGCCATATCGAATGACTTAGAAAGGATTTATTTATACGTATCGAGCTAAGTTAGAGAATAAAATAGTGGAATTGTATGGTTCCGTCAATGGGATAGCTGGCGTGCGGGGCGTGGAGACTCGAAAATAAACTGGGTGACGTGCCCCAAGCCGCTACGCGCCGCCATCATTTAAGCCGCATACTTGCCTTAGTAGATTATTAGTCACGGACCTGCTATTTTTATACAAATCTTTTGTTTAATGTCATATGTTTGATATCTTAACTAGGATAACAATAATTCCGAGTGTATTTAATTAAATGTATGATTTTTTTAAATATCTCCTTATTTGAAATATTGTAAATTCTCTTCTCGCAGAAAACATCTTCGTATAATTGATAACATTTTTATTTTTCAGGTTACCTTGCCCGTTCACACAGACTTCGCTAGCCAGTTTGCGACAAGGTTACTATCAACTCCTTTTTATTAATGACAGTAATCATATATCAAGGTCTCTTAACTTATAAACAATTTAAAGTCTAAGCTGAAAATATAAGAACAAATATCTACGCAACGATACGATAACAGCAAGCAATAACGTAATTTTTTTTTATTATACATATGAACATCAAAAATCATATTATTTAATTTAAGTCTTTAATCTGTCGCTTTAACCTTAGAGGACTATCTTATAAGGCTGCAAAACTAGAGGTCTTGTTCACAAACTCAGGTTGAACCAATAAAAAACATTGAGCTTTTCTATCAATGTCAAAAAATTACCGTAGCTTGTAATTTACTGTAACCATGGAGAGCACGTAAAATTGTTGGTACTCTACCTAAACTCTTTCCGAGAGTGATGGCTTTGCTGTCCCATCAGATTTTAAGAGTCAAAGGATTAACTGGGCTTGATCGTAATCGCACAAACTTATGTACAGCGGTAATATATGTAGTTGCCTTGGTCAAAGTTGGTCACGAGGACATCCGCCTTATTGTAACTGAAATCAACAAGTGTAGAACTTATATTTAATTCAGATTTTATATATGTTACAGATAATTTTTAAATCCTTTTAATTTTTCATTAAAAATAAAAGCTCTGCGAGTGAATGTTTTTATAGAGGTTATATTATAAAAATAATAATTTAATGTCGGTGAAATTAAAAAGATAATGAGAACGCTAATACATTTGCGTGAAAATATTTTCTGTATATAATGTAGAATATATAAAGGGTCATTGACACAAAATTGGAAATTAAAATTAAACCGCGATAAGTAAAGCTCTGTCTACCAAGCAATTAAAATTAACAATTTTTGTGTTGACAACTTTCGTTTTTGAGAAAAGTTCCTGAAACTTCCTCAAGTTGTCACCGGAAATTTTGTGAGTAATACACACAAATTACAAACTATTTGTACCTAATTTAGCTTAAAACATCGATAAAAAATTAAAACTTATATTGCCATAATTTCACTGGGAACGCGCCCTAAGGGTCCCATTTTGAAATTAAAAATCAATAATTAATTTTGAATGAACCGGTTAATATCAGATTGAAGACACTTATAATGTTATTTATTGTTCAAGATAATGGAAATCCTGTTTCTTAACGATGATTTTGTCTTCATTTAATTTTGTATATCTTAATTAAAATGTATATAAATTATATTTATACATAACAATAACGAGCACATAATATAGTTGTGCTGTTAAAAACTTAATAAATGATAAAAGAAAATAAAAAAATACAACTTATTATGAGAAAATTTTTGATATGGATCAATTGTAAGTTTTCAAACGGAATGGTATTTGTGTAAGTTAATATATAATATTATGTTTTACATGCTTAAAACAATTGTTTATGCTTACGTTAGCCCCATTTCGTTTGCGCAACACATGTTTGAGATAAGAAAACGCACTTTTATTTACGCACAACATGGCCGAACACTGGCCTGAGTTTCCTAACGTAAATATTTATAGACGGCCCGGCTAAGGCGCACACTTGTTCCTATGTTTGTTACTGTCATTCAACACGCCTCAGTTAAATCTGTATGTGCGTTGAGTTCATTGGTTTTGATCTAGATAACTTTTTCTCAACGCACCGTCAACCGATGTTAGGAAATTTATATACAAAACGAACAGCAAACATATAGAAAAGAAACGGTGATACATATTTACTAATTAGTGTTTTACCTTTTTGTAATGTTTAATAATACTTTTTTTATATCGTTGATACATTAAAGTAACTTGTGTTTGACCATAAATTGTTTCGTTTTTACTTGCATTGTTGAATTACGACTATAATACCTGCATAAAAGTACCTAATCTTTGTTGTAAAATCTATAGACACGTACATAATTCGCAAAATTTATCGGCTTCATATCAACGCCTGCTTTTATTGTCGAATCATAATTAGTTGCACTACAAGGCCGT
Source organism: Vanessa cardui (assembly GCF_905220365.1). Taxonomy (NCBI): domain Eukaryota; kingdom Metazoa; phylum Arthropoda; class Insecta; order Lepidoptera; family Nymphalidae; genus Vanessa; species Vanessa cardui. Next base: position 9,465,674 of record NC_061136.1, read on the forward strand.
GTGGGAAATTAGTCCTGTGCTCGAGTCACATATATTATTTTGACAAGTTGGTTTTCAATTACCATAATAACAGGACAAAAAAATTGTTAACAAGAATGATAACATTACTTAGCGCGTTATGTATGTTTTTGCTTTTGTTCGTTTGACATATTTTATAGCCGTGTCTTGTGTAAACAGTACATGTTGCTTCTATAGGTGTGAAATATTGTAAGTAGATTTATTGGTTGTAAGCATTGTTCCCTTCGACTATGTGTAAAGGAAGGGTGTGCCGCCTTACCAGATCGCTCCGAGGTCTTATCCCCATGCCACACTCTTGGGTAACGAATAATTAGCATACATACTAATAATGCGCTATGTACCTACTATAAAACATGAAAAATCGAAAATATGTAATATTAATTTTCATGATTATTTCTATTACATGTATCGTTAGGACTTTGCTAGTAATATTACATGTATGATAGCTATTACCTATGATTATTTATTTATGGTAAAATTAACAGACGATAAAATTAAGTTTATACTCACAATAAAATGTGAGTGAGTTGCCGTCATAAAGTCTCGCGTTTTTTATTGGTGGCAACTCGGTGATGGTCGAGTGACGCTTGCAGTTTGGTTAAACGGCAGTTTATGGCTATTTTGCCTCCATTAATCGCTTAACTACGCACCCGCACCCGCGCTACTGTACTCCGACAACTCTTGCATGATTTAATAGTAAAGATCGAGATCTGAACATAAAATTTGAACCATGCTATTAATAACCAAAGTTATAAAAAATAATGTTATCATTGCGGCAATAAATGTATAACGTAGATTTCATTATGAAAGTTGAAATTAGAAGGTGTGCGGAATTACGCATGGAAATATAAAAAAATAAAAAATATTATACAAAAAGGGACAAAAAGTGTGATATTTGAATGAAATACCACAAAAGGCTGAAATCTATAAAAGTAGAGACGTGTGCCGGGCGGGCGGGCGGTCATGGGTGCAGCGGTTAACGTATCCGCCCGCCGCTAGATGGAGCCCCGCCGCGCGCCTGTGTGCTTCGTGCCTTGCGGCGCGCACCGCCGCGCGCCACCACTCCGCGCTCGACCGCGCCGCCGATTGCGCGTCTCGTGTTTCCTCTAAGCGTTTCGAACGCATTACGATACACTCGCGACTTTGTGCTCGCTGCACTACAAACTATTTAGAACTGGTGCCTTGCAGAACTTTTGAGTTGAAATAAATCGTTTGAAATATTCAAAGGTTGCTTGTTAAAAAAAAACAAACTAAATTTATCGTAAAAAACATCGTTTCGTGATATTTGGACTTATATTTATGAAGTTAAACAAAACGAACTGTACTCGTCAAATCGTTGACGGATATCGCTTTCCGAAGTTTTCCAGTAGCCTCGAGTGACTCCCTAACTGTGTCGGCCCGCTGCAGTCGTCTTTCGTCCGACTGGCAAGCTAAATTGGGAACCGCGTTTTAACTTTCATGTGCCGCTACTGCGTGGTCGCGTGTGCGCGTGGTGCAATGTGCCCGCGGCGCGCGTGAACTGCCGGCTTCGTTCCTGCTCACCCGTGGCTTGCCCGGCCGCCACCCTGTACCCTGACAACCATGTCGGGGGCCTCGGCGCGCCCTGCGATGCGGCTGCCGCGTCGCCAGCGCCCGCCTCCGGGCACTCCGCCGGGCCGGCCTGGTGGAGCATGATGAACGGCGTCGGCGGCGCGCTCTACGAGGAGGCGCACGCGTCACCTCCGGGCGGCTCACCACCGGCCGCGCCCGCCGCCGCGCCACCCTCAGCTTCCAGCGCCTCGCCTGCCTCCGTGGGCTCTAACCCACCACAACCACTACACATCCCGGCCAAGCGCTATGAGCCAGAGCCGGGAGTCATCCGGCACGCCCAGCAAGGTTGGGGTTACCCACCTGATGCACCTGGTTCCTTCGAGCACCAATACTCCACTACACCGACTTACTACAATCTGCCTGTCGAAAGGGAGCGCAAATCTGCGTTACCCTTCTGGCCGACAGGTGGAGGAGAATATAAACCTTATGCTGATGGCTGTCATCAAGGTTTTTCACAGCCCTGTTGGAATTATCCTTACGGCGCTCCGCGTGGGGATCAGCCGTTGTCGTACGTTGGTGGCGATGAACGCCGAACAGCTGTCTCCGAAGCATCGGGTTTCTCCCATGACGCCTATGGCTTGCGAAACTACGCGCCGGAATCAGTTGCCAGCGCTCCGTACCCGCCTCCGAGTGCTCTACCTGGTAAGTAATTTGTTTGACTACTCATAATAATATATTTACAAATACTCGAACTTTGAGATCACGTTTTTTTACGTCCGGTCACGATATTATCCGATAGTGTTTGTAATCCTTAGTTAAAGTTATCGAAGTAACATGTGTTGAAAACATCGCTTAAATTTGTAAACATTATATAGTATCAAACCTCAAAGTTCGAGGATTGCGGTTTCAAAATTCGGTGAAATTATTAAATAATAGTATATATTTTTTTATAAAGTATCTTTGATTTTTGAGACTGATTAATAGATTTGTAAATAATATATTGTGAGTTTATCAACCTTGACCCTTGCAAGTGTGGGTGGCACCGCTTGCCGCTAGATGGCAGTTGTGATACGCACACAGCTAAGACATTGTTTTCTATGTGTGCGGTCACGCACACATGACCGTGTTTTGCTTGTGTGAGTAACACGTTTATCATTATCAGTTTGTTGCATACTTTGCGTGACTGCATTTTTTAAATTGAAATCTCAGCGAAGGTTAGAATAAATTGATTTGCAAATTTGTATTTTTTTAAAACATAAATACGTTGCGGCTAATTTGGACCTATTTAATGCCTTTTTTAACGACTTATTTTACTTAATACGATCGCTCAATCGAGAGGATGCACGTCTGAGCAGTAGTAGCTACGTCGAGAGGTAAAATCGACAAAATCAAAACAAATTTCTCACAGCAGACCATAAATTTGATGAATGAACGAAACACGTGCTACAAATGTTTAAAAACGAACAGTAAGCATCGTTTTATAGGCAATGTTAAACGGCGCTATACTACCGACAATAAATTAAAGTTTACATAAAATAAAGCGCTAATAAAAATGTATAACTAATAAATAAACACGATACCTGAGCGTTAAGACAATAAACCGATCTTTGAGTAGTAGCAATAAACCAAATATTGCTACAATAAACACTGTTTAGGCTGATGAGGCGATAAAAAACTAGAGCCCGAGGCGAGAAACGCATACGAGGCGGCTGTACACTTGTCGTAGATGTGTATCAATTTTATGATATCGTAAAACTGACGTCACACATATGCAATAATAATACTGGTTTCTTCCCTAAATCGCTAGTAAGTTGTAATTAGGCAGCGCCGAGCAGCATGTCAATATGAGAGCAATAAAAAGCCTCCATTCATAAACGGTCGGCGCTAGTTCGCTTTCGATCGCCGCCTAACCATAAAGATGAGTTTATCGTACCGGTGTTACGGCAGAGGTGTAACTTGACATAATTTTGCGTAAAACGCGCATATAATGGCCCATTAAAAGGAAACAATTGTTGAAAAAGTTATACGAGTGTTCACGTCACTTTATGATTGTATGTTTACGGCCCACCTGAGGTTGACATTGACTTTGATTTGTACATTTATGGCCTACGAACGGTCTCAGGAACAGTTATGTTACATTGGAGAGCGGAACACAGCGCGAAATAGGTAACTTTCTTATGTTCCAGTTATACGTCGAGACCTGACGCCGGCCATAGATCATTCAATAACCATACAATATACAAATGCTTGAATTATTGTTTCAAACTCAGTCCTCGGTTTGAATTATTAATCAATAAATTAAATGCAAGAGGTTATTATTCACTCCATATCTTACTTTTATTGGTACGGAAAAATTAATTCATCCAACATGAAGTTGCAAAATGGTACGTCATTTTAAAGCGATAACAGGAATGACACAGATTCAAATGTCAAATGTAGAATCAAAGAAATTTGAACCTTATTTCTATAGTTTTACGGTTTTATGCGAGATCCTTGTCAAAGCAAAATACACGAGATAGTCGAACCGCGGTCGGGTAGGTAGCTTTTACGGTCGAACGGAACCCGCACTTTTATTGCCTCTGATCGCTACCTATCCTCATATAATTGACAACTCGACTAGTCATTATGTTCTATTTGAGCAATTGTTTCTCTCACCGGACATCAGAAAAATAAATTGAATTTTAACATTAAAAAAGTTATTTTAATAAAAATATATAAAGAGCTTTCTGCTCTCATTATATTATACTTAACTTGTAGTGTAGAAACAAAAATAAAAAACCTGTTTTTATTCAAGAAAGTTACATTATTACGATAAAAATTAAATTTCGTAAAACACACACCTAATTACAATTACTAAAATAAAACCATGCAAGGAAATTACACGATTAAAACTTTTAATTAATGTTTCGTGAAATTCAGATTATAATTTTAATTGCTATTCAATAACCATTAATCTACAGTTTAGAAATTCAGGAAATACAATAGTTGTTTGGTTTAGTCACTGTTGTTTAACAAATATCCCAATTGACATTTATGTTAGTAGCAGAAAACTTGAGAAAAAATTAATCATCTTTACTGAAAGTTTTTTTAAGGAATATTATTAAAGTGTTCATGAATAGTATTTCAAAACGGTAAATGAGAATAAATATATTTTAAAATTTTATCTTGAACAAGAAAAACGTACTTTCTTTATTTAAAATTTATTGCTCTTAGTAAATCATACGCGATCATAAAATGTTAAATAAACTCTAAGCATCCAATACTAATTACAGCTTGTTAAGAAATCATTAGAACGCTTTCTAACGCAAATCAAAATAAGGAAACAGCTATCATTAAAGAAGAACAATTGCCTTGCTCTACTAACTGGTCTTAAATAAAGTCGAGCAATTTAGTTTTATGAAGAGTGACAACTATAGGATATAACTTGCAGTACGCAGCGCATAAACATGTTGTAGATATTTTCATGTATTACACAACGGCTTGCGTTCATCCAGTAGACAATGCAGCATCTATTTCGCAACGTGGAGCGTAATGTTCTAAATAATAGGAAATGGTGCAGTCAGTTGCTAGCATCGAATATCGAGAAGGCCGTGGGCCGCATACAAAGTTTATAGGCGGTGATCTCATCAAAAGGACCGCTCACATAAATTGAGCTATATGCAACTTCTAACGCACCGTGGCTACTATTGTTTCCGCGCTGCATAGAAATAGCTAGTTATTCCAAATGCACCGAGCATTTGAAATAACTAACTCTATACGCGGAGCTCCATACGCTTTCGAGTAATTAAAACCTACCGCGATGCATTCTGCAACTTTTGCAGTTTATTTTGAATTTACTAACATAACACGCAGACATATAATAATTTAAATATTTTATAAGATGTTTTATAATGTTTTCTTTTGTACAGGATCTCTATCGATGTCTGTGGGCGTCGGCGTCGGTTGCGGCTCATCAAACCCATTAGATTGGACCGGTCAAGTGACCGTGCGTAAAAAACGCAAACCATACTCGAAGTTCCAAACTCTCGAGCTTGAGAAGGAATTCCTGTTCAACGCTTACGTTTCGAAGCAGAAACGATGGGAACTGGCGCGAAATCTGAATCTCACAGAGAGACAGGTCAAGATATGGTTCCAAAACAGGCGAATGAAGAATAAGAAAAATTCCCAGCGACAAGCGGCGCAGGCAGCTCAAAATAACAACAATAATTCAAACGCGAACAACCACAATCACCACGCGGGTCACCACCACGCGCCGCACCACGTCGCGCTGCACCACGCCCCGCCAGCCAAGCATCATCAGTGACCCGCGCCCTTCTCTGGGACTTATCCCCTTCATCACGGTATAGCCAGCTAAATCAGACGGAGGACAAGTTCCGAAAGGACTCAGTGTGTTGTGCTTATGGACGTACTTAAAAATCCGTAAGGTTCGTCAGGTTGTTACCCAATAGACTCGAGGAACGTATCGCTGTACCGTTTCGTACGTAATGTGGACGCTTTCCGGACCCGCGCCGGTGCGCCGCGAGTCCCAGAGAATCTCATATTAAGATAATTGTGTTGTCGATTTGTGTATAGTATTAATTACGAAATTATTTTCTGTAATTTTAACGAGACTAAGTACATAAGTAGATAACGATTCCTGATATTCATAATATCTAGTATAGCGTTGAATACATAAGTATTTGAAAAATCATTTAAGTATCGCAGTTCGAAATGATGTCGTCACCGATGAATTAATGTATTTAGATAGTTTATTAAAGATAATTTTGTAAAATATTTCGTGAGACTGCTTTATTGTTGTATTCGCTGTTCGAAGGATGGTTAACTTTTATTTTCGTTACCAAATTGTTGAATTACTCGGGTTGCTTTGGTGGCAGTTTTACAAATCTCGTGTGGATGCGTTGGGGTCAGACTGAGGAGTCGCCACATCGCCGGGCCTATTATTTAACGTAGCATCGACGTCAATATATTCTTACATATTAAAATATTATCAATATTCGCAATATGATCAAATATTTATTACTGTTTATTTTCTTTTCTCATTATTCGTTATATAAATTATGAATTTCTGACAAAGCTTTAACTCGGTTCCAGTAGAATTATGCATTAAGTTACTGTTATGACTTTTTTGAAACTATTAAAGTTGATGTTATAATCAATATAATTACGTGTATGGGCAAGTGCATTAATATTGTCCCCTATCGACTCATTGTGCTGTTCGCTTAAGCCTATGTATTTCTATTATTTTTTTGTTTTAGTTAAATATTTTATTATTTATTTATATACACGAAAATAACATTCTATTGTAATGAATATAACTTGTATCTCGCTCTAGAACATCGAAGTAAATCGTGACTATTAGACGTACGCTGTACAGATGTTGAAAATAAAATAGTAAAATTATGGTGTAATAGATACCTTACTATACAAGATGTAGAAACGTGAAGGATCATTCGGTTTTAGAGTGTAACTATAGAATTACTATTAAAGTCACTAGCTACATCTTCCCTATTTTATCTTATATCTATATAATGAATGTTCTATCTTAAAATTAGTGATTTACTTAAATCTATTTCATTAAATCTGTATTGTCCGTAACATTAATAGAGTGTATAAGTGTTTTGTACAAAATGGCGACCTCGTCTAGGTAACCGAATTTCTACATAAGTGCAAAGCATCTTAGCTCTACGTGGGTAGCAATTCGATTATAATGGAGTGGCCTCAGGAGTATTAATCAGATCTCTCTATCACTTGTCTCAGCAACGAGACAATACACTATTATAAAAGGCTTATGACTACTAATCCTTAAGCGTACCTATTTTAATTGTTTATGAAATAGGTTAAAGAATGATAGCTGAATATTAATTGTTTTTATACAAAATATATTTTCAGCTATGACGCCATTTCTGTCAAATTGTTTTTTAAATATGTGGTCATATCTTAACTAATAATACATTTGTAATGTAAAAATGTTTCTGCATAATGTCAATGAACGAAGTTGTTATTTTTTTGTCATGCCATTTTCTACTATTACATGGATACATTGTAATATTATCTGAAAAGCAACCATTTAAATAAATATTATTGTTTTTATTAACTTAATTGGTAGTCAGATAATCAAATAAAAATATTTTAATAAAAATAATTCGCGTCTTTTCTCTTCAACGCAGTTTTTCAAATATATATACAAGTTGCTTTTCAGATATTTGTAATGTAATTGTTTTTCATTGCAGTAGATCGCATCTAGAAGTTCTTCTATAAACTATATAATATTGTAATAATTAAAGGTCTCGTAATTATCATTGTACAGATAAATTAATGTAGTTCAAGTCTCACCGCCGCGTGAGGTCTTGTTAAGTAATAATGTATAATTAAATGAATGTGCTCTCGACAGTTTTATGACGAATTTAGAAAAGATTGTATGAAAGGGAAAAGAATTAAATATTTCGTCGTGTCTCGGATTATTTTCTTTAAACCACAACTTTTACTATTAAATTTTATTGAAAATAAATCGTATAATCCTATACCTATCCTTACAAACTGTCATACCATATTAAGGTTAATTTTATTTCGACGAAAGAAAAACAACATTCAAACATCAATTGAAATATTTTTGCTTAAATTTCTCACATTCAACTTATTTTTTATCGCATATTTTTACACAACATTAATATTTTTATTTTGTATTACAATGTTGATTACTGCACAGGGTATAAAATTCTTGTTTGTAAATTTTGTAATATAACTCCTCTTCATTATCAACTTCACCTTATGTGCTAATTTTAAGCAAATTTCAAAGTAATAAGCCTGTTTTGGTACTGACAATTTTTCAGACAGACATAGTATCAGATATCATTACAGCGTGTTTGATAGAAAACATCTAAAAAAGAATAGCGTTTTCTTCTCCAATAAGGATGTTTAGATAACTAATATGACGTAAGGGCACTCGCACTGTACAGTCAAGTGAGACATTTTAAAATTGAAGCTATGCTCCGAAGTTTCCTCAAAGCTTATATCTATATTTATTCACAAGGTCAGAAAGACTTATGAGATTTAACATTTAATAATAAAAAATATACTAATTGTAAACCTAATTAACCCTCATTGAACCATATCGATAACGACTAAAATTCCGTTATAAAAATTGTCGTTCTGATAACAATTAAATTCTACCTAATTATATGTCAAAGATTTATTATCTCAGTTAATTTGTATAAGTAGTGAGGTGCATCCTATAGAAAAATATCCTGTGATATCGACGTAGTATGACATGACGTGGGTTTACTACGAAGTTTTAAACGAATAAGGTTATATGTCTCCGAGATAGTAGTTCTATATCACTATTATAATTAGTTTTTGTAGAGAAATTCTGAATTATAATCAACTGTATCAAGACAGGTAGTCATTGGTTTTGCGTCTGAACTGCCAGTTTCTTCAATCGTGCCGGATCCTCGTTTTATCGGATTCTGAAAGTGAGAAAACAGAAATGGTATTTGTTTGCGTTCACTCACACACACAAGTATGTATAATAGATACTACATAAACCTGCAGTTTGTGAGTATCCCTTGAGAATCGCGCTTATGACATACCTACTTTTACATCTGCATTGGTTTACAATGTACTAACTAGTTGTAATCAAAAATAGCGTTCTCTGTTTGTAGTTCTGCTTCTGTATTTACATTTTTTTCATATTAAATTATGATAAGTGCTCAGGTTTGCCTACAAACCTTTGCAAAAGACAATTTTATGTTAGGTCTGTGTATACTTACTAGCGCTTTTTAGGTAGTAACTTACTTTGGATCTCCAGATGCAGCCATATGTAAGTATGCGTAGCGGAAGGTTCCAACTAGACTGTAATTTGTAGAATAAATCTAAGCACCAACTTTTGCTTTCTAATGAATTGTTTTTAAAGAATTATGAGGAACAAACTTTAATAATTATTGTATAAAATAAAATGTCTTCAACTTGACCAGTAAATATTAAGAAACGACGTGATATTTAATATTATCGTGTTACGTATTTTATTATTATTATAATCAAATAAGTGAACAAGTAAATAGGCCACCTAGAAAGTGGTCAGACTACCTATATACATTTGCACAGTAGGAATTATTAACCATTGCATGCAACGACATTGCGCCACCAGTCTCGGAAACTAAGATCTATACCTCTTGTGCCAGTTGCTTTAGCACAGTCACCTTCAAGCAGGAATTTATCAATACCTATTTGTGTTTAGAGATATAATACAAATGATAAGTACCCAGGCTGGCCAGCACAAAGCCCGCCATCAAGTAGAGTAAGTATGTTTTAAAGTAGGAGTAAAATCCACATACTATGGTTGGAGCATCCAAATAATTATGTATATACCATTCAAGTAACATATTATAGAAGAAAATACAACCTGTTGTAAATATAAAATAGGTAAGAATAAAATGATTAAATAGATAATTAAATAAATTATATTGATGATATAATCATACCCACATTATTCTTCATCCTGTACTATTTAAGTTTTTAATTCTAACTCATTTATACTATTTGGTTTACCTTTCTCATAAAATACGTATATATGTACGTACGTAGCGACCTCTGTAGAGTGTATATATTAAACAAAATTATTAGTAATAATAATATTATGAAAATAAAGTTTCTTTTTATAAAATATTGTCTAGTTTAGTGTATAACAAATCAATATGCGTATTTTGTTTATTTAAAGCTTTATGAATTTACTTAGAACTTTTAGTTGAACGCCATCTATCGGTACACATGGCTACAGGTTTGTTAGGGAAAATATAATAAACCATTGTGTTTTCAACCGACTTCCAAAAGGAGGAGGTTATCAATTCGTCTGTATTTTTTTTTTTTTTTATTATGTTTGTTACCTCATAACTTTTCACTGGGTGGACCGATTTTGATATTTTTTTTTTGTTTGAAAGGTAGTGCTTCCGTGGGGTCCCATTTTTTTTTATTTTTTTCCGATGATGGTATCCATATGAAAACGACATAAGTCTTAAATTTGCATTATGTATATGCGCGACAAATAGGTGAATAACTGAAAATCACGTTAACCAATTTTGATAATTCTTTTTCTATTATAAAATATACACTTCAAGGGTAATTTGGTGAAAGTATGGTAAGGTTCTGAGCACAGGATCCATGACAAAGTAACGGAACGGAAGGGAACTGAACAATTCTGAGGAGCACGTTAGCGATACTCAGTCGAATCTTTTATTTATAGGTTATTTGGATATTTAAGTCACCTTCCGTAATGTGGTTATGTTTATGTAATTATCATAGTCGAATATTATAATCAACTAGCTACCCACCCCGGCTTCGCACGGGTGCAATACTGATACTAAATATACTACAGAATTTGTTTATTTACGACATCACATCGCAAACTTCTAAAATTATCAGTGTTTCTTTACTATATTGTTCATGTATTATATACACAAACCTTCCCCTTGAATCACACTATCTTTTAAAAAAAAACCGCATCAAAATCCTTTGCGTAGATTTAAAGATATAGGGACAGAGAAAACGACTTTGTTTTATACTATGTAGTGATGGAACTCCTATACGGCTCGCAGTTAGGTTAGGGATCCTTGTAGTAGTTGACACCGGCTCCAAATATACCAATAACTATAACTACATTTTATAATCGTAAATCGACTTTTAAGTAGTCTAATATTATTCATTTCATTTAACTTAGGAAGACTCTAAAATATGTTGAATACGCAATTATTTTTAATACTTTTTCGTGCATATTCATTTGTTTTAAAATAGTGTTTTGTTTGAAGTCGGTTTTACTTTTTGTTAAAATTTTTATTTTGGTTTATTAAATCATAGTGCTAGCGCTATATGTATAGAATTGCTTAGAACCAGTTAATTGTGAAGTAGATCTTTAATATCGGTGATATTAAAAGAAATATCTACAGATGCTGGACCATACAACCTGTTTTTATGTAAGTCTATACTTTCATTGTCAAGAGCTTTGCATACCTACCTACATTGTGATAGAACTTATTACGAATTTTGATAAAATTTAGAACAAAGTAAACTTGAAACCATATAGAAAAACATCAACTTTTTTCTTTTGTGCTAATTAGTTTTTAAATATTTTATAGGTATCCATAAAAAATAGTAGATTAAATTATTTTATAAACCTTGGTACGACGCGGTTTCAGCCAGTATTGTATTAAATCTATATCTCTGAGTTGAAAATACCTTGCGTTGTAACTTACAAAACTTATAGTTACTTCATTTTGTGAAGTTTGATGACACATAAGTTGTCCTGATCCTTCGGACATACGGTATGTAGAAATACGTATACCTACCCACTACATTTTCGTATAATACATTCCTATAAAAAATAATAATTAAATCATTTATATAATTTTATTCTGTAATTATTATTACGTCATACAGATGTTTTTTATAATTGTGTGAATAAGTAGGTACCTTTTTATACTAAAATGAATTAGTGAATTTTATAAATTGTTTTTACGTACTATTATTATTAAATAAATTGACCATGAAAATTAAATTGTTATTTTTATTTTAAAGACAAAGTAAGTATCAAATAGTTAACTTCAAACAAAAACTTAGTAAGAAGTAATTCGTGAAAAATATTATACATAATAATTACAAATATTCTGATGAACGATTGAAACATAAGGAATGTTTCAACCTGCTTGAGTTTAGTTAAATCATTTGCAAGTAGCCTACCAGTTGAGAAACGCCATTTGTATCGGGAAATTAAAATTTATTTTAGACCGCCTTTTTATTTAAGCCATAATCTGAAATGTTTTTACTATTATGGTAAATATGACAAAGAACGTGATCAAATTTTCAACCAAATCAGTCATTAAATTATTTGAATGAACTGTTTCTTTTAATTTTAGTTCTACGGTTTGACCCACACTTACATATATTACTAAAATTATATCAGGTAACTCTGGATACAAGCTATCTCACTGAGATAATCTCAGTAAGACAGTTATTATTTATAAAATTTTATCGAATTGGTACAAAAAAAAAATGTTGAAGAGTTTCTTAGGTAAGTATCATTTACCCAAATACAACGAAAAACCAGTATTACCATATTTACTGTGATGCATTCTTAATAGTGTTTTAAAACGAATAAAATATATGGCTATAATTATTATGAACAAGTAAAGTGACACCTAGTTATATACCGTAGCTGAGTTTAAAACTTCCTCTCAATTTTGAGGAGATGTTTTTGAAGGTCATTCTATCATGTTGCTCCACTGCGGCTGGTGTGAAATTAGATATAGGTACATATATGTAGGTTTCCCTATGTTGTTATCACTCAAGAATACGCATGATATTTAACATTTCTGTAAAACGAAAAGTACCGTACCTTGGGAACTAACATGTTATGTCCCTTGTGCCTGTAGTTACGCTGGCTCACTCACCCTTCAAACCGGAACACAACAATACTAAGTACCTACTGTTATTTGGCGATAGACATTATTTATTGAGGTAACACAACGAAGTTTTAAAAAGTAAGTTTTTTAAAGAGACTAACTTTAAAGAGTCCAACCTATAAAGGAATCGATTAAGAGCGCGTTCATCATGATTGTTTACTGCAGCACTAACATAACCTAACATACGACAGTTTCATCGGACAAATACAGGGTTCCTTGCCACACTTTACTATCACTGAGCATAAGGAAAATTATACCACAAACATGAGAAGACATTGAAGCGGTGTTGGAACAGTGATTTGTAAATAAAATACTATATGCCATATTTTGAATTTTCTCTTAAAATATAAAATAGTTAATTATATGATAACTAAATATTTACCGTACTTTAGTAAGTAGGTTCTAGAAGAATGTATAATACATATCTTATGTAGCACACAATATGCTATTCCCTACATTGATATAACTATAAATAACAAACGTATGCATTCATATCGTACCGGTTATTCTAGAGCAGACCGCCTCCTCACCAATTAGCATTTAAATGAATCGACCGAGACAACTTTATATTACCGGCCATCTATAAGTGACCTATCTGTTACCCAGCAATGTTTGGACTTACGAGTGACTGAGACAGGAAACGTTTAAATGGCTCGGATCACAATTGACTGGACATATTTACGGTCAGAACGTCCGACGTCGATTGGTCAAACTCCATACACGTACACCACTAACTAAACACGTTACAAATATTGACGATATTTTAGGTGGATACGAATATATCCCTAATATAACTATGCAAGCTGCGTATACTTTACACGGCTAAATTAAATTTAACTTCGATACATATTTTATTCAATTACTTAAATATACCTAATGCAATCAATAATTATTAAGTCACATATCTATTCTTTACTTATACATTGTGTCTCTTTCCACGTTTATCTTGAAATAAAAATTTATTTGAATAAGGGGAACATACAAAGATTTATATTGCTACAACTACACACTTTTTCCTTTACAAAATTCACCTTCATAGTATATATTTTATTATTTTTAATAAGAAATACCTACTACTTTTTGGAAAATAAGTTCATCTAAAGTGAAACTTTATTTCATAATGTAGACACAATATTTACTGTCATAAAGAAATTGTTGTTGTGATTTATCTGAAAAATATATCCCATGATATTGGATACTACTATAAACACTTTGGGTATATACAAATATCTCATAAATAAACCTTTTAATTACATTAATTATACTTATAATTTTGGCAAAGATAGTTGGCAGAGTTCTGTTAGAATGCATCGTCAACGAAAATTATCTGTCTTAATACACTAACAAAATAAAGTATATGGATCGGATTAGTAGCTATAACGTAAATCCGAGAAAAACAAAATGAAAAAATATGTTTTTCTTTGTAGACCTCTACGTAAATATGATAAACAGTGATATTAAATGCAACATTGTAACTTTTATTAATAAGCCGTAATGAAATAAGTTTTTTAGTAGGACGTTTGGAGTTTAAAGGGACTTTAAGGTATCTATTTTAATATACCGTTCATAATAGGCATATACAACCGGATCAGTGTAAGAATTGTCTTGTATTTAATTGTTAATTTACATTTTAATAATTGTTGTTATATTGAAACTTACATATATCGAAAACTTGATTTTACTTGCTTAACGTTTCATGTTGATATTTCTGTTAAAAAAAATGTTTTTTTTTTTGTATTCATTATTGATGTATACTTTAACAAATGTAAGTCGTTTTATACTTAAATATATTTACTCGTATTTTATAGCAATTAAACGAAGCTTTTCGACGTAGGTACATAATATTTTTGAATTTATACTATATTTCTTCTGATTATAGGAAGGGGAGTGAGGGGTTTGACATACCAGCGTCTGTCAAATGCTTTTCAATCTTAGTTACATTGAAAACAAGCATTCTACTCCAAAATTACGCAATAATATAGACTGAAATAAATAAAATATATCATATAATGAAAATAATTCATAGTCGTATTTTGTTAGTGTGTGAGTATCTATTAAAATTAAATTCCGATTTCGTATCAAATATCAACAATAATTTTTCCAGTGAAATTGATACAAGGACTTATTTGCGTTATAAAATAAACTGGCTTATTTATTTATTAACTAGCTGAAGAGAAACCAATATTTAACAAATGGTGCGCAAAGGCGATCTTATCGTTTATAGCAATCTCTCACAGACAACCTTAGGTGATAGAAGCTTAGAATGAAAACAAGTAAGTGTAGATATATGTAGTTATAGAGAGGAGATGATAACTTTAATATAGGGATATACTAGCTTAGTTATAAAGTGTATTTAAGGAGTACTAAAATAAAACTAATTTTATCTCTTTCAGACATCATCGATTTCACATTCAAAAGAAGGAGACAGAAAATTATTCCATCATCCTCTAAATAGAATATAGGTATAGTCAATAGTGGCTAGGTAGGTAAATACAAACATCAGAAATGAAAGCGTTATAAAGCGCGACGCTCCAACCGTTTATCAGATAATGTAATTATGTACTGAGTGTTACGGGACACCTCGGTACTCAGCTCTCAACGTAATTGAGTGCCTCCCCGGCTCACTCCTGCTATTAGGCAAATCGAATCTCGCGCGACCCCGCCCTACCCTAGATATGTTGGCTGAGAACCAAGGATTCAATTCGTCTGAATGTAAATAAAGTGCCTCGTCAGATAAGTAGTCGAGATGAGTTCAATCACGTAAGATTTAGAATTGATATTTTGGTATGCTCAGATTAACCCAATTGAAAATTTAGGTTGTTACTTAATATATGTGAGAAAAAAATGTAGGTTCATATTTCTAAAAACATTTATATTTTTCAGAAATATTTTGAAATTTTTACGTAGGTACATTTCATGATAACGATATGAAAAAAATATATTTTTGAAATATGTTTTAGTATAATTTTTGTGCTTTTAGCACCTAACAACGTTTTTATGATCAAACTCGGTAAACAGCTAACATTAAAGAAACATTTATATAGGTATTTATTTTATTGGGATAATGTTTTTGATAATCGTTTTCAATAACAATAATATTGCCATTAATTGACGATCAAAATGTTTTCGTATTAACTCGTGTATACGTTCTGCGAATATTCAATTCAAATATTTGTTTGTGTAGTGAACAATAAAGTTGGTGCAAAAATATCCCTCCCTTTTTTTCATATAACTCCGTCCCCTTCAGACGGCGGCGGCCAGCACGTCCGGGGGCCATAACACCGTTTGATGTTCTGCTCTCCAATGCTGGTGGAGACGATATAAAGCAAGATGTACGACTGCGCTCTGGGCGACGCCTATATTTCCTAAACATCTTTCGGCGTTATAATACCGTGCGCTATGTTCTTGTAAGTACGTATTTTTCGCTTTTTATTCATTTGTATTTACTGACAAAATATATTTCAAAGAATTTTGTTTATTTTTTTTATTCGCTACGTCTACTTTTGTTATGTTTATTAGAGATATACACAATTGAAATTTAGCTATTTCTTTATTTTCTAATACTACGGTATTAGAAATATATAATTTAAAAAGTAAATCGAGTTGACGTTAATAGAATAAATTTACTGAAAACATTATGATAGATACGTACGTCATTACAAGGACATAGGTACGTAAAAATATGCAACACGGCGGCGGTACGATACGGAGCGGATACCAATTCTATCAACAACCTATAAACCGCAACTTTCTTTGTCCCTCCCCGCCATATCTTCCTGCAGAGGAGTGAGACAGAAATCTACAAGTTTAATGGGCCGTTACGCGAGAAAAAAATCAGTTCGCATTCGCGAGCGTAGATACGCGAGTGATAGTGGCAAGACGGAAGGATTCGCGTGGCTGGCGTGGTTGGCGTGCCGAGTGACATTGACAATGCCGGTGATAATATTCGCCCACATGTTGCGGACTGATCACGTGAGTAGCCTGTCATTAAGATTAACATTAGTGGCTCATGTAAAGTGTGTTCGTGGTGCACCGTCTAGCAGAATGCGTCATAACACACTGCGTGGTTACGTTGTACTGAACTCGGCTGCTAAGGACGCATGACAACCGGTTCTTATATGATAATCCCGTCGTAGTAGATTGGTAGTAGATACATATATGTGCATATAACTAATTATTTTTAGCAGCAAATAAACGTGCGCTGTTTGTGTTATTTGATTTTTGTCGATGTTTATTGAAATACGTTTGGATTTTGCTGCTTCAATGTGTTTTTAAGACGTTTTATATGAAATAGATGGGCCTGTTATACACAAGATAATTAATACAGTGCCTGAATAGACTACACTTTTCAATAGTTGAATGTTTTTTCAATTCCGATTAAGGAATTTTTGTAGACCTATTTCATTTTTAATACTTATATCTTATTAAAACAAAAGACATACTATAGACATATTAGACATATGTATATAAGCTATTAGTTCGTGTTGTATACTGTGATTACTACATAATATATGTATTGTTTAATTTAATTTAAATTGTTGACAAATTGTCTCTGAATACTGGAAACTAATATGTACGAGTGTAATTATTAACTTCAATGAATACAATCTCCATTTATTTAAAATCTCAGCGAACAATGACTTTTGTATTTCGATCTCAATTTATTTATCCTTGCACACATACCAAGCCTACAAAATCTGTTGACGAAACTTTCTAAAAATTATCATAACAATAAAATTTAAAAGCAGTTGACGGAAACAGTCATTGATAATTTTTTTTAGGACGCAATAGCAGGAGTCTCTTTATTTATCGCCTAATTTGCATTTGTCATCTAAAGGCGGACAGAGAGCGCACGCTTTCGAATATTTAAAACAAATAAACGTAGTCATTATTACATATTAATAATATTAAGAAACTTGTTTTAAATGTTATGTGTAATCAATTTAATTAAACGGTGTCCTATTAATACTAATATTAAATATGTAATAGATAATTAAACGAATTCATTCGATTGAATTAACATAATGAAAATTATTATTCAACTAAAAACTAGGAACTACTTTATAAAAAACTTTTTTTTTGTTCTTGAGCAACAAACTCAGGATGTAGTTTTTCTATCATTGTGTTATTTTTAAACTTAACTCATTCTGAATCCTTGAAAAAAAAATACATATGAATAGACATAAATAAAGGATTGATATATACATATATTTTCATATATTAGTCAGTCTGACAAGCAATATTTATTGGAATAATATTAACAATTGGATTTCCGTCGAACGCGTCAGGATTAGATTCAATTTACATAATAAAGGATGGAAGAATTCCTTCCTTCAAACCCAAACCCATTTAATAATAGGATACATACTATATTTTCGATATTTTATTTCAATACAAAGATACCTTAGTGTCTATCACCGAAAAATAATATTTTATAGTTTCCATTTCGTAGAGTCGATTTATTAGGTACCTTTGTTACAAATTGATAAAATACCATGTACCTACTGGTACATAATAGTACCTACTCGCATGCCTAAATCATATTTTGGTACAAAGTTTGCTTAACGAATATGTTAATTAAATAGCCAGTAGTCTTTCGAAAGTCGGTCCCGAGTTGTTTTTGTTTGCCGACGAGGGAGGGCTATCATTTTCATGCAAATCAACTCGACTACGTCAATGCCTTCACTTCTGAACTTAAGCAATTTGAATTCGTTTCTCGTTGTAACACCAGTGGCTTGTGATAGTTACAGAAAATAATATTTAGTAATTCGTTAACGAACTGTTATTAATAAATCAAGTCAATCAATGTTAAGACGTGTAAAATGTGCGTGGAAAATTGTGCGTG
This sequence comes from Vanessa cardui, assembly GCF_905220365.1. NCBI lineage: Eukaryota > Metazoa > Arthropoda > Insecta > Lepidoptera > Nymphalidae > Vanessa > Vanessa cardui. The sequence continues at coordinate 9,484,514 of NC_061136.1, forward strand.
TTATATTACGTGTGTGAGTTTAAATAGGTATTACAGATATATTACATATATCTCAATATAATATAAACCTATTATAATTTAACCGAGCAGTTGTCTTATATTAAGTGCGTACTTACATACTTGATTTGTATAATATATGTAGGTAGAGTTATTAACTTTCCATTTCAGACTTTTGTAGAGGTCAAATTTGACAGTTCTCAATGCGCTAATATATCTTAATAAATATACCGAAACAAACTTGATATTGTTTCCTAAATTTTATAGAAGGATATTGATTGTACGTGTGTGTGTGTGTCTTTTTGTGTGCGTGCTTACATTTTTAAATTATTTATAGGAATCTATTACAATATGCATTAAACATGATTATAACAAATTTAAAGCAACACGTCTGAATTTCTTCAGTTGAAATAACAAATATATCCTTTAAATGTGTGCGTTGCTAATTTGACGTAGGTATCTGTTTTATAAGACTAAAGTTCCTTTTTAAATGAAATAGAAATATGTATATTTATTCATTGGGTGTTCAAGATTGCATAATCTTTATTGCCATTATTCAATTTTACATCATTTTATAAGTAGCCAAAGACTATCTATTAAATCAAATTTATTATCTTATTTATAATAAAATATTCAATTGTTATTATGTATTTATACCCGCTTTAATAATTTTATACTTAATGTATTCTTAAGCGAGTATTTTAAGAAACATACCTACCTTGTAATCAAAACTTTTACCTGAGGTACATTAGGTATACTTTTTATCTTTTGATCCAGTATTCGAGTTAGTTCAACTTGTGATCCGAATCATTAAAGTAAAAATTTGATTCCCGATGAATTTAATAATGATAATTTTAAAATATCGATAAGTACCAAAATATCAATAATATCGATAAGAAGTTCAAAATAACACCATTAAAACTACATAAGTATTGCGTTAATGATTTCTCGAAATTTTATATACATATTTGAGTTTTTGTACATAAAAATCAACTTTAAATAATTTATTAAGTAAGCATTGTATTTTAAAAAGTAATAGGTAGGTATATAAACATAAGTAGCATAGGTAGCATAGGTAAATAACATACCTATAATATAAAATAGTTACTCTTTGAATATGTTTAAGTAAAATATTGATATCTAAATAGTTGTTAGGAAAATGTTACAATGAAAATCATAAATATTTAATTTGATTTGATCACTTAATTGATTTCTAATTTTCACATATTATGAGCTAGCAGACCGGGGCGGGTCTGCTGTCTTGTCTTCGTACGATGCAATTTATTCATAAATAAAATGATATCATATAAATATATACATGCCTACTTAGTTGTTATCTATCATATAGAAATTTAATTTTATGTCGTAGGCAATGATATTCTAATAAAACATCAACATTTACTACAACATCATTGGTCGTAGGAAAATAATTAGGAATTCGTTTTTTAGAATAAAGGTTACGATTTTGAAATATTAGTTACCTTTTGAGTAGATATTCTTTAAATTAGTAAGTTTAGTAAGTTTACTAAGTTTAGTAATTAATTGTATTGAATTTAACTTTATATGCATATTGCACACCGTTCATTAAGTTGACTGTATTCGGTATATTACATACAAATTTATACGTTCTACAATATGGGCAAAAATAATATTATCCTTCATTATTAATATTTAATATCATAATTTCATGGTCACTGTATAATATTATGAATACGAATTAAGTGATATCGACATTGGGTATTAATTATTTATGTATCGACAACCGATATAATACTTTTACACGCTGAAGAGTCAAGACGTTATAGGACCGACTTTTTGAAGCATTGGTTTTGTAAATTGAACATTTTATTTTAAATTAGTTTTCTTCAAATAAGAGGTACCTTCTAATTGTATACTGTTTAATATGATTAAGAAAAGGTAGTGTAGTGAAGTTTTAATTTAAATATATACTTAGTGTGTAAATTGAAATCTGCCAATCGAATGGTGAGTTAGCTGCATATTTATAACTTACTGAAGTTTCATTTTCGTTGAATACAACTAAGTGATTTCAAATAAATTAACAGTATTTAATAAAGATAACTCATGTAGATAAATGCACCGGCGTTCTTCATTACAGTGACAACAACAGCCTGTAAATTCCCACTGCTGGGCTAAAGGCCTCCTCTTCATTACAGTACATTTTATGAATAAATTTCAATTTAATTTGTCATTATTTCTTTGAACTAATATCTAAAAGTAGCAAAGCTTTCAATATTCACACAGACATGCATATATACATTTGAGTGATAAATATATAATGTATTAAGGAGTAATGCATCGCTTATATCTGTTATACCTTCTCGTATTTACCCGTCAATAAACATCTACCTACGCGCTCCTTGAATATATTACCTTATGTACTACCTACGTGCGTAAGCATATAGTAAGCCTTAGTTTCTCGGAACCCTATGACCTCAATTGGTTACTTGTCCTTTAATATGATACGTTTTACTGAGTAGAGTCAATGGTACACGAGTATACAATTTATCGTATTGTTTTAACTTGATCAGTAAATTTTATATTAAATATTTTGCATTGATTGTTTCTTTCGAACAAACTTTGTATTAAATTAAGCAAGTTTACTGGTTTTTCAAAGGTTTTAATAGGTCTAGTCTATCTAGTCACTGAAATAATTTGATCGTAAAATTTTATTTAAGGTGTATATATAATATGAACCAGATATCTTGTAAACATTAATTGTGTTAAGGCGGGTTGTGTTTTTTTTTTACTAAGTATTATTTGCACTGCCAAATACTAAGTATTTTAACTTACTAATTATTTGCGCTTGACCGGTGATAGCTCTACTTAATATAGTTTGTTAAATGACGAAAGTGCCTGGTAAAGCCTACTTGAATAAAGTAGATTTTTATTATGCCGTTTGATCATTTCGGTTTTTTTATTAATTAATATTGGACACAGAAATTTCGTTCTTAATTTGGTCGTGATTATTGAGAAAAGCAAAGTTACGAAATAAAACGTCTCTATAATTCAGTTACGAAATAACACAATAAGATCCCTTTTTTACATCTAGTAATGAGTTGTGCATACTTTAATATTTTATATAAAGAACAAATTCCTAGCACAACTGTAGGTATACTTATAGATAACAGTCATATCATTATTTTAAATCTCATTATTTGTTCTAGACTGATACTTTAGACGAAGAAATATTTCAAGTAATTGAAATTAATTAGGTATTACCCATTAATATAACAATGATTTATGGAAGATATATTCCATGTAAAATAGAAATTAAAACATTCTTAATTCAAATAAGTACTTTAGGTAAGGTTACGGTTAGTTTTCATTATAAAAAAAAATATACACTCTACCAAAATGTAGCGACAAGAAACTCTCATTATAATATCATTTGAATTGAATTAGATTTTTTGAATATGAAAATAATAATATATAGTACCTTGTTTATAAGTAGGTAATTCACCTTTAAATGTATTTATTGGTAAATGTCAATGTAGGTATATCAATGATATAATATAATTAACGTATTTTGCAGTTCATTGAACTATTCAGTTAATATCCTTTATGAGAGTATTTATTAAATTATGCCAGCAAGATCTCAAGACACCAATCATAAAGCGTTATTTATGACGATTTCCTAAATTAAAGTAAGCAAGCGTAGAATCATTTCAATTGATAACAACTGACAAAACACGCGAGGAGTATAATTAAAGAGTGTGAACGTCTGTCGCTTGACAATTGTTTGAATGATGAATTATTGCCAGATTTAATTAACATGAAAAAAAAATTTGGACTTTGTATAAGGCAATTCTATTTATTCTTATATCTATGGATCGAAAGATTATACGGATGGAAAGCATTGATTTTATTTTAGATACCTTCGTAACAAATGATTTACTTAATTCACTAATAAGTTTCTTGCCGGTTCTTCTCGGTAGAATTTACTTTTCGAGCCGATGGTAGCTTTAATTAATATTGTTGTTAAATGTCAGTTCAAAAGTACTTGCAAAAGACTACTTGAATAACGTATATTTAGATTATGATTTTTGAATGTCGCAAGGTGCTTCTTTAAAAAAAATTATCTAAAAATAGTATATGAAACTAAAAAAAGTATTAAGATTAAGGTACATAAGATGGAGGTATTTTTTTAAATAATTTAATAATATCCACGGGCTCACAGTTGGCCGTGAGGATTAAGGTATTAAGGTACTCTTAGTACCTTAATACAAACTGTCTATTAAACATATTTTTCAAAAAGATTCATTTCTTTAGCATTCATTAATGTACTAGATGGAAACCTTCAGCTTGTAAGTATTCAAATATTTAAGTTAGAATTTTTCCATAACACAAAGTTGGTAAAATTATTGGAAAGCATTACTGGAAAGTGAGGTTTTGACATTAATTTGCGTTTGAATGTTTGCGCCTGTTTAGATGTTATTCGTAATAATTACATTTTAATAAATATCGATCGATCTTTTTCACTCTTCGTATACGTATTATAATAATCATATTTATTTATTTTAAGTAGCATCGACTCATTGCATTATGAATGCTCTCTAATGTAACCGTTAAATTGTTAAACTGAAATTATGAATTTAATTTAACTTAGATAATTTAGGATATTTTTGTTCTCTATATCTTATTTATATTAAGATACTATTTCTTAGATAAGTTTTATACTTATTTGCTTAATATTGTTAAAGAATCAAATCCTAACTCTAGATAGAATTCACAACATTTCTAGATTGTAGTGTGTCTGACTACATAAAAATCGGACAGTGTAGACGTGTCGATAATCTGATGCAAATTCTGGTCTGGAGCTGCAGCGCGCATGAGCACTGCGAATATCCGATCGTAAAACTGTTACAGCCGCATTCCCCCAAATTCCCCCCACCCGGTCTGCTCTTTGTTTTTGGCACCGAGGGAACTGAAACAAGACTAAGCCTTAAGACCCCTTAATGCTTCTCTGCGGTGAACGAAACTCCTCAATGTCTAAGAAGGGGTTGAAATTCATTCCGTCTGCTCCTTAATGTGATACTTGGTTTAATCAGTTAGCTAACTTGTATAATTGTCAATAAAATATAATAGTTACGTTTACAATTACTTGTAATAATACTTCTAGCTTAATTCACATTTGTCGAATGATTATTTATACCTAAACCTACTTATATTGTAAAACTTTAAACAAATAAAGTAATTTTTTAGTTAACTATAATCTATTTTTAAAATATTAGTAAGTAAAACTTCAGCTACCATTTTTATTTAAATAAGTATAATGTGAGCTAATTTAATTACGACACAAGGTGTGTCCTAAATTTTAAGATTTCTTTTAAATTTGCGGTGTCTATAAAGACATATAAATACTCCTTTTACTGATCAACGTCTGTAAGCTACGGTGAACACTTACTATCTAGATAAACTCTTTGCTCGTTCTTAAGTAATTAAATAAATATAGAGAAAACTAACCCAAAAGTATTTTTTTTAATTTTACGCTACATCCACGGCCTCACAGTTGCCCGTGCCTTTTTTTTAATTTAATTTTATATTATTGTGACAATTTTTGCCTCACAGAGATTTACAGTAGTTACTATTCTAACATTATCAGCTTATTAACTACTGTATTTATAAATAGCCAAAGTAATTATTAAATAACCAAAGAGAAAAAACATTTTTTTAATGTTTGAATATATAGGACGCGAAGCAGTTCTGTCATATACAGGCAAACATAACAAAACATAAAGAGTGTAGGTATGTATTACGATGAAACGTGACAGTATTTGTAAGTGCAGGTAGGCCGGAGCAGGTTTAGGCAGAGTGATACACGAATATCACAAATATTATATGGTGTGTAATGTTGTAGCGTTGTATACTTTAGTTAAAGATTTAAAAATACTTTAATATTTAAAGTCAACCTATAGACCCTTACTCTTTAACAGCTGGGAAATAGTCTCGTCACTTTTGACGGAAAATATTTGGAACTTATTGTCCAAGAATTTTGACAGACGCTTGTGTCTGTTGCAATCTGTGTTTTAAAAAGTTCAACACGAAAATCACGTTTAAAGATTCCATTACATAGGTACATACAGATTATGCTAATTTAAAAGCACATTAAAAATCAGTCGTGTATTTCATGAATAAAACTGAAAAAAATACAGTTAAATTGAGAAACACCGTTTTTGAAGTCGGTTAAAAAAGGATCCTGGCAACAATTTGCATATTTATAACTTATAACAATTTACACACAAACGTTCGTTCCCCTATTTAACCCCGACATAGGATGTTCGATATCTATCAGTAATTAAAGATTTTTATTCAGTAGATGAATTTAAAATAATTTGTTTGTATGTACATAGTATAACATTGTATATACGTACTTATTTAAGTATTTGTTGCTCATGTAAAATAAATTAACGTTTTAACGACGTGTTTATTTAATGCTCTGTCCTCAAATACTCGTATGTTTTTGGAGTGATATGAATCTTAACAAGCCGTATTACATCTTGAAAGGATTTAGCAATTAGTTTAATGTAGAGAAGACTGTTAAAATAAAAATATGTTGAATTATTTTTTTTTACATATTAATGATGATCTCGAACAAACAAAATATTAAGAAATGAAGGATGAGTTGATTTTAATTTAATTTGATAATAAGTATAAAACAATGCATGAACAAAAAATATATAAATAAATTTTGTATTGAGAAAAATGTTTAAGACAAACGTAGAGCATATCTTATATTTAAAATAAAACTTCGGCAGTCGAAATACGCTAAGTTATAAGTTAATTTATGACTATACGTTATACGTTTCTTTATCTTACTACTAAAATACTTCAGATTACTTAGTTATCTATCAGCTAACTTAAATTTCTAATTCAGATTTGAAGTTCTTTATGAAATTGTTGCTTATCACAATATAATCTACCTTTCGTTCGGAGAAAAGAAATTCATTATTTAAAGTGACTCTTGATTAATATATATTATAAAAGATGTACAGAAAATAAAGATAGTAAGTCAAGTCGTCAAGAACAGGTTTTAAAAGAATTCATCTAGTTAAGCATGTCTTGGTTATATCATTCAAACACAAAAATTTAATTTCGTGTAGGTCTAATAAATTAGATAGGTCATGTTTGTAGTATTTAAACACTCACACAATCCCTCGTATTACATTTGTAGGTATATCTTCTTGTGTTGCATTCGATGTGAGGCGAATCCAAATTGGATATAAGACTTCGTTGAAAGGGATCGATCAGATAGCGTGGACGTGAGACCGAAAGATTGATTGCATGTCACTCACTCACTCGATACTCAGATATATGTTCTTTTGTATTTGTATTTATTACTTTACAAATTTTGAAAAAGGAATACCATCATAAATATTGGATTTAATCGATCTTGTGTTGTTCTTATTATTGTTTAAAAGGTTGATTATATCATTATTTCATGTTCAAGTTTGTTACTACCATACGATTTATAAGATTGTTAATATACCTACATAAGAAGTTCAGTAACCCGATAGATAAGAATACGAGATAGCTTCCAAACGGAAATATTCGTTATATATTCAACCTACTCCTTCAAGCAGTCACGGACGCTTCTATCAGATCAATGTAAACAACACGATCTCTATCGGTTCCTCCCGACACAAGAAATAAGGCACCGACATTCTTATTGTTTGTCCCTCGTGATGAACTTAATCATTAAATTAGATTAAATTTAAATCATAGTTATTTAATAATGGAATAAAACTTTTCTAGTTATATATATATAGGGATATCATTGTTAGCTACCCTTTGAGTTCGAGTTCCCCTTTCACGTCAATTAAATTGGCCGACACCCAATTGGTGATGATTAGTGACTAATCCGACTCATATTCAATCAATACCCAAAACTTTACCCACACACCTCTGCCCGCCTCGCCCCTCGTCGCGCGACATTTAATGACACCCGTGCAACGCTACCCGTGCGCCATTATGTTCCTTAACTACACCACATAAGGGCCACTGTTCCCCGAACACGCCCACCGCGTTATATAGCACCGAGGATCTATAAAAGTTACGTCTGTAATCTAACATAAAACTCGGGCCGTTTAGATGCGAACGCGGCCACGGACGACACATCTCGGCACGCTCCGTACTTTTACCGAAATTCGTCAGTGTTACTTGTGTGAAACTATGTGTTTTTCATGCAAAATCGCGCGATTACCGGTGTCGTCGCGTGGACGCCGCGGCACGCCGTCGCGGCGAGCGCACGCGATGTGTTTTCCAACTAGTTTGACGTCTCCGACTTCCAAACAACTGTAAGTAGTATATTATAATAATTTACCTAATTTATACATTTTAGTTTCGAACAAAAAGTGAATCACAAGACCCGGAGATGCAAAGATCTTTGAACAAATAAAGAGAAAAGACTATTTTCAATGATACCTATTACTTAAACCTTGACTAAAAGTACGCTCTATCTGTAGCTAAATTATATTTAATTAGTATACCTGTTTGTTTTAGGCGATTTAAACAAGCATACTGGATTATTAACTCTACAAGCCTGTTTCTCTCAATGCCAAAGATTGCATGCTATGCTTAATACCCAAGTGAATGTTATAATAATCAAAACATGTTTATTAGTCTCAATCTTACCTTATACTGTAACTGTATATGTAAAATTACACGTACTTGATAAAGTACCATGTGTAGGTATAAACCTAATATAAGCAACAATACAAAGTTTGTATTTAATGTGACTTGATTTGAATTCAATAGTAGGTATATACCTAAAGAATATAAGAATAGTAGGTAAATAGGGAATTTAACGGCAAGTTTAAAAGAACAGACTAATAATATAGTTATATATCTAACATATTTATAATCAATAGGTACTGAAACTAAACAGCAAAAATGTATTGAAGTCTATCTTCTAACAGGTTCGCAACTGGGAAACTTAATTTATATACATTGTAGGTTACAAAAGGACTAACACACTTTTTAAACAACAATTAAAGTTAACAATAGTATATGGTAACGCTTATACATGTTTCAGTTCTATTACCTTTAACTCTATGTTGTTTATTCAAAATTAATTTTATAAATATAAGATTACCTAGTATCTTAAAATTGCATACGTTATGCGAATACATTACACATTTCACCTATAAAATATTACTAACCTATTTACCTACATGGCTTACGGCTTAAATAGGTAAATTTTAATTTTTACTTTACCTTGTATTTGAAGAATTAATATAAATAATAATATTATAATCGATATGCAATAGTAAATAACTTTAACATCAGTAAAACAAACCAGAGGTATACATTCGTCAAATCATTTTTATTTCTTCTATACATACTAGCAGCGCCATCTTTTATAAGTCCTCATAACTTCCCAAGGACTGAAAGAAACTTTAAAGTACTCGGAATCCATTTATTTTCTTTCTTATTCTAACTTATGATATTTTTTTCTATTCCTTATCTCTTCTAACCAGCCAAGATACAATAACAGAGTTATTCATCGAGACAATTGAAATAGAGCTCTCGCGTTCTGAAAATAAGGTTGCACTTGCATTGCTAGTGAATCACGCCGAGCTCACTTTAGTAAGAATCATTCAACCTTGTGCAGTGCACCTGGAAATATATCTGTCTCGTTTGCGCCGGTACTCTTATCTCTTTCAGATGCATGTAGTTTTTTATATAGATATCTCATTCAGTGAGAGATAAACAGACGCGTGTTAGTTGTGACAGATTGTTTAAGATGCTAAGCAGGCAGTAGTACCACCATGATGAAATAGGCGGGGCGCGCTTTAAAGTTTAAAGAACACCTTTAGAGCAGTAAGTGCAGTAAGAGAAACGTGGACATATACTTAAAAATATCATTTTATTTTATTACTTGATGAAAAATATTATATAATTAAATAATGAACATGTTTTGTATACAGAACGATTTTTTTTAATGTGAAATTTGTTTTTATTCAAAAATACGAATTTAAACAGATAAATATAAATGTAACTCCAGATGATAATATTAGATTAATAACATACTTATATATCGTTCATATTATTAGAAATAACATAGATAGATTAGAACTATTTTAATATCAGAGAAGTATAGGATAAGGGATTTAATTTATTTATTTACTAAGTATTTTTTTAGGTAGGTGTAGGTACCTAATTAATTCTCAAAATACTCTTAGGTACTCTTAGGTAGGTCCGCTTTGTAATTGCAAAGAAGACATGTATGATTATTATTGTAGGTATAATTACTTGTACAAAGACCGAAAAACTGCAATGTTCATGCCTATTGAGATTTCATCATGTCTATAACCGATTTATCTCAATTTACATACCCACGTAAAATTTTGTAATGTAACTTGATTTAAACATTTACATAAATTACACAGATTAAGTACATAAATTAATTCTATGATTTCTTATACACTTATGTTGCTATATGCTTATTTTATCTACAGTTTATTGCAACTGTAACTTAAGTAAGGAAAGAATGTTTATATTTACTGATCTTTGTTAAATAAAGCTAATAAGGCATTTTAAGCAATTAACTATGTATTGAGGTTTTGTAGATGGAATATATAAAATAATAATATTGTTGTTATGTCAATAAGATCACAAGACATTTTGTTTTAAGTAGGTAGAGCAGAGATGGCCCAGTAGTTAGAACGCGTGTATCTTAACCGATGATTGCGGGTTCAAACCCAGGCAAGCACCGCTGATTCATGTGCTTAATTTGTCTTTATAATTTATCTCGTGCTCAGCGGTGAAGGAAAACATCGTGAGGAAACCTGCATGTGACAAATTTCATAGATATTCTGCCACATGTGTGTTCCACCAACCCGCATTGGAACAGCGAGGTGGAATATGTTCCAAACCTTCTCCTTAAAGGGGAGAGGAGGCCTTTAGCCCAGCAGTGGGAATTTACAGGCTGTTGTTGTTGTAGGTACAAAGTTTTAATTAATCTAAAACATAATATTATCAAGACCTTCTATTTAATTCTTCTCATCCTGCACAAAGAAAATAAGCTTAAAGCAGCTTAGTAAAATATTTACCGGTAGCTGATTTGCCAGTAGGCTAGCTAAATTTCAAGATAATAACTAAGTAAATAATGTGTAAAAATTAAAGTTAAATTTATTTAAAATGACTGGTGAAATAAAAATATCTTAAAATGTAACTTTATAACATAGATAAAAATAGTTTATGAAAAAGACTTTTTTTTTAATAGTGTCATTATAAAATTTTGCATTATTCTTAGAGTTATACTTTATAAAAAGGACAGGCTCTTTCATAAATTTTAGTGGCTCTTTCAATACCGATATGTTATGAAGAGCCTGAAACACATTTTTTAAATAGTTATATCGTTATTTTTCCTATAGTATTTAAGGTTATTTCAAATCAAATCAAAATACCCTTTATTGTACACCAATAAATAAATAGACACGATTGAGAAAGATGCATAAGAGTCGGCCTTATCGCTAATCTCTTCTGGGCAAACTAAAGATAGAGAAGAGAAACAGATATAGAAAGAGGTGGGGGTGCACAAAACAGATATGTATTACTTCGTATTAAATTAACATCTTCAATAAACGAATAATAATTGAGGAAAGAAATCACCATTTTTTAATTAAAAGTATACTTTTTTCCCTTTAGTAAACTGACTCTTTCATACAACTTCTCCCTTACACATATTTTATATTTATTTATGACATTCAATTTCATAAAAAGTATCAGTGATTTCAAAGTAAAAAATATAAGTATATGTATTTACGATATCTATTCCTCTGATTGTCTTTGTGCATACAACTTCAAAACAGCTTGTACATTATATCGTTTTATATGCTATTTTAAAAGCTGACTATTATTCTGATTCCTTTGGATATATTCGACCACAAAGCAAAATTAATTTATAAAACAGCTTCGCCTTTTACTAGTTGAGGTAGGTTGTATTTACTATATATAGTTTCTAAGTTGGCTTGATACAAATAATCGTTGGATAATGATTAGAAATGAACTGCATACTTCGGTAAAACAAAATGTCGCTATAAAATGATTCAATATTCTAAAAGTGCCTGTAGAATATTGAATCAGCTGGGTAATCCCTTTTATCATTCAATACACGAGAGAACATAGTAGAGTTCATCAGTTTTAGGAAATGATTTAATGTAATCAATAAAATATTTTTAAAATATTGAAAACTGTACTTTCAAGTAGAATTTCAGAAATGTATATATTTTTAATGAATGGTATTCGTGTATATGTGTCATTTTAAGCTGAAGGAAGTTAATATATAAATAAGCATATAGGTATTCTGATTAGAATATTAGATTCACAACAATTCTCTGTGTGTCTTATGAGTTATTTTCTTTTAATTTGAAGACTGGGTTATAATATTACCTCTAATCCATGTCATTTATTACCTGAGCAGTTGTTTAATTATTAAGTTTATAAATACTTAATTTATTCATTAATTTTGTCCAGGTAAACATAAATAGGTGTACCTAACTAGGGTTGTAAGTAAAATCAGTGTATGTAAAAATAATTTATGGTCTCAATGATAGGAAGACTAATGCCTAAATAAAGGAAAAAAATACAATGTAATAGCATGCTTTTTGCTTTCTGATATAGGTAACGGTGAAGGATCAGATGTGTGGTGGTTTCATCGATCATTCAAAAATAAAACTACCTTATTAACTAAATCCCAACTATTTACCTCAATGTCTGTTGATTGTTGGCCTAGTGGCCGAGTCATGAGGTGGCAGATTCTAAGTTCCCGGAGTCAAGTCCCGGGACGGGCTGTAAAGAATTGAAGTTCAGGAATTATCAGCAGTAGCATAGAGTCTGAATTGTTTTGTTTATAGTTTTATACTCCCATACTAGGAATGAAGAGCTGTGGTTAGAACGCGTGCATCTTAACCGATGATTGCGGGTTCAAACCCAGGCAAGCACCGCTATGTATATGTGCTTAATTTGTGTTTATAATTCATCTCCTGCTTGGCGGTGAAGGAAGACATCGTGAGGAAACCTACATGTGTCTAATTTCATCGAAATTCTACCACATGTGCATTCTAACAACCCGCATTGGCACAGCGTGTGGAAAATGTTCGAAACCCTCTTCTTAATGGAAGAGGAGGCCTTATCTCAGCAGTGGGAAATTTACAGGCTGTTACTTTACTTTACCTCCATTGTTCGTATATTTGTACTCTTTACGGTCATGCTTAATTTCCAATATTTTTGTATCAGAATCAGAATAGAGAGTACTTATTTGTATACACAATTGTGCACTTTAAAATATCGCGTACAGTTATAACAAAGACAGTCGGGATATTGCATCTTATTAGAATGAGTACATATTACACAATAGGTGGATACAAACATTACATGTTAAATCATTAACTCATTTAAAATACTTAGTTAAAGCGGTGAATGATATATCTTATGGTCAGTGCTTACCCATTGGTGTAGACATTTGACATTGGCAACCACACCTTAAAATGCCAAAGCTCTAAACTTGGAAGTAAGATAGTGTCTGTAATTATACTAACTCAACCTTCAAACCGTTACACAATAATATCTAGTATTGCTGTTACTCTGCAGATTATGTTAGTGCCACTTTATGAGAATGTAAACTCTTGTAAAATAATGATTGATATCTTCTACTTCACGACATTTTCCTCGTCTCTATATCTAGAATATCCTAAAGTACATATTCGAAAGACATGTGTGACATTCTAGGTTTCGTCGAGTCAGTGCTCGCAGGTTTACAGTTGATTTTTTGTAATTTCTGTTTTTCATGTAGGCATGGTAGATGTCAGGAAGTCTTGAATGATTTTTATTTATAAACTCTCTGAAACTGGTGACAATTAAGTTTGATGTTCCTATCTCATATAAAATGGAGAAGTCTGTCTTACTCTAACTTTTGCTAAATCATATTTATTTGTTCCACATCAAATTGAAAATGAAATGAAATTGCTTTTCCATTTGCACACGTAGAAAATCTACATCAAACAACATATTTTTAGTAAACATCATTTTCATAAATTTAATTTAAATTTAATGTTACTATACCTCTAGTAGTTTTGAGTCCAGTCATATAAATTCTTCTAAAATTTCAAATTCATTAAATGTCTCTCCTCATCTAGAAGCTTGAAGTGTCAAGTCATGTCATAATATCCCAGAAAATCTTTTCAAAGTGCACGTAACTCAAATCATAAGTCATATCTCTCACTTGTGCACTTAAAGTACGCTTGCCTTTTATTGTTAAGTCAACTTGATTGTCTATATCTTCTAAATCTTAGGTATATAATTTAGAACACACCTACTCATAAAACAGTAAAAGCAAATATGAATTATGTTTCAATATTTTAATCATATATAATATATCAATTAATAATAATATATCGACTAATAATATCTACCTAAATATTTCAAATCAATCAAAGTAATGCAATGTCTGAAACATTCATAAACTACAATTTCTTCACATAAAATGTTGAAATGGAACAGGAAAGTAATCTGGACTATCTTTACAAAACAATCTTAGATTACCAGTCATATGTAACTTTGATAAATATTATACAATATTGTACAAATTTAAGATATGGCCCAGTATTTAGAATATGTCAATTGTAATCACATCGCTAATTTTTTATACATAGGTATCACTAATTGTAATTCGACTTGTTCTCGTTGGTGTAAAAAAACTTACATGTAGGTTACATGTGGTGAATGAAAATATACCACATGTGCATCCACTATTCCCCATAAGAGCCGCGAGTGGATATGCTACGATCCTTCTCCTTTGAAAGGGGAGGTCTTAACTTAATCAATATTTATTACAATCATTTACTAGATTATTAAAGTTATACTATTTCATCCTTTAATTAATCATCAAACAATTTTCATCTAGATCTGAATGAAATGTGCAATTTATTTTAGCTAAATTAAAAATGTTAGAAGTCATGATAGCATATAGGTACTATTTGTTTTATTGTTTTATTTTGTTAACTATTTTTGATTTTTATATAATAAAATATAATTGTAAGTTAGTACTAATAAAATCTAGCTAGCTACGTTTATTTTCTTTTTCACAATAGCGATGTAAGATAATATACCTAAGTAGTTACTTTTATGCTCATATACCCCGAGTAAAATAGAGTTTTTACATAAAATAACTTTCATTCACAAAGTTTAACAAGTTTCAACTGTGATAGTTAATATTTACATAAATTTTGAACCTAATCTTGTCTTATAGTTTTTTTTAATAAGTTTTTAGTAAATTTTTGGAGCTGAAAGTAAAGTTGGCGCGAAAACAATTTACTAAATCGTAAAAGTAAAGAAGCACATTAAATAAGTTCTAGTATTGTAACGTTACAAGTGAATAGGCCGCGCACGCTAATATAATTCTTATGACGATTGTATAAAGTTTTATAGCTCTGTAAAAAGGACCAATGCTTAGATCGTATTACCCGAAGGAAAGCAATGTTAGTTCCACTGAATTTCACAGTGATCTGTGGCAGCACTGTCTTAATATAATATGTTGATTATTTTCTTTTTATGATAATACAATATGTTTTATTTAATTAAAGAAAACAAAAATAACAAAAAAATCGTCTACGCTTAGTTTTCCATGATAACTTTCATTTTAAAAAAATCTCATGTTTTTATTTAATATATTATTTGTTTTTTAATATAATATTAAAATGAAAATGAGTGTTTTTTTATTTGATTACTTAAATAGAAAAAATATATTTAAGAATACGTTCTTGTATAAAATTCTCATCGTATTGTGCGTTGGATATAGTAGCGCCATCTAGTATGGAATGGCAGAACTGTGTCTATTGCTTTCTCACACACGCAAGTTCTCCCTCCTCTAAACTTTTACAATACACAAATAATATCGAGTAGATAGAGACTATGTACGAAGAAAATTGACAATTGTTTCTCGAATAAAGCAATTATTTTGAAAATGTTAGATTATATTATTAGTTGATATTTAAATTATTATCCATCTAATATTATTATACCTATTGATAACGGAAAAAACTTAAAAATAAATGGTCTCGGTATACACTAATTAAAATACTTTGATATAGTAAACTGATATTTTGTAATGTAAATACATAAAAAAGCGTCTCTTAACTAACATACACTTAAAACAATTATTTTTAAAGTTATTTTAAACAGTTATTCTATAAAACGAAAAAGGATTAACACTAGTCTAACAAAATAAATACTCATATGAAAAGCTTATAATTATTTTTTGTATATTATTATCATTAAAAAATCACAATGTTTCATTATTCTTGAACGAACCAATTTTTTTTTAACATAATTTTAAAGGATTCTTTGAGGTATGTCGTACGTAAGTACTTATACCATTACTTGGCCAGTTCGAATTTCAAAAAAATAGAACTATTAACGCAATTTTTTATCCAACCTCTTTTTTTGCGAAACATTAGTAATGACCATCGCAGTATTTTGTAACTGTGGTTTAGTAAAAAGTAGAGCAAAAACTCCATACAAAAAGTAGCGTCTTAAAGGGTTGCGCTACAATATCAATAGGGACGAGTCGTTTATAGGGTAATATAAATTTACAATAGCCATGTGACATTGTACTAATAGTCTATAAAAATAGCTATACGTTTTAACGACTAACGTTCGTTTAGTTGTGATTTTTGGCTTATACCGTAAAGTCATGTTTGCCCCGTTGTCTTAGATAAATCTTAATAATATAAATAATTTATTCGCGCGGAAATGTGTTACAGTTATATGTGTGTGTGTTACATTTTAAATTACCACATGCAAGGATTTAGTAAGTAAAATATACATATATGCCATTTGAATAAGTTTTCTGAGCCGTTATTATGATAAAATGCTTAATTTAATTTTAAAACCTTGAGATTACTTGGTCTGTGAGATAAATAGCATAAAGTTTTTATATATTTAATTAAATTTAAATAGAAGTCCATACAATTGCGCTTATTAAATCATCATAACACTTTGTAAACTTATAAGTATATCTAAATACCAACACATATAAGTAGGTATATAATAATTTCAATTTATTCAATGATGTCATTCGTCGCTTTAAAGATTGTAATTTTCCCATCACGCTTACACGAAGGTAAGTTTAATAAAAGTAAGGTCCGACTAGCGAGAATTAATTCATAACCAAATAAAGACAGTTGAAACGCCTACCTGTTTACAGACGCGGTTCTTTTCTTAAAACAATTACGCAAGTCGTCGAATAGGATGCCAGTCACACGCGACGGCTATCAATTGAATAAATTAATACGGAATGTCAACATCGAAACGTGTTTGGAGGCTAGGGTTCATTAGATTTGAACGCATCGTACGGACGCTTATTAATGTAGTAGGTATCTATGGATGAAAACTTTTAATTCATCTGTTCTCTGCCTAAGCTGATTTTAAGAGCATTTTTTAGTAATTTACAAATATTACCTATGTATGTTTATACGTCATAATATAAGCCAACCAAGTCATAATTATATTACAAAGGTATATCATTCGGTATAATATTATCGTCCTCCTATCTTTACACAATTTTATTTTGGTTTGGCGCAGCATGTCTTCTCCTTCCATACTTTCCTACCTAACCGGACGTCATCTCACAAGTAACAATCTTTCTAACCATATCTTTTTTCACGCTATCCATCCATCGATTCTTTGGTCGTTCTCTAACTCTATATCCATCCATGTCCACGCTCAAAACCTTCATTGGGTATAATAATTGGAATAAAAAAAATTGACATACATTTCTAATAAAATAATATTAAAATAAATACCTACGCATTTCGTATTTAAGTTTGAGGAACGCTGAACGACAATCGAAACAATTATCTCTTCATGTAGAGAGTCAAGCATTGAATATATTAATAGAATAGGCTTCGAATAGCGTGGGTACTTGCTTTCCTGTACAATACAATATCGTATTACCCGCCCAATGCTTAATATGGATGTGAATAAGGAAGTAGCCTCGATGACGCTTGTAGCCAAACCTAAATCGTATTAACAGTATGGAAAGATGTATGAATAATCAGATCTTTATACATAAAATATAAAGAAAAATATATCAAAACTTATTATAGGAGTATTATAGTTATAATAATTTTAAATTATATTATGAATAGGTATGAAATAAAATACTATTTAATGTACTTGTAATGGCAAGTATGCAAATGTTTAATATAAAGTTTGACGAAATTTAGTTTATAATGCCATAGAACATAATATGTATTACATTTCTATTAATTTAATAGTAACAACATTAACTATCCACCAACATATTGTAGGTATTATGTTTTATTATATTGTAAAGTGATAAAGTCTTCGATTTATCTAATTATTAATATAAAATATACAATTGTACATAACTATTACAATGCTGAGCATAATTAAAATCCATCCAGCAGCGACAACAAACAGAAAAAATAGGCAAACAGATATTTTATATATTATTGTTATAGGTTTCTATCGTAATAGTTATAGCATCAATAAAATCATTATTATTTTCTTGTACAGGGTTTTATTAATTATTATAATAAATTATGTACTCTTTCGTGTCTATGGATTGATTAACCACTACGACATAATTCCATTCTCTTAATTGAATCTTTAATATTCAAAGTCAGATAAGAAACGAGACCAGACCTTTGTAACTCTTCGTTACAGCTCGCACAGAATTCCTTGACACTAAAATTCAGTTATTTTGCCTCCATAATAGTATAGGAACTGAGGACAATAAGAAGCGTAGACCCATCACCTATCCATTACACCAATGGGGTTATTCTAAAGTTTAGAAAGATATATGTATAGCAATTAGTCGCCTCCCACATTCCGTCAACTAATTAAAAGAAATGCAGAGAGACGTTTTATTTTCAGCGGCTTTAACATTCTGAATGTTTCAGCGTTACTAAGAACTTTATTTATATCTCCACAGCGTTTTAAAACAAGAAATTTGAACAACAAACTTCATATGTTTCAATTTGCTTTTGGAAATTTTCATCATTACTAAAATTTTAAACTTGAAGTCTGAAATACGATGATATTAGTATTTATTTATTAATCGTTACATATGTCAAAATTATAGGTATTTTTATATAGTTATTTGTACTTGATACTATATACAACTACATATAACAATTACAAAAGGAAAAAAACCAAGCAATTAAATTATTTTCCTATAATTCGTTTTGACTAATTAAATTTCTTATTCATTCTCTGTAAATAACAGTACTTACTTAATTAGCCATTTCACTTCGATACAATAACAACACAAAATATTTAAACATTGATTAAAATAACTTTTGCATTTGTTATGTATGCGTAATAAAAGTATGTTACAAATTCTTCAATTTACCAATAGGCCTATATTTTTTGTAGCTGGTTTATGGAGTTCGGGGGCGGTTTCCGTCGGTCACGCGAGTTGGCGTGCCGACGGCTACTTACAAAACATTTCCCTACATCCACATAAACTTTTCATCTAAAAAACTCTAATTACAACCAAGTAAGCCGTAATGTAATCCGTTGTTAATTTGCACGATTGCCATCAAAGTTTGTAAACTCTGAGTCGTTATTGTATCTACATGGTATAATGAAACGTAAAAAGTAACGTAAACGTAAAGATAAACGGGAAATGTAGTGTCTATAAATAACGATATTTGTAATATTAGAATTAGGTGAGTACTGAATTTAGCAATACCTAATAGTTAGAAAGCATGTGATTTTAAGGGTGGTCTCAAAATATTTTATTAAAAGAAACCATTACATGCCCTAAAAAAGCTTATTTCAAATATTATGTGATAATGTCATAGATAACAAAATTGTGACTGACATTAATACCTTTGAGCCAGTTTCATTTGAAATACAATGACGTTAATTTCAAAAACACATGTAAAGTCCCTCTTGCGTTTCGGTAATGAAAACATTTCATTCAATACATAGTAATTAGAAATGAATGATGTTTTTATCTTTTAAGTATTATTTAATCTATAAAGCATATATATTTTTTCGAATATCGAACGAATTTGATATAAAATTCGACTTTGAAATACATATAAAACCTTATCGTAATGTGGTGCTTATTTAAAAAATAAATGTTGACTTAAATTGTAAAAAACGTCTTGAACCAAAAAAAGGTAATAGAAGCTGCGTACCCGACGCTACAACACTGTACACAATAATAATACTCTTTAACCCAATATCCATATAAAGTATCGTCAAATATGAACTCTTCAACAAAAAGTACACTTAAGCGAAGAATTTAAATCGCTTAAGCCTCCTCAACTCTGGCGGAGTAACCTCATCGAGGTGACCTTTACATATTTTATCTAAAGTGTGTTTAATCGTCAAGCCACGATTGTAGAAAGGACTGTAGTACGTTTAATATAACCAGTTTATCTTGATACTGCCTTCTTCTGTGGATTTCAACGAAATATAGCAGACAAAGCAAAAGAAAATACCACCCAGCGCTCATCGTACGATGGGTGTGTCGAAAGCACCTACGAGTTACATGGTACGACTTATCTCAAGTAGAAAATTGATGTCTTAGTAAAAACCGTCACTCGAAAATCGTTTGAAGTGTAATAAATTATAATAATTTACAACGAAATTTTACTTTTTGCTGTTTTGTCAACGAAAACGTATAAAAATTATTTACAACTTAATTAAACGTAGTCGACAACCAATAGAGTTTATGTTCTGATACCAATCTTGTCAAAACAGCCGGTCTCTTTGCTGACTTAATTAAATCTTCCATCGCGATACAAGGACATCGAAGGATTTTCTTAATAAGTATTCGAAGATAAGTATAAAATATTAACATTTAAATTATTTTGAAAGTGAGCATACCAAATCCGTTTAAATTTCATTATCTTTTTGTAATATCAAAAATAAAAACGACTATAAAGCTGACAAAAAAAAAGCGAAAAAAATAAAAAAAGATGAAAGTATTTATCATAAAACCTGTCGATATAATAAATACGTATTTTCGTTAGTACATGGATCTCATTTCCAGCAGATAAACAATCTCATTTGCATTGACCCGGAAAACCTTACGATTTGGTTTATTTAAAAAAGTCAACATTCGAGGCAGTAGTGTTTGTAAATTTTCCCTCTGACCTACTTGATGTCAGCGCATCCAGAATGCTACGATATACCGCACCCCCCTCTTTTTCTGAGTGGTGGATATGTTTGGGGGTGGATAAAGATAATTCGGGGTTCTTGTTAGGCTGGTTAGATAGTACTGTGGATCGATAGGACGCTGGCAGGTCGCCCAGCTCCGTTTCGCATTATTGTTATTGCAAACCGGAGGTACCTCTATCTTCCGCGATGGCATTGGTTCTGAGCCTACTAGTAATATACCGAGATAAGATACGTGAACGTATTGGGAATTTGTCGATCGGAAACCCACAAACATACGCTATGATTATGTAATACGAGTATAATATAGATCACGCATAAAAATACGTATGGCTTATTGATATTAGATAGAATGCTTATTCAATAAGATATATTAAAGTGATATCATATAATCTTTCTATATATGAAAGGCAATGTTATTACTGAAAGCTTAGCTTCGATTAAAGTACGTGGAAACTTTAAACTTGTAACAATATTATGGGTAAATTTTGATTGCATTTTATACAATCGTGCCGTCCGAATAGTGTACGTATACTTTTGTTCGCTAAAACTAAGATACTTTACTAGAGAAAAGGAAAACTGACTATAATATATTTTTTATATTTCTTACTTATTCTTACTTGTGTTCATTATATCATTATTATTGAAGTTATTTATACTACATTTTATAATCGCAAAACTTAAGTTTGACATAATTTCAAATACTCTAATGACATTAAAATGAATGATATAATTTATGATATTATTCAATTTAATATTGGAAGCAAGAAAATACTTTACGAAGTAATAAAAAATATCATTACAAATACACGATATAGATTGCAATAAAAAAAAAACAATGGGGTTTGTTTTCTGAAAAGCCTCCAGTGACGTCATCGTAATCGATACATTGTACAAATAATAGTACCTATAAAGACTTATGTTTTATAAAGTGTACCCCGGATATAATATCTATAATTTGATAATGGTACGTTAATATTGTATCCCACAGGTTATACTATAAGTAAAATTGATAAATCTTTATCCCATAAGTGTTAATAAGAGTAGGTTCCGGTTACATCGTTGCGCAACATTTCTCTAAACTATCTTAAAAAATGTTTACCCAAAAGACCCCACGCAAAGCTTATAGATTGATCTTTATAAAGCAGTGGGAGTTGAAATTACCTCAAGAAAAGAAAATCATAAATGTTCTTTTAAATTGTATATTGCAAATACATTTACGTTCGAAAGATATTATTCTCTCGTATAAAATAATACGAAATTGCGATTTTGGCGTTTTATACTTGTTTATTATGTTAATTGGTAAGAATATGATTTTCACGACGGTAATTTTTTTATTAAATATCACAAGCGGTACCGTCGAATTGCCCGCACTTATTATTTATATGTATAACATTTAAATTTAAACTACTAACAACATTCTACTAGGACGACGACTTAGGACGCTTAATATGGGTCTTTGTGAGACGACGATTTCTGAAAAAGTCAGATGTTCATATGATCTTAATAAATTTACCTAGAATTTGAATAGAAATTTAGAGCAAAATGGGGTTCTTATATGATTTAGATTATATACTTTATCGATGTAATTGTAAAGTAGAAGACGGCTTATTACGAGTATATATATCTTTGTAAGTAAATAAACGCTGATTCAGTTTACAGTCGGAATGAAAAGGTTCTAAGTTCGGAGCTAGTAAAGGCTACTTATAACACTGATATAG
Organism: Vanessa cardui; assembly: GCF_905220365.1. NCBI lineage: Eukaryota > Metazoa > Arthropoda > Insecta > Lepidoptera > Nymphalidae > Vanessa > Vanessa cardui. The sequence continues at coordinate 9,507,412 of NC_061136.1, forward strand.
TATAGAGACACAAGTTTATTTTTAAGATAGCAGTACGTTCAAATTGTTAAAGTCATATATGTACCTTTATTAAGTAGAACCCATATGTAACCGAGCTTTTGTTTTGCGTGGAAATATTTCCATTCGATTTTAATAGGAAAACAATAAATTTGAAACAATTGTCTGAAACGGTGGCGGTTTCAATTTGCGCCTCGCAATAAACCGGTGTGCATCTGGCGCCTCCGCGAATTGTAATTTTATCGCTACAATGACATTCTCGAGCGATTCAATTAATTTTATAGCATTTGCTGGGCGACACTCTTAGGTTCGTCCTTGTGATCGATACATTCATTATTTAGTATTTTTAATTAATCATCTGTGTTTTAAGATATAAGAATATTTATTACTCGTTTTTCGATCTGATCTAATTTGAAGTTTGGAGTGGTAAAAAGAATGCTAGTAGCATTTCCCTGTTGAATCTCAAAACCAAACCTAACTTCTACATTATTTGACATATGCATGTAGTGATACTCACCTTGTAACAAAATTAAAATATTTCATAAAGTTTTTAATGAACGATATCATTTAATCAACTGAAATGTTTAAGCCTGAGGTCAGTGACTGGATCGTATCCGCTTTCTTGATTGAGTGAAACAGTCTGGTCATGTACGCCCCTGCAGATTCTGTCGCCCTCCGCTTTCTCTCCCTACTTTATGTCGCATTTTTTATCTTTTATCACGCGTTGATTCGATATACACAAGGCACATCAGATAAGTTTGAAGCGATATGATCAGAAATATGATAATTTTGTTAAGATATTTGATTAGTTATTTACATGTTTAAATTTTAATATATTATGTCTTGTTACAGGTACGCAATGTGGTCCGTGTATAAAACACTGTGCAGGTTGGTTGGCATTAGCACGAAGTATAGAAAAAAATAAACGTAAACGTTAAAAATTTTACTAAGCGAAAGAAAGAAATCGTAAGATTCGCGTAATATTACAACCTTCATTATGAAGATCCCTGAAACTCATTAAGCAATGGTCGTTGCATAAAAAGTGACTTTATATAAGAAGTTAATTCGACATCACACCTGTCTCGGTCGTAACTTTTCCCCAACAGCTTTACAATGAAGCCTGACCCCATCCAAACGGAGGACTATTATTTCGTCAAATACCCTGTCCATTTCAGCGGCGAACTCAAAGACATTTAAAAAGTTTGAAAAATTATAAAGAATATAAAATCTTAATAACGTTTACATTTGACAGTTCAATTTATGTTAAACTATCTCGATTGGTTAAATTATCGACGCTCTATTCGAGATCCAAAGTGTTTCGGAAATGAAATCGATTATAGACGTAGTAACGTCAGTCGAAGGAACATTTATTCACCATCAATAATCTTCAACGACTTATTTATTTCTTAATCTATGTATAAAGGTTCTATAGACTATTTAGATGAAAAAAAACTTAAAATATTAATGTAGTTATATTTTTAATTATCTGCCGAGTAAAGTAGTAAGGTTTGTTCAAAACAGTCCGAACAATGTATTAATATTTCATCGCTGCTGTTCGCCAGACTTCTAAGAAAAACAAAGCTAAAATACAGAACACGCTGCTCGTTATATTATTTTATTCCATTCCCTGAAATTGTCTTAAATGGTACCTAAACGTAAAAGTATGATGGTAGCCCAGAGCTAAGTAAAGCGTAGTGAGATGCAAGCGAATTTTCTCTGAAAGTTTCGCCTCAGAATGATCCAATTCCATTTCGGTAAGAGACTAATAATACTTTTTTTCGTCTTTTACTTCTTACTTCCACCCTTTACTGTTATATACATAAAATAGAAAGCTTAGGAGTCGAATTTTATGTTTCTGTATAAATATATTACGTAGACAGAGTATCTATTAATTTTGTTTTATTGAATACATAGAAATATAATAAAGATATTCAATTTAATTATCATGTATCTATATCTACTTTAAAAGTAAAATTTTATCATATTTCCGAAATACAGATTCAAGAAACAAATTCATAAGACGATTTATTAATTATCTTAATATTGTTACTTAAATGATATTTTTTTTTTATAATTTATTTGAATATTTAAAAAATATTTATTTGCTCGTTGACATCTATTCCATGTATTCTGTGTTCCAAGTAAGAAGGAGCGGACAGTGGAGCCCGTCAATTATTTAGATTGGCGACGGCGACGCACTGCCCGTACCTACTACATGCCGCTGTACATGACTGACAAAGTATAAAGCCAATCCAATTTCTCTTTGAATTTGTTTTAAATTAAAAATACTTTACGTTATCACATAAAACGCAAGAACATTTACAATGAAAATTGTTCGAAATTTAAAAAACAGAGTCTTTAATACAAATAAAATTTCAGGCAGTTGGCATCGCGTTAGTAGTTAGCTTAAAATATAAGTTATAACGTATATTGTATCGTATATGAAAATATATAGATTGATATCTTAATTGTTTAAATATACTCGAATATAATTTAATTAAGTATATTATATTGCTTCGTATGTTTATAGATGACACTGTATTGGGCCGAATCTTATTATTATTTTTATCACCACAGATATATGTAGGCTCATATCTAGACTCCGAAATAAATTTCCTCCGAGCGTAATGCAGTAGAGCTTACGTAAAAGTTCCACGTATGAAAAGGTGTATTAGTTTGGTACAATTAACAAGATATAGGCGATTTTTATTCAAAATTCTTATTACATATAATATGAACCCAGATATTTAAATTACAGCAAGCAAGATACATTTTATTGATTGTTTTGTAGCCTTGCTGTATGTGTACTATTATATAACCTAGTCTTATTGTTCTCGTAGAGCGGAGATGTACAAAAGCACATTGAAATAGGAAAGCTCATATTCCTTCATCTAATTAAATGGAAAAATGTTCACAGATTATGAAAAGTTTTTAGGTTCTTTAAATTAATTAAATTTTATTCGTCAAATTCCTTGTATTCAAAATACGTTATTGTTGTATATATTTTTTTTTGCTTTTTAGCTGAAATATTTTTATTTGAGTAGGTTCTCAAGCTTTGTCTTACTATAAGGGAAGATTTAACAATACGGACCAAGTCAGAATGAGGATTTTTCTCGATTTGTCTCTCTGACAATTACCCTTTTTTTGTTTATTTGGAATACATATGTCATTTACATTAAATATTCTATTAAACATAGTAAATATATTACAGTTCATACCGCTTGTATTGTAGACCACGCCCTGAGCGTTGATACCAATAGTTGTAAGTCAGCACGCGTTTGCTCAGCGTATATCATTGGCTGTCGACGCCTGCGAGCTCTCCGCTGCCTTATTTGATATCAGGTGTATGAGTCAAATATTAAACAAAAAGGGAAATACTTTTCTCTATTCTGTTTTATATCTTACTTTCTTATACACTATTATTTTATATAATACACGTGTAAAATAAAGTTTCTTTATAAACATATACCTACATATGTAGTGAGGGTGGAGTGAGATGGATCGATCTCTTTTAAATCGTGATCTGTGTATAAAATATTTTCCCACGTCAATAGTCGTTTCATTAATTTAAAGGATCGATTATGAATTCAAATTATCGTGAACATATTTGACCTCGAGTGCCATGACATCGATGGTTATTTATGCCTGAGGAAGCGAAGGTATACAAACATACATTACACTTGACTGTTGTGTCTATTTATATTATTGAGGCAAGTTCTAATATTCTGTAGTTATCAGCAGAACGGATCGTGAAGCTAGTTCACGCATACATGAATACTAAACGTTAAAATATACCTACCTATACTGTACAATCTTAACAAAATGTAATCCATCTATATGTACGTCAAATACATATACATAGATAGATTACATTTTTATATAATTTTCAATTAAAGAAATCTTTAATGTTATCTGAACTGTCTGTCTAATGATATAACCTTGAAATTGGTATTTATATATATTTTCGTAAAACGGATTCTTAAACAAATATCGCAAAGACAACAATCTTGAGCCAACACTCGCGTCTAAAAATAAACGAATGAAGCCGATGGGGTCTCGTTTCATAAAATTCATTTGTTGAGGTTCAGTACATTAGCATCGAAACTGTGGTTAAAATGGTTATGCAAAAGAAATGTTGCCACTGAATGAGCGCTTCTAATTTGCAATTCACTTTGCATAATAACGTTATGTGTAATGAGATGACGCTAATGTTTTTTTACTGGTAATATGTAACGGTTTCTGTGCGCGAAATTATTATACATTTGCCCGTTGCTTCGCCCACATGATTTTCTGACTATAAGACTACATACCGACGTGTAATTGGAAAAGCGCTTTTATATTTTACAAATAACATTATTTCTCAATGATATATTGTAAATAATATATTACAAAGCATAATGCTTTTTAATGGTGTAGGAATAAATACAATCAGATTAGTATTCACAGACTGTATAGATTACATAAAAACGAATCTTCTTACTTCATAGAATTAGTATCAAAGGATTATGTATGTTCATTCGATTTTACACTGTATTGTACCTAAATAGCTCATTAGCAGGGCACACATTTTTATACATACATAGTTAAATTTCTGTGATTGCATTTTTATAATTAAGTCATAGTCACATTTAGCTATTGATTTTGTAAGTTAATATTTTTCTGATTTGTTATATAACCTTTTTTGTACTATTATGAAATTCTACACGAATCGAATCAACAAAAAAATATATCACGTTCGTTTTTTTTATATATTTTAATAAATGTACCCTGAAGCGCCTGTTAGGATTCTCCGATGACGTAATTATTCAAACGAGTTCAAGCCCCAGACCCCAGACCAGCCCCCTGTGCGGGATTAGGCTCAGGAAACGACGCATTGACGTTTTTCATATCCTTACTTTCATTCCTATTATTGACTTAATCACTAATAAGAATAAATTAGCGTCCCTGTTTCGATTTGGATGATTAGCTTTTTTTTACAAACTTGTGGCATTTATCCAACGAATGTAGTAAAGATAAATGACGCTGTGTCCTCTAATGAAATTGTTATAATATTAAAAAGTTAATCTCGGTAATATAACTTTATCTGTTATTAAGTCTTCAACGTTTTAATGAATAGGATTTTATAAATTTTTTGGGACTGACTTGTTTAAAGTATGAACTGGCAGTGGACTCGTCCGTGATCACGTCGTGAATATTAAATAAGGAATTACGTTTAAATATTTTCGAATTTATATTTAAAACGTGGAACGGTAGATGTTCTTTCGTGGACTTTGGCTATCGTAAGTTTTTTAATTTTTGAAAGGATGGCTTATATAGCTGGATAAGACGGATACAGGTTTCGTAGGGTAGAGATTCGTTATTCATTTCAAACACCGTCGGTATGAGGCAACCTTCGTAACTCGATTGTTATCCTGGTTTAAGCAGTTTAGCCCGACCAACCTGCATGGCTGTAGTAAAACTTGAGTGCAGTGCATTTTTAAAAAGGGAACGTCCAGGACCGTTGTCCGAGCGTTTCATTATTTTAAATTATTCAGTGGTGTGCAGTGAGCCCGCGCTAGACCTACCCTAATTCACAGAGGTAAGTTCTTTCTTTGCATGTTTTATATATATCTTTCTCTATTATAATGTTTAAATGTTTATTAACTGACCTTTATTTAATATTTAGCTGTCTTTTCGGCTTATAATTCAAAACGACCGCAAAATTATTTTGCAAAGCGCTCTTAACATAAACATCAAAATTAATTGTCAACTCGTAAACGAAATTAAATTTATACCCTTCGTATTAACAGAACAAGTTGAGGGACCCATTGCCTCATTAGTTCCCATCGCAGCTTTTACGGAACTCATTTCAGAGATCATTTTCGTCCTTGGTCCAGTGTTACATAAGCATAACGCGGACCCAGCGAAACGACGGAGGTCCGACATAACCTTATATTAAGCTCTCCCGAGCCTCTGCATTGTACAATTATTCCCTCAAGTAAAACCCTTCGCAGCCTACAATTACCTTCCATCAAGCTAGCGGCGTTCCGGTTAAGGAAATAAAATAAAATTGATGCGGAATATAAAATATCGGAAGATTCATTCCAATTACTGAGTTTCGTTTTAAGGCTTTCCGTGTAATGGTTTCAAGTAGGTGTCTCGTTCGAATTAACTGTTTTACTTAAATGATATTACCTAGAACTGAAACACAAATTGGCAATACTTAAACGGCGATTAATTGAATTACTTATTTAATATACTTACATGAAAACTTGATTCAAATCCTAGCTACTAACTTGCATGCAGACGTGAAGACGAGTCGGCTTTATCTTTACAATTTTTAATTTGAAAATGAGAATCCACAGACTAAGCTTACTAAGTAACACTAGGTATGTTGTAGGTATAATGTATTTAAAACATATTACTTATGTAGTTTTTAACGACTTATAAATACGAATAAATGTTTATCGACATTGCTTAATTAGTAGTTAGCTCGTTCTTTCATGTTTTGACCTTACAGTAATTTGTAAATAGCAAGTAACGAGTTTATGATTAGTAGGTTATATAGGAATGTTTTGCAAGTAAATACATGAGTAAAACTAAGCCGGCTAAAAAGTTATACGACGTAGATTATATTGCGATTCGTTCCGAAATATCGGAAGGGTTATACAAACATCACAAGTTTTTCATGGTAAGCTTCTAAAGCGTTAAATTTATTTCGGCCCGCGGGCGGTGTATTAAGAACCTCCTTAATCCTTTCGAAGCGAACTTAACCTAATATCATAAAGATGGAACAAGCCAACTTGTACCTACAGAGAAGTCAAATATTATCCTTAGAACACATCAAAGAGTTATTAAATTTACGTCGGAGCAGATCGCTCCAACGCAGTAACGCTAGTTCACAACGTAGTTTAAAATGTAAAGATATGTTCATATTGTGTTATTTATTTTTTGTGTTGCAAATTAATTCATTGTTAATGCTATTATAAAAAATATTAATTTAGTTTTAAATATTTTAAGTATATAATTTTTTTTTTATAATCATTAATGTTATAACATATTTATAAGTAACTAATCTTAAGAAATTAAGTAATTAAAATGTCTAAAGGTCTAGTCACATTTTTTTAAAATATTTAATACAAATAACTTTATAATTAATACAACTTTAAAGAAAGAAACAAGTAGAGGATTGTTTGAAAGAATAAGGGCCGATCAGCTGTACGCCAGTGGTCGGCCATTTTGAAAACGGGCCGGGCAGGGGCGGCGCATGCCCGCAGTGTTTGATTTATGTAGTTAACGCTTCTCATGCGTTTTTGTTGGACGAAAATATTTTTATATTAAATAAATATTTTATTTTTTATTAATTTGATTAAGATATATAAATATATTTTTTCTGTTATAAAATTGTATTAAGCACATATTTTTTTATTCATTATAATTATTCTATTTTTATAACTGGTCAATATTACATATACTTAGTTAATGAAAAAAAAAAAAATCAATAGGTAGTTTTTTTTTTCACTTGATACTTACAAAGTATAAATTTTTAAAATTTGATTTGTTTTGAATTGAGACGTAACGTTGTTTTATCAGGTTTAGCTGAGCCGTGACTTCCTTCCTACTCTAACACAAATAGAGTTATTGAATTTCGATAAGGCCATCTCTTTCTGCGGGACAACTTTAATACCCACTGAAATAATAATACGTACGGTAGTAAACAATAAGTTTCAATAAGTATTGATAAGGTGTTTGATTAAATATAGGTATGAGTGACGATTAGTTTTCTCACTCGCCTGATTACCTATAATAAAAAGAAAAATATTATATTGAAAAATAAAATGAAATTAGTAATTGTAAGTGCTAAGGCATATAATAAATAAGTAAATTTTAATTTCAGAATGTCATTTTTTCACCGTGCTGTACCTACCTATGTTTCTTAATATATTTTTTTACATGCTCATATTTTTTATGATAAAGGTAGATAAACAGGCCTTTTGATTCTATGTGATTACCACTGCCAGTGATTTACTTAACAAAGGATTAAGGCATTTCAGATCTACCTACCTACGTATCTGTCTAATTAATTTGTTACTACTTAGATTATTTTTCAGATTTCTTTAGAATTCTACGAATTCTTATTTACTCTTTATAAATTTTGCTTTAACTAAATAATTTTAATTGCATATTTTGTATCAAATAATTATATTGTAGATATCTTAGTTTCAAATAATTAAAATTTTAATTTTCAAACGGTATTTACCATTGGTAATTTTTTTTCTATATTTACTACCAACAATAAATTAAAAAGTTTTAGTGGGGCTAATGATCTACTACTAGGTATATCTAGCTGCTTGCAACTTAATAATAAACCCTACAAAATATAATAACAGGGATAATACCTCGATGAAGTCATTCTGTTTTATCTAAGCGACAAAATTTCCAGGGCACAGAGGTCTAAGCGGCATTATCTCGTTCAACGCAAAATGCTTCGCTCGTCTATTGCGAATATCGACTAAGCGGTGCCTTGCGTTCATACAGTCATAATAGATAGGTTTACCTACCTATCTACTCTTAGATATAAAACGAAAAACATCGTTTTAGTAAAGAACACCGCCCAGTCAATCTTGATATTTTTAAATAGACTCATAAGAGTTCTTTTAATTTAAATAACAATAGGCTACCTATAATTATTTAAAAAGTTGCAATATCTATGTAGTAAGTCGTTGGTACTTAAATATAAGCAAACTGTCATATTTAGCCATTTTTTTGCTCTATAGTAAAACATATTTTTATTAAATTTATCATTATTTAAATCGTTGATAGTGCATTAGGCAAAAAAGAAAAGTCATTATTGATAAAATGATAAAAATGTCATCCATAAGACTAAATTATCAAGACATTATATAGATCCTTAAACTTTAGCCTGGCGCGTCCTGGTAATTTCACAATTTCACGCTGAGACGGAGATCTCGTTACTCGGCCGGGATTTAGTCCCGGCATTCGACCCATCGCTAATGTAGTGGAACGAATCACTCGGCATGTGAAAAATAATTATAAAGTCATCCGCTTTTCGTGAGAACAACGCGTTGGTTCGGCGGAAATTATTTATCGCAAGAAATATTAATTTTAGCTAGCGACTTCTGGAAGGGGTCGCTGTGGGAGGCCTGACACCTGCTCATTAACATTGTTACATTTATAGCTGAAAAACTTCGGTTTTAAAAATATTTGCAAGATTACGTACCAACAAAATATGAGACTATGGTATTCTTTAATTAAGTTGTTGTTAAGCGATTTAATATACAATGCAATGCGAACAGTTTTTGTTCCGACAGAATAAGTCTGAATTAGAATTAGATTTTATGTCCTGGATCCCACAAAACTCTTGTCGGCGGTGGACGATAATCCAACGCTTACGCGTCGTTTTTTTTTGCGTAAAAACTTTTTTCTTTTGAATAACTCGCTTATTTTTGCCAGAGGCGACCCTCTTTATTCATAAGCCGCTGACGTAACTTGAAGAACCTTAAATGAATGGTTGTTCGTTGTTTTACGCGCCTATTCACAATATTTAAGGTCGGAAACTTCTGAGATTTTCCCATGGAAAAATATAGTTTTGTTGGCCGATTTATCCGTGAAATCGAACTACTTTTCGCAATATCCTTATACGTACATGATTTACTAAGTTTTTATATCGATCATAAACAAGGACATCGTTTGTTTTATGAATACAGGATGGAAATATTTTAGCTGATATTTACAGACTGTGTTGATAATGTTTTCGAAAAGTTCACACTATCAATAAATTTAATAAACAATATTAGGTAATTAAACTCTTTATACGAAATGTGCAATTTCGATTCGAAAACGGAATTAATGCAATACTTCTCGTGTTATTTATTGCGTTAACCTTGTATAAACCATTTCGAATCGCGTGGTCCGCCGTCCTTACATACATTGTAAGATTTAATTAGTCGGCATGCTCAAAGCGTATTTATTCGCGAAACAAACCTCGACGCTCAGTGACATTTTTCTTTATAATTACTTCAGTTGACTGAATCTAAATTCAGACGTGTAATAAAAGTTTAGCTGAAGTTTAATATGAATATTTGAAAACATTTCGTATACAATTCGATTTGCCCGGTCCCATATAGACTGATATAAAATTCAAGATCTGAAATATATTTAAGTTATGCAGATTCAACGTTACGTTATACCTCGGAATAGTTTGAAAAATTTGAATACAGATGTCGATTATTCGTTGTAAAAGACGGGATCTCTCGCTTTACGACGCCGGCTAAAATGCTGCTAGGTGAAGACTGTTTAGTTTATACGAAACGGAGACGAAGTATCCAGAGAGTCAAATGGCCACCTCTCGGGGCAAATGCTACGGGCGGCCTTTTCTACGGGAATGAAAGTATTTTGACCTTATTACATAAACCTAAAGCCATAGACTCTGCATAGAAATGTTTAATATTTGCTAATACAATTTTATTATTACAAGTAAAATACCAGACTCCATAATCACGACTTAGCTTGAATAATCAAAACCTAAATACCTAATGGGCTAATTATTTTGTACAAATGTTCTCGTATAAAATAATTATTTATATGTTATTAGCATCAATTATATTATTCTCGTATCGAATAATTGTAGTTGAATTATTTTGTTCTTAAAGAAATGAAGGAATCGTAACTAAATTGAGAATAATTATCTTCTATCGGAATTATGCGGATTACGACAAGGTTTTATAAATTATTGATACGTTGTCGGTCTTAGACAATTGATCGTATCTTCAAATCGATAGCAACAGTCACGCACACTTGCTATGCTGTGTATAGGATCAATACGTAATGAGAACCATTATCGGGCCCGGGAGGAAACTTACTCGAGTCCGTTACATACAAATGTCTTTCATTAACTTGTCGATGCTTCGTCCAAAATACGGTTATACAGCATTTCTGTTTTAACTCGTTTTGCGCATCACCCTTAAAAATTTAATACCCATTGACCTGATCAAATGTTTTGTGAAGATTTATAAATAAACTTTTTACCTACTTAATAAATATAAAAATATTAATAGAAACCGGGGTGGCTTAATATCAAGTTCAAATCCAGGCCAACTCCAAAAGGGGACCTCTGGCTTATTTACAGGATATTACTAAAAGTGACCATAAAAGACTTTTAAAATAAAAAATTAAGTAGGTACTTATTGCCAATATCGATATTGCTTATTTTTTATAATGAGATAACCTAGATAATAGGCGAATTTTTTTTATTACTAAGCCCATTAATCATTAAGCTCATTTCAAAGACAATAACTTTACAGTTCCTATAACTTTCTAATAAAACCATCGCCTCCTCAACTCAAACCAGCAATCAATATTCAACGTTTGTTTGTTATTTATTCTATCATTTCCAACGAAGGTCGAAGAAAACAAAAGGAAACAGCTCTGTTGTTTAACTCGTTTCCGATACGGCCTCCCGTATCGACGAATCAAATTTCCTCTTCTATACGAATAAGTTTCTGAGATCTCGTTCGAAACGAAGATGGCAGGCGACCCGGAGAATAACAATAGGTAAATTTATGTAAATGAACACTCTCTACGCAACAAAAAGGAAATGAAGTGACGGTGTATACGACAGATGAGCGTTACGTTTGAAACGAACTTTGCTAGTTGTGACTGCGGCTTTGTTTGCTTTGATTACATAACGCAATTAAGCTGTAGTAAACAGATATGTTATTAACGCGCAAAAAGTGAAGACTAGAAAACGTCCTAATTGGGACGTTTGCCTTTAGTCGTTTTACGTAGTAATACGTTATAATACATCATAATTACGTAGTAATACGTTTTGCGTAATTAAAACATCTAGTTATTCCTTTTACTTATTGTTTTTATCAAGTTAACCTTTTTACTTTTAACGAAATGTAAAATAAAACTAAAATAAACGGTCCCCGGCGCGGCACGCTTTTTTCTGTTAATATAGATATAACATATCTGTTTATTAGAATATCATTGACATAACATATATTACCAAATTATACATTAAAAAATTAAAATTGGTAATTAAATATACTAGTTATATTAAACATCAAAATATATAATGTTATACAATATAGGTTTTGCTCGTGGCAGCCTCTGTTCTTCTTTAGGGTTCAAACTTGCCGTATACTAAATTTCATCAAATTCGGTTCATTGAACTAGCTATAAAAGCATAACAGATAGACTTATGACCGTATTTATTATATTAGTATAAATAAGTACGATGCGAAAATAACTTTAAATGTATATTACGTTAATAAACCCAATACATATAGATGCAACATGAAATAGATTTTGTTATTATTTATTTAAGAGTTTTTTTCAGCTAACAAATATAAAATCAGTTATATTTGTTAGCTGAAAAAAACTCTTAAATAAATAATAACAAAATCTATTTCATGTTGCATCTATATGTAGTGGGATAGGACAGACGTAAAAAACAGGCAGGCAAATTAACAAATCCATTACTATTTCGTGATTATACATAAATAATGTTTCCTTGTAAGAAGTAAAATTTATCTTTAAAATAAATTGTTTTTAGTGCCATATATTTTATGTGTAAAAACTGTATATAACCTTGCTCATGTGTATTATATACAAACAAAATTGTTGATAGATCAGATGTTAAATCAATCATAGGTATCTTCATACTATTATATGTCTCATTTTTCATTCGGTAAAGTAAAGATACACATATCCAATATATTAAAACTTTTAGTATAACGTATAACCGTCAAGATACCTACACATGCAATTCTATATGTATATAAAGCATTTCGTTTATTAAATTTAGTTGATTGAAGGCTTGCTGTATTTGCGAGGCTCGCGCATTTTTGCGACATATAGCTGAAATATCTTCCAATTTCATTTCTTGTTCACCTCCCTGGAGCGCAGTAAACACCATCTCATACCACCCGCCACCCTCGCTTATATTTGTCCGACAGATATTCTTAAAGATACACAAATGTAACACCAGCTTAAAAAGAACCCTCTATCTATTTATCATACAAACAAACGTTCGCAGAAGTGAATACTACGCAATTGCTTTAAAAGTTCTCCATTAAATGGTCGGGTATTCTGTTCGTACTTTGAAGTTTAGTAAACATCACAATGTCTAGAAAGTTTCGTAGAACTGTACGTTACGAATGTTTGTAACGAATTGGTGAACATTGTTGTTATTCGCATTGGGAATAAAACTAAGTATATTTCAAATTTTAGTTTGGTTCTATGTCATGACTAATAAATAAAGTCGTTCAAAGATTCCGGGCTCAGAACAATAAACTTAAACTATGAGAATATTTTAGTTGTGATATATTTCCCCAAGTGCTAACAAAGACCATGTCTTCATTGGTCATAACTCAGAGAATACACTTTGCAGAGACCTAGTTTATGGTAACAGTTAATTTAGCAGCACTGTAGTAGTTGCTGCTAAATATACTACTGTACATTAAGATTGAAATACAAATACTTTAAATTGTTGTTTAAAGTCGCTTGTTGTTGTAAAAAGTCGAGAAAGTCGAGAGTTTATTCGATATACGCAAGTAACACATAAATGCGTCTAACAAAAGCAAATACATCAGAATAACGCCCCTCTGCAAACAATCAGGACAAGCGTGATCACCCTTATTGGTTACAAGGGCTCTTCACACTCAATTGCGATGTTTGCTCGCTCTCATTAACTGTGTTTGTGTGAAACCTAATTTACGACGTGTTTGCATTTCGCAAGACCTTGCTAATTGACGTACACTAAAGTACATGCACTAAATATATCTTGCTATAGTCTATTATGTTGATATGATCAATTTCAAGATCTTATCGAAGTTGTGATCGGTGAATAAATTATAAAAATAAAAAACAAAATTTCGTTCTTTGATCGAAAACCTCACCAACCAAGTTCAAACTTCGGTGGTAAAAATGCCATGAGACAAAATTTACTCATCAAAGCCTACGAACTTTCGAAGGAGGAAAAACAAGTCCTTGTTACGTGGCCATAAAATTTATTGATAGACTTTATTCGGTACTAAAAATCTTTCAAATCTATCGATGTCAGAATGGTCTCCACTTTTTTAGCACATACAAATTACTTGGCAAAGTAACAAGATACATATATTTTTTGGTAAGAATATAAAAACAAGACATCGGCTTTAATTTCAAAGACCACGTATATCTGTTCACACTGACTCTTAACAAGCTTGTTTGACCCAAATATATTCGTCGACAAGAGATTTATTCAGGGCTTAAAAATAATTATGGATATTTATACAAGTATCTTTGAACGGTCTTAAAGTAAGGGGCACTGCTTTTTTGAAGCTGAAGAAACATCACTTTCGAAGTAATATCTCTTTCTTTGTATAAGTATTATCTATATCCTTGGCAAAACTAATTATATTGGATTATATAAATAATTTTTCGAGGGTACAAGTATCGATTGGGGCAGTCTTGAATTCTTGCCAAATAAACGAACCAAAGGCCAGGGGTAATGAGTTATGGGACAGAATTTCCGGTCGTCACTTTCGTTCAGATTAAAATTCCTCTTTATTGAATGCGACACGATTTTTCAATATTAAAGAATTAAAGTATTCTGCCTAATAATTTACAGGCCTCTGCACCAGCCAGCTTACACATATGCAGCTTTTATATTCATCCCTGTCCAACTATCAAAATCAAAATGTTCTCGATTGAACTAGGCCCTTAGAAGCACCTTTAAACTGTCTTTTTTCGAGGTTAATTTTAATATTACATTAAAACGAGTTTGGAATGTTGATTCTACTGAGAAAAACCGGAATAAATAAAAATCCAATGATTACTATTTTTTAATCAGATCGCTAATCGATAATCGAAACTTTAATATACCTAGTTATTGAGTTGTTTTTCTGATTAAGTATTTATCGAATAAATTACTCATATACCATTTATGTACTTATTCCTAATTATTAAATTTAAATTTATACAAACTTGTTTTCAAGGAGATTCTTAAAACAAAGTAGGACTATTCATTCATGCATCATACTTTAAAGGGGGATAACATAGTTGTTTACTTTATATGTTAATTAGTTTTACCCGTATCGGTGTCGTTACGTCGTCGTAAGATAAACGGCCCTGTAATGGCAGAAAGGTTTGGATAGACTGAGTCCTCGTCTGTAACGACGGACCAACCAATATGTAAAAGCTTACCCGCGCCGACATTACGCTACGCACACTGCTGACGACATTGAAAAGCTTCCATATTTAATTTTTGATTTTGATTTCTTTTCGATACAAATTGATTTCAGTGACTATGTTTGCACATGATATCAGTACCCTAAGGATATTTCTACCTTTTTTAATAATGCTTAATTTTATGTAACTATTTAATTTACTATAAATGAATGTCTCAAGATCCAATTTTATTAATTATTAATTAACAAATTATATCTGGTTTTTACCCAATATCATTAATTGTCAACGATAAAAGAAACAAGTATTTAATAATTTTAGAATCTAATATAGATATTCAACCTAACAAACAATACAAAAACCAGACCAATTTATTAAATTTAAAAATAAATGTTTATTTTGTTACTAAACATTCGTGTTTATACTGAAAGGAACAGTGTCTCTATGTGAGATAATAGTATTCATATAAAAACAAAGTATAACAAAACTCACTGAATACAAACAGGTTTTGTGACCTTATAAAACTTGATATAGTACTATATCAACAAAACAAAAATGTTATAAGTACATATATACTCATAATATATCCAGTTTGTAAAACTAGTTTCGTATAGCGGTTTGTAAACGACGCTTTACATTGTATATTGCTATTTACTTGTTTCAATGGTCATACAGTATTCATTTTATTATTTATTTCAATGTATATAAAGCCAATGCTATGCCTATATTTCAATGCATATAAATACATTACTAATGTATGTTTAAGCAGAACAAAGTACTAAAAATATTATGTTGATTGTAAATATATAAATTTAGGCTAAAAGAAAAAAATATTCGACTGCGTCTAGGATGACGTAGGCTGTGTACGCAGAGGGGACAAATACGGCACCAATATGAGACATTTTAGGTTACGCCTCTTCGTATATCCCGTGTTACACCTCGCACGGCCAAATGAGACCATTACTCCAACCTTATCTATGATATTTTAAATCAAACCTTATTTCGTTACAATAAGGTTCATTGTCTTTTGATTTCCATTTCAAACTTAAGTGCAGATACAAGCATTTTTGGAATATGGATCATATAATAACCTATATCTGACGCGTTAGTTCTTACGACTAAATGAAAATGTGCCTTAATTCTTGAAGCATATATTTTTTTTAATTCGATATCTTAGTAATCATGACTATGATTCTATTTAGTTTTAATAATTTCTTAATCATTTTTTTTAAATCATTGTTTTTTTTTTAATTCTATAAAATAAATACGTAATATTTAAAAATATAAGATTAAAGTAATAAAGCAGTCAAGTATTCTACTTAGAAAGGTTTAATTGATCAAGATAATAATGATCTTACTGTATCAGAGAATCTTAGTTTCATTAAAGTTTGAACATTTAATTGTGCAGCTCTATAACTCATGATCAAATCCAGCCATGAATAATCTCAGTTCAAGTTGAATAAACTGTCATTACAAGTGTCTTACGTCTGTATGTACTTCATATATCCAATCTTAGTATCCTGCAACGTCGGGTCATGGCCGCTTAAAGCCCTTGACGATATTGCAGCCGAATTCATTGCACAAGCGATAGCGTTTTGTGTAACAGTACCATAGACAACATTGATACATTATTATAATGTTAACGAGTTCGAACACGTTATCTCATAGTTAAATTTTATAGTCCAGATTTACATAATAAGCATACCTACATTGTAATAATCACTTCACAATCTTAAATATTGATTATCTTGTAGATTATATCTACATTCAAATATGTTAATTGACGATGTTGCGAAGGTATTTAAGAAACGATAAGCAACAGTTTTTTATTTTAATAATAATAATAGTATAAATGTAGTTTTGAACATTTTATAAATAAAATAATCGTAGTGATCTGTTATTACATTTTGTTTTCGATAAATATTTCTTTTAGACGCTCGCTAAGCCTCCCACTGAATCCACAGCAGAAGTTAAAGCTTCAATCGGAGCGCTCGGTCGAACCCATAAATCGTAACGAGTCCATGATTTATAAGCAACAGTGCATATATTTAGAGTACACTAAAAAAATCTTGGCTGATGTTCGTAGGGCAGATTAATGTGTAGGTAACAATAAAGCAGAGGAAATCGATTATCATAATATATAGTCTGTATGTTATAAAACACATACAGCAATGTATATTTTTAGTAATATATTAGGAATAATATTTATTTCTCCTCTATCATTCCACGTGAGTTCGACGAAAGAAGGCTCAGGAACATTGAGGTTTTTGACTTACGATTAACAGCTTATAGGTATATTGCTGAAAAGATTGAGAATTATTTTCAATAGATATCTTGGCTTGATCGAATCTAATTATTAAAATTGAGAAAGTTACACATCAAAAGTAGTATACTTTACAGATTTTATTATAATTGAGAATATAACAATCATTTATATAAAGGAAAAGATCATGATTACAAATTAAATTGCAAAATTAAAATATGTTATGATACCTTAATGAAGAAACAAGAATGTAATGAAGTAGGTAGTTTGTATATTATTAACTATAATTCTACCCATAGCTTTAGTAATAATAATTATTAATATTACAGTTTGATATATTTGTATCAGTGCGATTATAGGTAAGTATCTACCTATTTTTGGTATTTAATATAATTTGTTCTACAAAAAATTACAAAACTTTTTAACTAATTTTAATAACTCGTTCCTCCTTACGTATTATTACTCTTCTTAGCTGTAATCTACCTATTTAATATTACTAAATACTACGTACCTATTCAGTATAGGTCTACCGCCGTCAAGATGATACATATATACATTTTCATATAGAAAGTTAAGCATAAAACTAATGAGTATTTGCGTGTCTAACGTAATGTGTTCTGATCTATATTAGGATCATCGTTAGCTTAACAATTTCTCTCGATGTCACGGTATGAGCTGTCCAATTTTCTTTGTTTATAGCCAATTATCTGGTTACAATTGTTTCCGTTTGAAATAATGTCTTTTCCAGCTTTTGATATCTTGTTAGTATTGCATTATGGACACATAAAATGCAACATTGCTTGTTATTTTATGTTTTATGTGTATAATTGTGTCTATATGACATGAACATGATAAATATTATACATGTTAAATATAAAAGTAAACTTTAAATATCTCGGATCTGGGTGTTTCCTTTTTCTAAAGGCTTTTAAGCAGTTTATTCTATCACGAAGCTTTAATGCTGGTTAGTGGATACACGTGTCAGCATTTCATCCGACACGTGTAGTTTTCGTCGCAATGTTTACTTTAACCGCTGAGCACAGGCACGAGTTAATGGTACATTTATTTATTACTTATTAAACTAAGCACATGAAAAATTAGTTTCGAACCCCGAAGTTCAGTTAAGATTCACGTGTCGGTTAAGATAAGTCGTTGGAGGTTCGTATATGTGATAACATTAGGTATATTAAATGGCCATTGAAATGTTCGCGCCATGCATAAACTCAGTGTAACGTAAGTAAATGGTCACGGCTTTTAAAGAAAATTATAGAATACGTCTGTTCCAAAGTCGTTTTGTTTTCTATAGAAATAGTCCTAACCCTTTTTTGCATATTGCATAACAATTTAACGACTTCCTTGACAAAGATTTGAATAAAATAGTCTAAACTGGAGCAAAAAGTTTCCTCATATTGTTCGTTCCGTTACCTAGAAAGGGTTCAAACATTGCGGTTAACTGTTAAACAATCGGTACAGTTATTGTGTTGCCTTATGACTGGGCTGTAAATCATTTCAAGAAAAAAGTCCGTGTGACGTCATAGGCCATAAAGATTTAACGGCGAGACGATCAGCTGAGGTGAGGTCGCTGAATTCGATGACCCGAGCCTGGTTGTGGTATAACCACTTTTTCGATACCATGTGTTGAAATCACGTACTTAAAATATATATTTAAGATATTTATTTTTAAATGAATACTTTAATAGTATTTTCTATAACAATGATTATCAAGTTAGGAATGTATACTTACATATTGTAAGTATGTGTAGTAGGCAGGTGTGGATTAATCAATATTGAAATTAAATAACATATTCATACCTGAATATTATTGCACATTAGGTCAGTTATGTTAAAAAATGAGAAATAAAAAACATCCCCATTGCTGTAAACATAACTTTTTCATATTTTCAAGCCTGAATCATTATTCGAATGAAATATATTCAACTTATACCAGATAATAAAAACGTTTTACATAAAACATTTTATGTACTTATTTACTTAAATTGTAAATAATATATTCCTTTATTTTAAAGGCAAAAAGCATGAACTCTGCAATAAAGAGACCGATCACCATTTCTTAAAGCTTAAACGCAGTTATAAAAAAATCTAGAAAGAATGTAGTAAGTATATTCTCGACTAATTTTATGCAAACAATGCAAAATCTAAATTTTGGCAGCGTTCATATAAAACGCACGGATCGACAATTTTCTTTTAGATTACGCTGACATTACAAGCCATCTCATAAGATAAACATCTTCTGAATTTATTATATTTTTATTTATCTATACACATATTATATCGTTAAAACCTCTATGTTAATTCAATTATTATTTTTGTCGTAAGTGGAAAACCTAAATAAATATTTAAGCATATTTTTTATGGTTCTAGTTCATTTTAAATTTCTTCTTTAAATATGATTACTATTATACATGTGTACGTTTACGTCGTTTGTCATTCAATCACACTCAAAAAATTTTGTTCGAAATTCAATTTCCTATGTCATAGAAAAAAATCGAGAAATAGTAGGTACCTACTTTTGTTTCTTAATCTTTATTAGGTATTATGCATTTATGTCTTTATATATCACCAAACAAAAAACATCGAACATGTTATCTAATGATATGAGATCTACTATTAATTATTACTATTAATTATTCTATAAGATTAAATTAACAACAACACTCACATTATCTTATTCTTTAAGATATTATTTATTATTTTTATATTTACATTGTCATATTTAAATAACGAGTAAAGAACATTTCAATTAAGAATAATGCTTGGATTAGTTTCGCGTGAATTTAATTAAATTTTTTATATAATGTCCAAAGTGTAATAAATTATGAAATATTCTAATATTTAAATTGCATAAACAATTATAGCTCAAGTTACCAGCGTCGCCTTAGTATAGCATTATCTTGACGTTAATTGACCTCATCTGTATATTATTATAATTATTCAACTAATTATCTTAATCCACTTCCTCATATAAATTAATATGGATAAAATAGTTTTTATTTTTAAACAATGATATTAATTTTAATGCATAATCATTAACACTTTTTGCAATTTTATTTTATAATATAAGTTTTTTAATAAAATCTGTATTTTTTATTCGGAAGCAATACTAAGTCAGTTTTAGCATTTCTTATTGAATTAAATGTTTCTTAGAAAAATATTTTACTGCTGTTTTAAATGATAAGAATAACCTACCTATATTGTATTCAATCGAATTATGTTTATTAATAAGTAAGTAAATAAACCTATTGTAGGTATATATTTACTTATTAGTGATTATAAAGTAACTTAAGATAAATACTCAATATCTGAAACAAGTAATATAAATGTATCTAGGCTGTTGCTTAATCTCCTCAGACCATATATTAAACACAATAACAATTTCTACGGCAACCTGCACGATAACAAAATGGAACGCGTCCCTGATAACGAATGCGACTTTCTACGCATATTAAACTCGATAAACAGCGATAAGACTGGACCATTGTTGTTGAATTACTAATCAAAAGATCGCGATTGAAAATCCTTCGAGAACTATTAGATAAATGGGAATCGATTTTGATTTATTCATTATTAAGACCTCAATTTATACTGATTGTGCATATTTACATACAATACGAAGATTAATGAGCTATTTTAATTTGCATATTGTAATCAATTTTTGATTGTTGCAAAAATAATTATGAAGAGCTAGGGAGGCCTATGTGTGGTTTTAAACTGACCAAAAGTACCTGCAAAGACTTATTAGTAGAGTCAGCTACGCACCGCTGGTCGAGTCAGCGCAGTTCAAATCTACTTATGCTACATATCGCTATTAAAATCTGACTATAAAACCTATTATGACTCTTTTTATCGGTAATGCTTCAATAAAAGGCGCAACTGTAACCGAGCCGTATAAATCGGCAAACTAAACAATAGCCAGGGCAGTTTCGCTTCACATTTCTACGCGGCATGTTTTTTATTTAGTGAAACAAATTTTACGTTTTATCACAGTTATTAGAACACCACGCGTTGGGCAGCACGTCTTTGTTTTAATTATATATGTAAGAGTGTCAGTGTGTAACTGAAATTGTTTCTAAACTCAAGCATTCGTATTATGTGTTTCGACCCGAATACTGTCCAGACGTGTTCAACAGAAAACATGTGTGGAAAACACGCGTAATCTGTCCGCCTTGTATTGGGTGAGTGTTTCAATCTACCGATGTAAGTTGTGCTGTCGTATCCATACGATACACCCAATGCCATCTACCTAACCAATAGACAACTTAAGGGCAATGGAACAACCGTTGTACATGGGTCCTGACAACACATAAAAATGGCTACTACACGCACAATTTGGAACGTGTTTTTATATCGGTGTGCGTAAATATTTCCACGCATACAAACGTGCTATAAAGTCGTAAAAACAGCGATTGAAAAGCTTCAGCCGTTCGCCGCACGGTGGCGTTGTTGCCAAGGTTCGTAACTTAGTAACAACATTAACTTATGAACCGAAAGTGTGGCGCCACTGTGCACCTTCATAATATATTAATCTTCACATATCTCAGTAAAATAGAAGTGAAAAGTTTGTTACACATCAATATTTGCAAAGCAATTATTATTGAATTAAATATTATATTTTGATAATTATTATATATATAATCTAATAATGAGGTACATAAACTTATTAAATTTCTTCAATTAGAATATATTCCTATGGTTATTCAATATATGAGTTAACAGTATAAGCCACGAATAAATATGTAGTAATTTAATATACTTTAAAAAATATATCAGTATCATAATTTATCTTGTAGAAAATAATATACCATTAAATTTACCTTTCAATATTGTAAATTATACCTTATTAATTACCTTAAATGTCATTCCAATAAGAATAATACTACTAGAGTGCGTAGACTATAGATATAGATAGATATCTGCCTATATTAGAGTGATGATATTATTCTGGAGGTTGTTACTCGTAGGTACGCGCTTGAGTCTTTTTCATTATTTTAAAATGGCCGTAGTTGGTAAATTTAGTCAAAGTTCAAGTTTTACTTTGGGGCGGTGAAGGAATGCCCCTTTCCCCTCCACCCCCTCTCATCTAACTTCAGCCATTACTTGGGTCTTCCGTTCGTTCCAATTTCAAATTTGAAGCTGATGCCACGATATATGGCACCGCAACTTTGGAACGCGGAATTGAGCGGGACCATAAAGTAGATGAGGCAAAAACGTCGCTGTATACAGCCTATATTATGATATCAATACTTTTTTTTATTTTGTCTTATACAAAAAACTATTCTTCTTTTACTATCTCTTTCTGTTATAACGGCTTTCCGTATAGTAATGGTTATATAGATAAGTATTTTTTAATTATAAAATGTCAGCTATTATATACATAATAACATATATATTGAACTCTAAGCTCAATCATATATTAAGAGTACATTAAATAAAAAAATCTATAAACAATTCTCATTTAATATAAATTAATGAAACTGGACAACGTAATTTAGTACTGTGAACAAGATAATTTTTGGTTTTATTAAATTATTAATGTTTAGACTCTAAATTAATATTTATTAGACATTGACACAAACAAAAAGATTCGTGAATACGTTATGTATGCATTTTATTATAGTTGAATAATATTTATTAACAATAATACACTGATTTGCATCATTAACATCTTGCAACAAAAAAAAAAGAGAAATATGTAGCAATAAATAAAAACAGTTTAAATATAGAATACACACAAATAAAACCATTAATTTAAATAAACATTTAAATGAAAACAAATAAATAAATTCTAACATTTATTATGATAACAAAACAAAGGCTTCGTATTTCTCATTTCCAATTAACAGATAAGGCAATAAAAACATGCCCACAGAATGCTTCATTTAACAGAAGCTCGCGCTTCGCTACATTTGGGCAGCGTAAAAATAATTTCTTAAAGTTGCAGGGCACGTACGTTCGTTATTCTAGTCGAGTCAATTCTACCGTCTCGACTACACCCGATGCTGATATCTGAAATCATTCCATTCTAACACAAAGAGAAATAAAGCTACGTTTTTCAGAAAAGAATATCTTTTCTCATGCGCTCTTACGTGTTGAATTATATAACTGTAAACACTATTATGACGTAATATAAAAAATACGAGTGATATTATGTTACTGGTCCATGGTAATTGTCTTATTTGATATAAAAAAGTGGCCACAGTGTTTCTAACTTAGATATATTTTTGGATATTGATTTGGGTTTGTCTATTTAAAATAGTATATGTGTTTTATCACAGACAGCCTTTTTTATATACTGTGTTTAATTAACTATTCTTAAGCAAAAAAATATGTTTGTATGGTAGGTACCATACAGAAGCTGATGCTGGTAACGGAACCAGAACCAGCTTCTGTCTATCGCGGTCAAGGTGCTCTGCTAATTAACCTATGTAAATCGACAATGTAAATATAATGCTACGTGGCATACGTGGTGGTATAAAAAATAATTTTCAATCTCTCGAGTTAATTTATGGATGTGCAATACGTGGGTGGTGACATAGAACACTTCTCTGATGACGCTTTGACAATGTCAACAAGAACAACATAATTTTTTTTTTTCAAAACGTAACTCGTTTAGTAATCGTGTTGATTATTTCTGTATATTGAACTTTACTAGTACGCTTTATTCTATAAATAATCTAACTTGTTTAAACTTGTATGCTATATGCATTTAATATAAAATTTAAATAAAAATCTAAATCTGGTTTATGATGTGCAATACTACTAAATAATATTAAAATGATTGTATTTTGTAATTGACAACTTGATATATACGTACCTATATATAAATATAAAATTATATATAAATCTTGTTTAAATTTTAGTGGCATTTATTGGTGAGAAAAATATAAATTTAAATTAACAAATCGTTCAAACATCTTTGATTAAAAGTATGAAAATTTATTCTCTTGCATTTTGTAAAAAGATACATTTTTAGATAAAGAAGAATTAAATAAGAACTTTTGATAAACTTAATACAATTATTATTTCGATTGCAACATTGCAGTGGAATTAAAAAGTACCAAAATGATACTCATACATTTTCTATTAAACTCTCTGGTCTATGAGTGATACTATAGTCTTATTACAGCCAGTAGCTAAATAGTAATGCTTCCTCGTGAGAAAAGGACACCCAATCGTTTTATAAAGTCAACTTAAATGACCAGTATTTCTTATATTGCGTGTGCTCACTTGAAACTTCATAATACTGCTTTTGACTTAACTTCACTAAGTTCAATACATATTTTAAGATAGTATTTCAGAACAATTCAATATAATATTAATGTAATTAAAATACTTTTGTAAAGATATCAATAAATACCTATATTTAATATTGTAAGTACATATAATAATGTATGGTAAAAAATGTAATGAAAATGTTCGTTCTTAAAATTTCTACGTGAAACTATTTCTACATACACATTAATAAAATAAGTCAATACTAAAATGACCTCGATTCTTGACCTTTACTAAGTATTATTGAGTAATAATATGCCTATTAGTACAGTTCTCATTAACTCCGTAATTAAATATTATATTAATTTTTTCTTGAGCTTTCCTTAGAGCTGTATAATTTCACTGATAAAACTATGGGATTTTTTAACTTATTACGTTAATAATCAGATTTATGAATGTATTTAAGTTCCTAACCATAACTTATTATACACATACATGGCCAAGTAGGTTATAAATGTATCATATTACTTAATGTATTATAAGAACTGCTGCCAAATTAATAACACAAAGTGGTATTCTTGAACTGCAACAATAAAGTTTTCAATTTGATAAAGTTGTGGCTGTCAAAGAATCTTCCCTTACCAAAAATATTTACAGATAAAAACTAAGTCCATTTATGCAGTAACACTTTACAGAAACGAATAATATTTAAAATTTATGATGCAAAAATTTTATCTTAAAGCCGTGCTGTTAAATTTTTCAAAAGTTATATGTTTTAGTTAGAATGGAAACAGTTTGCAAATATTAAACAGGTGTAATTGCCTCAAAAGAAAAAAAAATCAAATATAAGTATATTTATTACACATCATAACCTTTAGTGCTGACAGTAGGATTTGAACCTTTAAAACTTAAACTAAAAATCAATGAAATGTTATTAATACTTATAAATGTATACCCCAATTCTTTACTAAATATCTTACGAAGCGAGTGACCACGCATACTCATAGCATTATTCATTCCCCGTTATAACCCATCAACGGACTGACAGCCTTACCATAAATCTCAGCATATACTTAACGACGAAGATTTTGTTTCGTCGAATAAGTATAATATTACAAAGCTTTTATATTAGAGAAGCTTTTACTTTGATAAATCTGGAGGTTTTTTTTATGAAGCATCGAAATATATAATATTTAAAATTATTTATATTTTTATATTTCAAAACAATATTATGTTACAACTTTTCTTTTTATTTATAATTTAAAGGTTAATTCTATTTATATTAATTATGTTAATTGTTAAGATATTTGAAAAAGAAAAAAGTAGGTATATAATTATTTATTGTCTTCGGAATGCATTCACCTGCCCAATAAGTAAATAAAATTAGAGCAGATGCTTCCAATTATAGCTTCTGATTATTTTATTTAAAAAAAAAATAGCAAAGCAATTACCATTAACATTATATTAATGATGCGTTTTATAGAGCAGCTTCTTTGTTTAAATTGCAATTTATAATTAAACACCAATTAATATTATAAGGCAATTAGATAGATAGCTCTGCATATAAACTGTGTAGGTACTTATAAGTTCACGTTTTATTTAAGCAGTATAAAAAGGGTATATATATAAGTGTCGTAGTAATATTATGTATCTGGAGACTTGAATATTATATACCTAGAATCAGTAACAATTTTCTTCGCAATGGTGTATTTGCGAACTTTTTCGAGACGGCCCGGAAGGCTCATGCAAAATGTATTTGCGCGACTCGCTTTCGTAAAATTTATATTAGACAGGGAATAGTTTGTCCCTCCCTTGACAAACTTCATATTTTTCGTGAATATATTCGAGAGAATTACGTCTCGTCTAAATCGAATGGATAAATAACACGCAAACAACAACGATGAATTTGTTTATTTGTTATTTTGGGTACAATACATATATGGTTATATCGTAATAAATGTTTACGTTTCATGTGAGAAGCTAATCTAAAATACTAAACAAAAGATACGAGGTGATCTTACTGAAATTATATAACAAGTGAATTTATAAAGAATACAATACCTATAAAATATAGATATAGGTACCTATAATATATAGTATTGTCTTTATAATAAATATACAATTTACCAGTATAAACAGGTAATAAGGTCATTCCATCATAAATTATTAAGTTATATTGAGGCAGTTAAAACAGTGTCTTAAGATTTATCATTTTAAAACAATAATGATTAAAAAATCATGAAGAACAATATTAATAAAAACTGCATTAACTTAAATCAAACTTATGACTTTAAACAAAGAGTAACTTATTTTAATATTATAAAAATTACAATCGAAATTATAAAATCATTAATGTTAACTAAATTGGATTACTGTCAAATTATTAGGTAATAGGTAATAATTTTATTATTATCACAAACTTAGTTAACCGATGATATTTTTCATAATTTCCTCTATCACCAAATCCTGGAAAACACACAAAAAAAAGTAAAATTAGTTTAAATTCTAAAGCCTGTATGGGTATAAAACAAGGTATATTATTTTTATAATACGATACTCGTTGATTCATTGCTCTTTTTTATATACTCGTATAATATATATTTTGTAAGTTTACCATTGAGTATAAAGGTTTCAGTAAAAAATTGGGACACTTTTTTTTAATATTACCTGATTGCATGTGTCACGGCCATAGCGTTTTTATAAATGAATATTGTAGTTCAAAATATGTAGTTTTTGTTAAAAGTGAAAGTTGAAATCCGTCGAGGACTAGAATTACGTAATACAACTAAAGTTAAGGGTTTTTATACTGACGATCGCTAAGCCCAGTGTTCACTGTCTGCAGGCTTTACGACTTACTTTACTATATTCGATCAAAATAAAAAGCGATGTACCCAATCATTAATTTTAATCTATTTAATACATATTTTAGAAATTACTATAATGAAATACGTTTGTTAAATATTAGTAAAAGCACATTTTATTTCGTAGTCTTGTTACGAACACGCAGATGTAATTTGACTTAAGAGGTAAAAGTTAGATGAACAAACCTTATTTCACCTTTTTGTTTTATCTCCGACTAGCAAAATAGCTAAAACATACGAGCAACGAGAAAAGTTGTAAGTAGACCGCCTTTAGTACAACCACGATTATTGCCCTCTAGATAAAGACACACGTTATATCCTGTAGCCTGCAGGTGAATGCAAATGTCTGAAATTTACAGTTATTTAGATAAAACCTTTTTGTTCCGTATATTTGGCTGAATACTTGTTTGCATAAAGCAAAAAAAAAAGTAATGAACAGATTATTTAAAAGTTGTTTTATAAATCAATATTTATTCGGCGTCTTCTTGTCTGCCATTATGTAAATATTTCTTTTAATCTACACAGAACAATCTGGAATAGATCGAATGATGGATGCAAGTCACGAACGAACCAATATATATATGTAAATCAGAAAAACTCGCTAATACTATACTGGAACAGGAAATCACAATTTTCGTTCGCCATCCAACGGAACCCTGGAAGGAAAGAAATTGATTTCATTAACATGTTTGCGCTCTCCGCATGTTATCCGACATTTTCCTTAAGTTGTTTATCTCAGACGAGTTCAATAATGCTATACTGGCACTCATAGATAACGATTGTAACGTTTTCCTATTATTTTCGGAATGGAGCATTTTCATTTTTCCATGTCCTATAAGTATCAGATACATTACATCCAAATATGACATAACATACATCATGTAATAAATTATGCTATATCACAGAAACAAAACTTTACATAGTAAACATAACAAAAAATTTTAACTATTTTTGGTGAGTACTTATCAATTATTATTACACTAAATGCATGTTGAATGATCATAAATCGTTTGAAATACATAAGTATTTTGAATGCTAGAAATAATATACCCACTAGAAATAAACTCTACATAAGTTTATAGATTTCACTGTGGTAGTACTTTTTATTTCAAATTATTTTTACCTTTGTACCTAAATAAAAGCTATAGAAATGTTTACAAAGATTAAAGTAAAAATGTATTGAAGTATTCCCTATTTCTATGCAAATTTAACAACGCTTTCTTCTCCGAATTATAATATTTTGATCTTTGAAACTAATTGGCGTAATTAAGAGAATTTTACCCTTTCGCAGAATGTATTTTATTATAGGAGCTATGAATACTAAATTTATTATCACTATGTTAGACCTGTGTTTTAAACATCTATGTATTTGTTTACTTGTGTATATACGGTGTGATGATTGAAATTACTTTTAAAATATTGTATTAATATTTCAATGATATCTATTTTTTGATAAGCAAAGGAAAATTGTTTCTTATATAAAACAATACCTCGAAATAATTCCGCTCTTAAAAAAATTAAAACCCTTAAGTAATTTGAAAATCATTTGTTCCTGTTCGTAGTGACCTCGTTTTGTCGCGGGAAATTCAAGGTTTCATTTTGAGAAGGTCTATTGTTTCGTCTATGTGATAGAGCCCCTATTTAAACGCGGCAGACATAAGACATTAATATCATTATATTTATTTAACAATCGTCTGCGACTGCGACCAATACCTATAATAGGGAAACAACTTTAGCGGTCTAAGAAAATCGTGAGAAAATATTGTGTTGAATAATACCCACAGAATAATGGGGAAATGTTAGACTGTTTGATCTTAAATTTTACTCACATCGCACCAAAACAAATGACACATCAATCATTTTAATTTATTTTAGTCGGATTGTTTTATTTAAAGAAATAACGGTTTGCGAGAAAAAGTGGGGCGTGCGATAAGAGGAATTAGCACAATACGGGCGAATAAATCGTTTGACTCGGCACTGATTCTGTTTATAATATTTGTTTAAATATCTTTATTTAAAGAATATAATTTGAAAAAAATGTTAGTATTCCCATTCGAAAATGGGATGTAAGATTTATCTTATTTATTTAAATGTAAATCAACAGTTTTAAATGTAGATTTTACTGAAAAAACTAGCGAAATATTCAGTAGATCACTCCTTTCTACCATTTTACATTATTTAAATATAGTACAATTAAATTCTGCACAAAAACAATCAATACAAACTCCATGCTCTTAATCATTTATACATGCATTTTATCATCTATATAGTGTTATTAAGTAGTCTTATTAAAGATACATATCTACTTCTTATTTTCACCCAATAACATCTGTAAGAAGATTAAGAGGAATAAAATCAATAATAAGTATATTTGTTATTTTAAAAAAAATATGTAATAAGTAGGTACCTACCGCTACCCATAATTGAATATATATATATATATACCTATCTAATAACTACCTCGATGTTATATTTTATTTGCTCTTCCAAATACAAATATCTTGGTTATGTCGCAAGTCTACACATTACTTCTGAGGGTGAACCTACGTACAATTATAAGGGTATATACAAGAAGATAATTATCCCCCGCGGCCCGCAACCCCGCGCCTCTGACCCTTGTTCTGCTTAATCCGTTTAAACTTTTATTTACCTAGTTCATTTGAATTGATGCGATTAATACTGGGTTCTTTTTTATTATATAAAAAAGTATTATTATTTATTAGATATCTACATAGCTTCAAATACTTGAGATATATCAATAAATTTATTTCTAAGTTTGGAATTTTTCTACTTAAGAAACGTTTAAATGCTCTTATGTTTAACATTCAGTTTAAATGAAAATTTATTTGTAACTTGATATTGGGATTGTTTATTTTGTTCCGTATAATATTAATTGTTTGTTATATTTATGAAGAATATATTGATGAGTAATCTCTTAACGTTCGCTCTACAAATAAAACAGAATAAACGCCTTATACTCTTCAATATCATAATGCATTTTACTTTCGCGATAACAATACTTGATAATTTTGAATACTCTTCAATTATTTTACTTTACAATTGGAAAATACTAGGTATGTACTGCAGTATTCGTACGCTGATAAAAACTAGATACTAATGAAGAAATAAAGCTACTTTCATTTGAAAAGGTAATATCATCAAAGTGAATATCTAAAAAAAACTAATTAACGGTAAATGAGATGCACATATCAGGTTAATTTATAAATTACTATAAACGTAATGAAGTGAAAGAAGTTTTATGTTTCCTCTATATTATGCAGTTGCAGTAGCCGACGGCCATGTTGCTGACCCGTCTCCGAGTACGCGCGACTCTATCTATCCTTGTCGATCGTATGCAAAATTTGTATACCTCTCTTTATCACTCTTAGCAAAGAGCCCCTGCACCCAATTAGAGTAATACGCATGCGTATCGTGTCAATGTCAAATCAATCCTCGTAGGCTGATGCAACGGGCTTATATTTATAACATTTTATTCTATTATATTTCATAGTATGTCTTTTGTTTCAGGATGAATGGTCTAGCGGCTTACCTACAATGGATTAAACGGTACGTATATCTAAATTACTAGACTGATTTGTTTAACGCACCCATTCTTTTAGAAATACTTATGATGTCCTAATGTCTAGTAAAGATAAATCATATCCATCTATCAATGCGTTTGGTATAGTAGATAATTATCGTGTCAAAAATACTACGAGGTCGTTAACCCCAATTATTTTCATTACTATAAACAATATAAGGTTTGAGAATATGTGGTTTAGGGACGAGTTGTTAAATATTTAGTCATAGATCGGGAGCCAACATATTTTTACGAGTGGCAAGATCAGCTCATTACTATCTTATTACGTACGGTGTTGGCTTGGGCCTCGATGAGCCGAAACACATCCAATTTCCCAACTTCCCATTTATTGATATTGACTCTGAGAGGACGCTCCGTAAATGATCTCCGGACTAGACGCAGCTGGATGTGACTAAATTAAAATATATGCAATTTCGATATTTAACTTTAACGATTTAATATTAACATTAAAAATCTAAGTAATTTGAAACTATCTCATTAAAAGTAACTTTTTTTTTTAATTTTTTATACACTTATTATAAAATAAAACATTGATACTGAATCAATGAACGATTCAAGTTTATCAATTTGTAATATATTTAGTTTTGTTCGTATGTAATATCTATATTGTGTTATTAAATTTTCATTTATATATAGTATAATATACCTAGTCATACCTAGCCCGTGTTCTTACAATGTTTAAGGTATATATTAAAAATTAATTATAAAACTTGTAGGTATAAACAGATTTTGCGTCATTTAATATACCTACTTACTAAGATTTTTGCGTAGAAAGTATTTTATACTATTTATATAACGGTTTGAATGCTATATTTCAAATTAGTTAACTGTGGTACATTTCATAGATTATTTTGAAAATGTATTTTCCAATAGATATAGGAACGTATTATAAAGACATATCCAGTGTCAATAATTCATTTGTTTCGATATTTCGCGGTATCACTTATTATCATCAAACCTAACGCCAGATAAGCCCGAGACGAGACGTGACTTGCGAAAAATAGTCATTTTAGCTCCCGCATTCGGATTTGTACTCACATCGCGTAAGAACGGATCAGTGCATATACGGCGCCTCAGTAATGAACTTGCCACCTATACATACATATGTACGTACAGTCACAAGGACGTGCCATCATGCGGCGTATGCCTAGTAATATAATACATGTATGTGTAATTTTTGAAAATGGAATCAATCTCTGATCTAACAGTCTTTTGATAAAAAAAATTAAAAAGTATACAACTGTAAAATAGCATCAAAGAAGGTTGATTAACTGGCATTTACGAACTAAAAAAAATATGCGGGACCTTTTTGGAATAAAACTCATTTGAACAAAACGATAATTTTGCAAATCCGTCTGTATGTGATGAAGTTAAGTCCGAACATAAATAATAAAATATAAGTATGTATTAACATTCAAATTGAGAACGTCCTCCGTTTTTTAAATCAGTTCAAAACGGTTTGTTATTAAATTAATTTGGAGCTTATTTTAAAATTACTTATTAACAAGCTATATTTTACGTGTCCACAATTAAATAACTAAGGTAGCAATAAATAAGTTCCGAAATTGGTATGATATAAAGCACGAATATCTATCTATCTTAATTCCAAACCGGTATTTTCTATAAATTAAAAGGCTAGACTTTTAAAATGTTGATTAAAAATAGCAAAATAATACTTGAATATAACAATTATATCTTCAATATAAATAATTCGATTATATATATAGGCTATATGTATAACTAAAGGTTGTGATATAATTTTTATCATCTTATATAACGTTATAAATAAAAATTATTATATTATCATTTTGTTACGTTAATCGTAATCATTCATAAAATCACATTACAGAAAAAAACTAATTTTTGAAAATATCGATACACAATAAAATAAGAGAGGGTTTGCTGATATTTCTAATATGGTAATGTGATCGGATATTCGACCCCAAACAAACTCAATATTGGCCTTTCAGATTCGTTGGGACAAAACGTAACAAACAACTTACTGTTATAAGTTCTCGGTATATTCGCAATATATGTATTTGGTAAAAAATGCTATCCCTATAAATAGAGATTTATGTACATTGGGTTGGTTATTGGTACATGTTTTTGAACGGAATTGTATAAGCCATATACATTATTATTAAAAAGAGGATAAAATGGTTTTATTTATCATCGATTAACTACTGAATTTATTTTGAAATGTACTTGTTTTTGTCAGAATTAACTGTCAGCGATTAGGTACTCATATTGATATTGATATATTGATAAATCATAGCCTATGTAAAATTCTGATATATGAGTTATATAATTGCAGAGTTTTATTAAAATCCATTCTGTCGTTTTTGTGTGGAAGTAAAAAAAAAACAAAGTTAAAGTAAACATTTATAAATACAAACTTTAGCCTTTGAAATGTAAGTAAGGATTTGACTGGCAGATTATTACTTTTATGTACTTTTACAAACAGACACAGCATATTATTTAACTTAAATTAACGAATGAATACGTATTTAATTATGGTATTGATAGGCGGTAATCTAATGTGGGCGGCGACGACAATGGTAATTTCAATGAATTGTTTTAGATACACGTTTACAGGTTTGCTGTATAAATAGGTATTAATTGTTGATAGATAATATAGGAAGTAAAGCGGGTTCGTACTTTATATGACTACCTCTTATCAACAGGAAGACACCGAACCTAAAGTTTAAATGAGTTTACTTGATCTAACAATTTATGTCCTCGTTCCAGATAGGACATTCCTTTTCACTGTATAAATTGTTGACTTAAACTTATTTAACTTCCGTACATATCTACTATTATTATTTACGTATAAAGAATTGTACAGCAAAAGAAAATAGCATCGAAAAGTCATAGGAGCTATTAATGTGTCGTACAAGAGAGTATATTATGGATAGTTACTAATTCCCTTCTTCTTCTAGACAAGTCAATAAATTGGAAGTCATTAAAAAAGAATCCGTTAGGTATAGGTAATATGATACTTTAATATAAATATGAACATTGCTGTAATATAACACAAGCATATATTAAAAATTAAATGTGCACATACTATTATAATAAAGTAATAAATATCCTAAACGCTTTGTAAAAAATGTAATTTACAAAAAAGTGTATAACCTACCTTTTGGATATTTGGATTATGAATTCAATTTATTTTTTTTTATCTATTTTTAGTAGGTACTTACTTGGGTAGTAGGTATGTTGTGCTCATTTCCAAGAAGTCGTATAAGCGAATCACAGTCATGAAATTCCAAAATCATCATTAATTGCAACGTACTTAACCGAATTCAGTCATGTACGCAGGTACTGAATTAATTTAAAGGCGAGCTGATTTCATTTGGAATTAGACCTGTCTTCGAAATTGGAATAAATGAAGCCAATCAGAGATAAATAACCGTCGGTCCACGAGCCGCTGGCGTGGGCCGTTTCATTTACATGTCAATGACGTGGGGGGGATAAGG
This sequence comes from Vanessa cardui, assembly GCF_905220365.1. Lineage (NCBI taxonomy): Eukaryota > Metazoa > Arthropoda > Insecta > Lepidoptera > Nymphalidae > Vanessa > Vanessa cardui. The sequence goes on from NC_061136.1 coordinate 9,542,017, forward strand.
GGTACATGCGGGTACCGCATTGGCAGCTCACCTGACTTTAAATACGTGATACACTGAATAACTATCTCTATTGCGTGTTTATTTCCTTCACTGGTCCGTTTACATTTTTTCTTTAATTAATAACGTTGAGAGAAACAAGATAAGACTAATGATGTAACTAACGAGAAATTTAACGATGAAATTGTGTTGGAATTGGAAATACTTTCTTACTTATCTTCTTTAATCATACAGCTTTACATTATAGAGTCGTGTAAATGTATTCTGGAACGATCCTGCGAACTACTCTTCTCTCAATCGCGTCGACTGTCATAACAATTGACGTTTACGCAAATTATAGTTTTAATACTACAGTGACTCCATTCGCCCTCCTTTGCTTGTAAACTTTTCTTGAGATGACTGAAAATAAAATAAATCAAAATTAATAATCTGTTATTAATAAAAATAAAATCCATAACACAAGGCACAACGAAACATTTATGTACTGAAGTAGGTACATAAAAAATTGTATTTCGATTTATTGGTCTGTCACTCCTGTTAACTATATAACAGAGTTTAATTAAATTAAATATGAATTAAATAATAATTAAACCAATCAACTATTACTAATTAACAGTTCAAATACTCCGTATATTTTTGCGTTTAAAGTGTCTTATACCATTTACGTTAGTTAGCATGTGTATATAAATAAACAACAAATAAAATTATGGTATTGTTCTCTAATGCCTTAATTATCTTTCATTATATTAAGCTATTTTTTTGTACACAGTATTATAATTGGCCATATGGGAGAGCAGGTAGTTACGAGGCCATATTCAATTGTATTTAATTAGCGTACTTACGTTACATTAGTCGTACAATTTATTTTAATTTAGATGCGTGGAGAATTTTCTTTTAAAGTAAAGTACAAATTATTCGTGTAATATACAATAATTTTCTACGTTCTACCCGTCCGACAGTAGGCATAATGTTCGTCTTTGTTCCTTTAAATTTTTTCTAAAATTAATCAACTATTTAATGAAAACACGTCTCTACCATACTACTAATTTTAAAAAGCTTTCTCTCCAATCAAAACATATAAACTCTAAATAAAAAAGGTTTTTTCTAAAACTAATTCAGAATAAATCTTGTTACTCTGTATCTTCCAAAGTAAATTACAAATTATGTGAATCCAGAGAATTTCTCCGAGGGTTAGAGTATTACCCATTAATAGCTTTTTTTCATTTGATCTAATAAAATGAAAAACAAAACAGACAACGTTGCACAAAATGAAAGACATGAGCCTCGTAAAGGTAAATCTATCTCGAAAGTCACAAGTCATTGAACCAATCGCAATTTAGCATAAAATTCCTTGACTGAAATCCTTAAAACTGAAAAAGACGGGTATACTAAAGAAAAATAAATTTGACGCAAGTGACGTCGCGAGAAAAACTTATAAAATAGTAATAATAATTTAGGTGTTAACGTTTTGACGAATTCTATTAATCTATTATGTTTAGTCTTTTATAAAAAAAAAATCTATATTTCAATTTCTTTCATTGATAAAAATAACTAAAGTAAGATGAACTTTGATACCCTTCAAAAATAAAAGAAAATCCTGTGTGGTTGATTAGAGTGAAACAATTCAAACTTACAACCTTCATTAATTAAAGTATCTAACCTAGCCGGCTTGGAAAAAATGCTGAACCTTAAAAATGTGTAGATATATAAGCATTGTATAATTCATTATAGTAGGTAGGTATATTTTGTAATAAAGAATATATATCAAGTATTTTTTTGGATTATCTTATTATCAACAGGTATGTTTTTGGAATTAAAGAATAATAGAATAAATAATTTGTATTCCCGAATAATTAAATTTACTAAGACACACAACACATGTATCGCGAAGTGTTTTTTTTTTTTTAATAATGAATTTGTTCTTGAACCTTATGTAGGTACTATACAATTTATATTTTCATGTTGGCGAAAAATAAAATTAACATAGTATAAAACAATACAAAAAGTAACAATAATATTATGCAAAAATATCTTTTAAATGAAACAAATTATCTATAAGTATGTATTTTAAGAGAATTTTATATTATAAGTCAAGTTCTAATATTTTAAAATTCGCCGTATAAGCGAATACCTAAACCTGAGAAGTGAAACCGGCATTCGGTAGCGACTAGCGACCATTGGTCGCGTACGTGACCTTCCCTCGTGTCAGCAATTCGTTCCTAAAACCATTTTCGTCGATTTTGCTTAATATAACCAGATATGGCTATCTTTTAACTTAAAGATATACCTACACATCGCAGTAAAAACGGATATACAAGCAGTAAGCGGGATAAAATTACAACCTTTTTTAATTTGCTGTTTGGAAATTAAAACGATAATCTTTTGAAATCACTACGTGTAATTAATTAAGCATGACATTTAAATAAAAAATATATTAAAGCTGTACAGTTACATGACATCGACTGTATTCGTTAAATATTAAACTGATATTTTAATTAGATCACGCAATAAAACATTTTTACTCCAACTTATAATATTGCTAGAGTTTAATAAAAATACAAATATGAAGAACGGTGTCATGTCGAAAGCTACTTTTACGTCTCGTCTGTACCCTTCAAAGTATTGGTTAGATATTGTTCGAACGAACTCACTTTGACTTGTTTATCCTAAAAATAGTTGGTATACGTCACATGAACTTCGATACAGACATGCCTATCGCAGGTGGGCGAGGGTGGATAGAAATATAGGTGGGGGCAATATGGGCGCATGTTTTATATTATTGAAGCCCCGGCCCGGCTGTTTACCTTGTTTACAGAAATGCGAGCAAAACTCGTGCACGGGATAGCCACTGTTACCTTAAATGTATTCCAACACACCGAGCTCGGAATTTAATTTTGTTTTTAAATGAAATAAGCTTTTCGTTTTACATATATCGTCGTCTCTTTTATCTGACGTAATCTTCGATTTATATGTTTAAAAGGGCGATCCAATCATGTATTTTTATATAGAACCATACTGTGGCGAAATATCGCCTCGTTCCAATATGATGTTAAACATTTGCGTTCCTTCAGACCATCGTCCCCGAACTATATAATATTGAATAAAAACAAGAATATGTTTGGACGCAACACGCATCCCTGATTATATTTGAACAAATATTCCTTGTATCTCGTGTACACAGTGTAATAAGTCTCTTGGGCCGTCAAATGGAGCCTAAAGGAAAACCATCGTGTCTCATTCTTACGTTTTACGTGATCCTTGCTGAGATGTAGGTAGAAATAGAATGTACGGAGGAAAATCTTTTGAGCTACGCTAAGGCACAAAGGTGGGTACCCATTCCCAGATGGCCTGGTTATTTTCTTATATTGTCGTCGTAGTCGTTGCATGTGACTAGGTAATAGAAAGTCATTGGCGAAATAGAAATATAGTTGGAATTGAAGGTTGTCCCGGGAGTGATATTCAACATTTGAAGGGGACATTTGGCCTCTTTTTACGTTACTTATAAACACGATATGTACGTTCATACAACTTATTTATTATTCATGAATATAGGAGAGAAAATATACATTAATTAACATCGATTAATAACAAATTTTATTAGCAATTATTCGCAAATGTTTTCAACGGAATTTATTAATTTAACTTCTCCCAAAATCCGATGCCGTGACAGTACAGTTTTGCGGAGAAATTTTGTTCGAATTCCACCATGTTTATGAAAATCGGGCCTTGTACTGACATACTGAAGGTCCATAATCTTTTATTAATATATATAAACGTTATTTATATCATCGCTAAAGAAAAGACAACTTTACGAGAAAAGATATAGGGTTCTGTATCGAATGTGGGATGGTGTAAAATTCGAGATCAGCGTGGCCGCCGCCTGTTGAGATGGGACCGCCAAATATTTTGGTCTTTATTTATGTCCACTTGAAGTTTCCCGTAACTATAATGAGGACATTTTTCGTAAAAGAGAAACAACAAGTACAACGAGTTTAAGCAAGTTCCCGTGTGTAGGTATTTAAACCCATTTGTATGTAAATATTAATCTCAAACCTGGAACAAGTTGTTTCATACTTCTTTTATTATATAAAGTTGAAATTTTCCTTAAAAGAAAAAAAAACTTCGCTTAGTTGTCCTGTTTTTGTTATAAAAATAACAATCATTTATAAACTTTTATATATTTTAAACTCTTATCGCTAAACTGTATCTATTTCAAGACTGAATAATGTTATTTGTATTAATAAAATATGGAACAAAATAGTACAATCATTCGTAAACCTAAAGTCTTGTCTACATAATATATCACCCTCATATGTCGTTCCCGGATGAAAATCCGGTAAAATTATCCGACCAAAACTCATTGTAAGAAGCCTCCTTCATATTATGTAGTGGTATGTTATTCACGGTTATATTCACATGTAAAAATACATGAATGAAAATAGGTGTAAAATGTATGTACAATTTATAAAGCTTATTGTAATGATTAAAATGAACGACTTTTCGTTAAGACGAATTACTCGAAATATAAATCGATTCTCTCAAATATATTTATATCGATACAGGAAATAATAGATCCGCGTGTTTTAATAAAGATTCAATCTGTATTTTACAGGTAATATAATTAAAAAATAGCGCAATATATTTAAAGGTGATAATATATTTATGTACAAGTAAAACCATCATAGTATTATTTACGTTACACGTATTAATAGGCAAGTGTAGCTCGTAGCGATTGATTTATTTTTACTACAATACTGTTTATACTCTCTAGTAATCGATTTACACGCTAAACGAAATTATTTACAAAATACAACGTATCCAAAGAAGTAAGATGAAAGCTATCGAGTATATTTACATAACCCAACAATATTATTCCTCTCTTAGGCAATGTTTTGTACTCACAAATAATCCGAGGCTTTTACTTTGAGATCCGACGGTATTAGGTTGATCTGCCTCGCGCTCCCACTTTGATTACCATACACTCCTTAAAAGCCCACATCCTGCCAAGGATTCACAAAACATCATCTTCACGGATATCTTTGTTCCATTTGTTAATTTCATTTACAATTTGTAACGCGTTATTTTATTAATGGAATTGATTTGAAACGAAAATTGTTATGGAATTTTATAAATTTATAATTATTTTGATTATGTTAGTCCAATAGAAAAATGATGTTCAGTTTTAGAAAATATATTAATAAAAAATAAATAAAGCAAATGAAATTGATTCTACTTAGTATTATCAGTTACTACATAATAAAATCCGATCAAAAGCTAATATTATGATTTTATTATAGGTGATTAGTAATGGATTTATATCATCATGACAATTTATGTTACTTATAAATTTAGAATCATCAGTCATCAAATAATCATATATTATAATAATTGAATAAATGTAATTTTAACTTATTTTCTTTCTTAAATTATATTAAATATTTTTAGATACTTTATTTTTTTTTTATTTAAGAAAACAAATTCTTAAGTGACATTTGTTTCGTAGTTTTCTCAACTCAGCTATACGCATAGATACTAAATTAATATATTCCTACGCATGCCGTGGAAGATTAAAACGTTATTTCCTTTAAAATACGACAAGAAACTCTCATTTCCTGCCTGTTTCAAAATTTTGTTAACTTTAATCAACTGAAAATTGCTCTAATGTTACCTTATTTGGATGATAAAGGGCAAAATATTCTACGCTACGACGTATGAATGTTTATTTCATTGTGCAATTAAGATGAAGCGCCAGTATTATATTTTATGATAAACAATAATTTAAATATTTGAATTTTACTCTTACATATAAAAATATTGTAAGTATTTGATAAATTTACATTTAAAACAAGTGGTTGAAGTCGATTTACATAATTTATGTTGTTGTAAAATCATTAACAACATACATATATGACATAAAGAAATTTGAATTGGCTGCTTGTACGTACCTCCCTAAATACCTACGCATTGCATTAAATCTGGACTTGAAGGTTATTTGAATGCAAGTGAAGAAAAAAATGTTAATCTGGAAACATTTTTGGTAAAACTTACAGAGGACATAATTTACATATTTTAATTTATATTATTACATACAAGTAGTTATTATTTAAATTTATAAAAAAAAAATAACAACATCGCAAAGTTAAAAAAGGACGAAATATGATCGTGGTCTTATTATATCGATATTGTCTGGTATAGATCTTCGTAAGCTGTACAAATGTTCATACAGCGAGTTAATTAATTTGATTCCAAAATTTGCATTTAAAATTTTTGATTCGAAATAACAGTTTTGTTGACAGGAGGATAAAAACATCGTAGGTGGTGGGTAAAATTATACTTATTAATGCCTTCGGTCTACTGAGTAAGATGAACAGACAAATCATTATCGACTTCTTAGATTAATTGTTTTACGAATATTTTGCCAAGTGCCAAATGCCAAGCTATGGAAAGTTCTTGTTTTACAAAGTTAAACCTGGTATTTTAAAGTGTAAGTTAAAGTCACTTCTAGACATATAAAAATAAGGGACCATTGTATTTTGTTGCGTAAAAAAATTCAAAACGATTATATAAATTAATTTGTAAGAGCACATACCTACGTAAGAGTGTTGGCATGTCTCTAGACATTTCTCTATAGATTTAAAAGTGACCGCTGAGTGCAGTCTATCAACTAGTCAATAAACGTTGGCGGTAATGCACAGCACTAAGCACGTAAGATATGTATACCTTGTATAGAGCTATTCCCTGAGGGTTGTTTTACTTAGCTCTAGTTAGGTTGAAAAGTCATGTCGAAATAGAAGCGTTGTCATGAATACCATTCGTTTAAAAATAACTAGAACTTGTTATTATATTAAGAAACATTATTTTGATTTCAATTAAATAGGTAAAAATATAAGAGCTATAAATGTGATATGTATACGTCGTAGCCTGCTTGTTTCAATAGCCCTTTGATTAACAGTCTAGTCTTAACATTTAACGGTGATGTTCAATCAGGGGCCTGAATTATATGCATTCAATATATCTTTTAAATTTGTTTATAGTGTACTTCAAGTTGCTTAAGACTCTACTAAAAATAAATAATATTTATTTTGGAGAAGTCATTTTCTTTATAAATTAATCTTTCAGCAGATTTTCTTGTCTTATTATAATTTATTTTATTGGTAAATATAAAAGTTTTATTAAAATACCACACTATTCAATAGACTACAATTGTGTTACTATTTTAATTTTATGTTTAAAGTAATTCTAAATATACGCGTTGTCCACTATCACAATACACTGCAGAGTGAAATACTTCGCTCAAATGGTCCTTTATTACTTACGTAAGGGCCTGTACTAACGGCCGTTGAGACAGCGAGCTATGCAAGTATACACTATACATCGGACGTAGCTTGCAGTTGAGTCATAAACTATCCACTTTCTACGGTCATGCAGCATAATATAACGTAGCTAGATACATACACGTGATAACGAATACCTATACGTCAAGTAATTTGATAGCAGGATTGGAAATTAAATTCAGGAAAATTAGTAGTATTTTGACATATCCATATATATAAAGATATTTCAAAATTAAACCTTATTTGTTATGAACAATGTACGCACCTTTTTACTTTTTTGAAAATTTTATTTATTTAATGTACCTAAGTATATTCTCTGTTGGATATTCTCAAATATTGAAATCACTCTCAGTAGTAGTCTAGTAGTTGCAGAAGTTATTACTACGGATATTATGTTATGATAAAGCCTTTTCATTTAAAAGCAGTGTCATTACAAAGATTGTAATTTTTATTTGAGGATCATATGATTTATATTTTAATATAGATAACATAAAGTAAATTTTATAATAAACGTTAACGCTTTTTAAACTACACCGTACTTACTACCTAGGTTAAACACGCACTATTGACTCATAAAAGTAATGTAATACAAAATAAATATAGACCTGATAATTTATTTTTAACTTCAACGTGTATAACATTGAAACTATTTAGAAATATCTGAAAAGTTCTCACCTGATAGGTTTCCTTACAAGTTATTTTTACCCGGATTTGAAGAAATAAAACTAGATGTTATATTTAAATTTGAATCATGAACTTAACCTTGTAACAACGTATCACGTCTATGCGATTTCACTCAGAATTTAAATTAAAAGGGCCATGATAGCAAAAAATAGGGAAAGCGAGTCCCATTGTGTCACCCTCATGTAAAAACTGGGCCAATAGGGAATGGTTATCCCGAACAATTGATTTTTTCCTGCCAATCGATAAAGTTTAGCAAGATGGCCGCGTTTCTATTCTTTTTTTTTTTTATTTAATTCGAAAGCGTTAAATTCTGGAGCCAAATGAATAAAGGTTCCAACAAAACGGAAAAACGGGTGTGTCTAAAAAATAAACAAATAGGTATACAGATTATTTTAAGAAAGATATTTAAAATAAATAAACATTGTGAATATAAAACTTGTTACTTTAATATAAACGTATTTCGATCTTGTAATATTGGTTTCTAATAACCAAAAAATACATTGTATGTGAAAGCATTTTTTTAAATAAAACTGTCATTCATTTTTTTTCTATACAAAATAGTTTTTTCTATACAAAATAGTTTAAAAAGTTACTTTGTAACAGTTGACCACTATCATTTTTAATAAATAAATCATTAGTGCCACAAGCGTCTTATTATAATTCTATCGTAAACTAGTTAATTAATAAGTTCTTTAGAAAAATACGTATAAATGACAAATTGGTAGGTACTTAATTGTGAAAAAATATTATAAATCGTAAAGTTCAGAAAAGCTGAATAGGTATATCATTCGTCTCTATATTTTACTACAACTGAATAAAAATCATCATTCGTATACAAGATTACTTGAAAAGACGACGACCTCGCGATCGAATAGGAATACCAATGCTACATAACAATCGATTCTACGATAATAATCTACAACTACGAATACTATAGCGGCTTATGTATACCTTTTTGTCTAGAACTTGTAAAAGTCGTCGCCTCTATGAATATCTCCATCAATTTTACGTTTATGAACTTATGACACGAAACCGAACGATCTTATATTAACAAAAATATAAGTATTAATATAAAATGTAAAGTTTTTTATATAAAAACGTTTAAAACTGAACTGACTAGCGCCATCTATCGTTATGTTTTAGTAGACGTTACTTTGATATAACTCTCAACGCATTTATTCGTATTTCACGCACAGAAAACACACACACGCAAGACTTTTTTATTTACCGTGTCCGACTCAAAGCTGATACACAAAACTCTACATATTTGTGTGAGTTAGCTCTATGCTTACACGGCTCGTATTCAATAAGCGCATGTGTGTGTGAATTGTAGCATCTACGTGGAGACCTGCACACATATAAATTGTTCAATGCACGTGAAGGGAACGAAAAGTTGCTAAAACTGACTAGTAGCGCCATCTAGTATGTACGAGTAAAACGAAAATGCTACGCAGCTGATGTATCAGGCTGTACGTGAATTTTTACTTAACAACGAAAGTGATGATGCGAATTAATCCTCAATTAATGTAATACTACTTTAAATAAAACTCATTTTTTATACAAATACATAAACATTTTAAATACAACTATGATATTGAATGCTTAAGTGATATTTAACTATCCATTTGGATTGTACTCGACCTAGAATCTTAAACAATCTTATTGATCCTATTTATTCTGTTTATTCCTATTAGAAAGTTGGTTATGACATTCAGTTACTTTTCAGTTGGTTACGTTTAATATTAAGACTTTGTTTTCTAACGGTTTACATCTTCATGATTGTGATGAAAAAAACTAATAGAAACTTGAATAGATGTATCTATTCAATTGTTGTATTTTATCAGATTCATATAACACGATCTGATTAGTTTAGGAAGTAGGCGTGTGGTTTAGGAATTACCAAAAAATAATAAAACAACTCCGAAAGCTTCTTCGGCGCAATTTGTCACTTTCATTTATAATTTTAAAAAGCAAAAAAGCAACTACGCAAGGAAAATTTAAGTTATTTTTTTCACTTGTAGATATTTAAATGACCTAAACTATAACAACCATATTTAACTCCATCGTCTGAATTAAGAGAGGTAGCAAACAACGGACAGGTGTAGAAAAACTTTGTCAACTAAACAAAACTAAACTAAAACGGTTTTTATTACTTAGCTATGAGTAGCTAAAACATAAAAGCCAAATAATAAAAACTGTCTTGTAAGACATATTTTTATCGTTAGTGTGAAAAGTCATTTAAAAATACGTTATGGAATTTCATGGTTCAGCAACATAAGTATAAGCAAAATGTATTAAATCCAGGTCTATCAGACTATAAAATTACAGATTATAAAATGAAATAAGACATACAAAAGTCAAAAATATGAAAGTTATTTTCATTAAAAAAATATTCATAATTGTTTGCTGAGTTTTTTTGTTATATTGAGAATAACGACGTAAAAATATTACAACTTTATTTAATATTTCCATTTAGATTTTTCACGTGCAACATTTTGCGCGGCAACACTAACTTAAAATAGAACTTTATCAAAGACTTACTTTGAGAGAAGTGATGTTGGAATGATTTGGATGTTATAATTAAAACGAATAAAATGATATATTGCGGACAATCAATAATATTTTATATACTTGATGATTTATGTAAATTAACACATCATTGACGAGTATGAATTGAAATTAAAGTTTTATGTTTATATTATTTAAATACGGATACTGAAAGAAAATACCATCATAATATAATAAAATATTAAAAAAATTAAAAACATCTTAACACAGTATTATTCCACACTCGACTATTTATTGTACTACATTGTAAACGTGTTTGACGCGTAGTACATTTTTCGACATAACCTATCTATTGAAATGAGTGCTGTAGTCGATAACTATGTATCTGCATAGGGCACGTCCTTGTCACACTTATTCAGAACATCATTTTATTATTTCGTGGGCGTAGTTACCGTATAAATATTGTTAAAAGTAAAAAAAAGTCGAAGTAACAGAGGTCTTTTGAAATGTATTCTCGATTCGATTATCTGTACAAACCCACGTCATATCTGCCGTCTCGTCACATGACCATTACGTAAGTCACATGGCTTTTGACGTGCCGCTGATCAACTTATATTCAGATATTTAAACACGCTTTGAATAAGTCATGCTCAGTGCGAAAAATTCTCCATGTCACGTCTAGCTAAATTTGCGTTCGTATATTTAGATCGCGAAACGAATTTAGACTCATTATTTTTGCTCCTCGGACAACCGTATCGTGGGTGCCTGTAGCCAGATTAGTTCATTGACATTCGGCGTAGACGACTCGAGGGGATGGTGGGCCGGTTTTCTAACCCTCTTCGTTCACTAACGTTAGAGGGAGACGTAAAATAAAACGCCTGCGAATTGTCGCCTGCTTTCGTGGTAGCAGGTGGCAATTATTGGCGTTTAGTCGGTCGGCTGCGTTTGAACTTTTGAAGGTCGAAAAATAAACACTCGTACGGTTTTAAAAAGAAATATTTACTAGTTGCGCAGGTTTCGGCCAACGTTAATGAATGCGGTACCATAGTTGTTACGTTCCGTTGAACTCAAGGTTACACGTGCTCAACCGTGCGTGCCACATACCTCGGCTCACTGATGAGATTAGCAATAGGACAGAAATAAAATCAAATCACTTTCATTCTTTCAAACATCGATCTTTTCTACATCCTATTTATTGTTATTATTTTAACAAAACTTCACCCCAATACTTGAACGTAATATAGTTTCGATTTAATAAAGAATCGTATATTGTCAGAAGTTTTTCAATAACGCAAAGAATGATACAGTATGATAGGAAAGCCAAGCGGAAAAATCCGACCGTATCATAAATATAGAGATAATACGAATAGAATAAGCTGGTATCGGACGAATCAAAATAAAAACTTGTTGAATTATTACGAATCTGGATGACATTATCTAGTCTTGTATGACCTTCTTGAGTGTAATGAGGAAATAGACAAAACAATGTGAATTGTGTTGCTTAATCTGTGGTTTTTAATGATTACAAATTAACGAATCATGTGATTACACAACACATAACGTTACACGTAGGTGTCTATTACCATCTTAAACATATCTAGCATGTAGATTAATGTGTTTTGAAACTAGAATGCTGGCATTCTTCTGAATAGTAACTGGTTGCATAAAAAAATACTTGCATCTCTATGTCGCTACTAAAACCGTGTGCATTTCATGATATACGATCACCATTTATGCAGCAAACAAATTTACATAGTTATGTATGTAGGTAGAAATTTTTTGAATAATAAGTATGTATATTTGTAAAAAATTTACAATTAGATATTGCATATTTTTTAACATCTTTATGCAAGTAGCTACCTATATTTTTGTATTTATAGCATGGATAAGAAAAGTCTTAATGAGGACCTAAATACAAATGTTTGAAAGAAAATAGTTGTTTTGAATACATATAATAATAACTATATTATTTCAAATAGATTATGAACACTTCACACTACGAATATTTTAAATTGTAAATTAGTTTTATGTTTTGTTGTTTTTTAGCAAATTTATAATTAATTAACTTATTTTAATTTATGTTGACCGTATTTGAACTCTTGGGATGTCAGACATAAAAAAATTACATGTGTGCTAATAATATAATAAATACTAACTTTACATCAACTACGTATATTATGAATTTAAAATGATTTTTTATTTTAAACATTATTTGAAACTCATTATAATTTGAAAGAAGAACCATATTTAGTCATAAATTTTAGTTATTATGAAGTATAAACTGTAGGTCTTCAATAAAATATCAAAATGATCATACCAATCCTTTGATCTTTAAGATGTTTAAAATTTATAATAGGTATATTATTTTCTCTTTCCTACATCGATTGATTGTATCCTTTGGAAAGAGACAACCAATAATTGAATGTGCGTCTTTAGAAAAGGCTTCGCTAAGGAAACTTCCTTGCGTCGAAGGCTTCGGGACGTTGATATCGAAATTTTATTTTAATATATTTATACATCTTTTACTATTTTGGTATATATAATAATTTTCATCTAAATTCATCTTTAAAATAGTGTAGAATGTATATGCTATAAATAATACTGATATAATATTATTAAATTAATAGATAAGTTTAAAAACATATACCGATATTAATCTTTTTCTACAGTCTAAAAAGTTTTTACTTAATAATTATATAATTGTATATTGTAACTTTAAATACGTCTTTAGTATGGTATTTTTAAATAAAAACAAATAATTTAATTTTAGAATCTAATTTTGGACAGTTAAAGTCAGTAATACTAATTATTAATAATTTTGACTTTATGAAACCAACATATACATAAAACAAATTTTACGCTAGTTAAAAAAATATTTTAAATTGAAAAAAAAATGTTGCTACGTCCCGCAGCTTTCGGTGTGGTCATGAAGAGCCTCCAAGGATTTCGGATAGATGGCGTTACATTCCACTTAATAGGAAATCTCTACCATGTTCCTTTAAAATCTAAAAAAAATATTTTTTTTATTAACTTATTTTTTTTGTAATTCTGTTCGATACTTAATTAAAGGTATTAAACTAAAGCTTAGAATTTCGCACGCAAAAATAATCTTTGTATTGTTCCGTCGAATGTTTGAATAAATTTGAATACATCATTGTTCTAATTTAGATACAGATAGGCCGCCGGCTAAGTACTCTTTATATTTTTTCGCAAAACTGAAATATTTATTAGATTTTCATTGTAAGGCTAATATATATTCGCTAATCATTGCCGACAAAATAGTCGAAGAATAAAATCGGCCCGTTATTTTTGTAATTAACTTTTCTACTTTTGCATTAATTCTACCAAAATATATAGAGGATCGGTCTAATTAGTTTTAACGTAGCGAAAAAACAGCCTCGTCGCGCTAATCCTAATAAGATAAATAGTTTAACCAGAGTCAAAGAAATATTATTGAAACGTGACGAATCTGGCGCTCTGTGATGTTCATGTGACGTTAATTGCCTTGTTATTTTATTTTACTCAACGATTGTACAAATTATGAGGATGTTTCTGGATCAAACGTCGTTGCATAACCGCGGTCAAATGGGCGTCCCGACGCCATATTTATAGTCACTCACACAGGCTCATCGACGCATGCGTAGTATCATTTTCGTCTTATTTGTTGGTAAACACTAGCAACATTATGTTTGGTCGATAATATCACGTCTCTAGGAAATAATAGGGACAGAATAGGCTAGTCAGAAGGCGTTGTCGAGCCGAATTCAATTAACATACTTACGCCGTTTCTAATTAGAATTTGCAAGTATCAAGACGATTTGTGTATATAATTGAATTAATCTATAATTTATTTTGTATAAATATTGATACTGATTCAATTGAGCTAAGTGTAATTAGATATGGCAGTACTTATAAGATAAGGAAATTGATATTTTATGGTTTACGATATCGATATAACTATTAGTTACATAAGCCGCTTTTAAAGTCAATAGTCTTATAAAATATTCGTTATTAGCATTTAAAACTGTTCATTTAATCATACATAAGAAAAGACAAGCCTAAAATTTGTACACTATGTATATAGATAGGTGCGTAACACCTGGACCCCAAATTCTTTCACACTTTTTCTAGGTATACCACGGGGCAACATTTATTCTTATTAAAATTGTTTCGGGTTAGAAAGACACGATTTCCCGAGGGTTGCCTATCTACAAAGTAGGGTTACATTAAATAAGGGACAAAAATGCCAAGAACGTACTAATTCCTTACATAGTAGGTAAGTATAAACAGGTAAGATAAAATCAAATTATTCCTTCTCTATTATATATTAATCTTGTTTTTATTAATAGTGTACAATAAGGTCAAATTAAAAATAAAATTAACACGGATAAAGTATTTATCTAATTTATAATAAATAAGTTAATTGTTATCGCATTATTTATATAAAACGAACGGAGATAAGAATGAAATATACCTATAACAACAGCTAAAAATGCAATAATTTATTAAGATGAATTATCTATTTTTTTATAAACATTTCAATGAAAACGCTTATAATTACTTCGCTATGTAATATGCTATTCATTAAACAAATGAAAGAAATAATACGCATTTTAACTCGTTTTAAATAGTTGATGACAGGTTATCAAAAATTAACGTCAAAACATTAGGTAAATAAGCATATCTATTAATAAACAATATTATTTTATTTTACGTTAATTACCTACCTAAGCACAGACGATAAATACATTAAATGTCAAATGTCAAAATAAATGTCACTCTTTATAACCTACTAAACACATTTTTTTAGTGGACATCTGCTTTCATAGATAATTAGTTATAACATTATTTTGAATATCTACTAACTTATAATATAAGTGTTAAATTAAGCATTTTTGTAATGATTTCATTTGGAAAAAATATTTAAAAATGCTTGAGTATTTAATATATTTATTGATTAAATAATTTGTATGCTATAGGCGTTAGGTAGAAATCAAAACAATTTCATGCACATCGCTATCCATAACACGTGGCTATTAAGATAGCAACAGCCAAATGGTTAGATTACTTCACAATTCTAATGAGAAAATCGTGCAGCTCTCATTTATTATGATAAAACACAGCCACAGATAACCCCTCGTGACTTATTGGAGTTGCCATTCAAATTTATTATACATTATCACTGATAATGCATACCTTTTATATTTGTGTAGATAATACCTATATTTTCAATTGAATTAGTATAAATAACAAATACACATACACACACACACACAAATCACGATCATATGATGATTCTGTATGTTTTATTTTAAATTCGTTATGTAATTAACTTATAATTTTATTTATATTGAAATATTTGATTATAATTTAAACATCTGTATTTAGCAGATGGCTAAATGGACTTGCATTATAGTTGTAGCATCAACAGATACCTTTCAAAACTTTAATCTATGTTATTGTAGATTATAATAGTATTTTCGTCAATCACTTGAAAACTACTGAATACATAGGTACCTATGTATGCTACATACGTGATACCTACGATGACCAATTGACGATATGTATGCATTTACATATATGATCCTGAGGTTATAATTTTTAAAATTTGAAGCAAATCGGGCGAATTAATAATAATATTCTTACTATTACATTATCAATAAATAAATTATAAGTACAAAAATATACGCCTCTTACATTCCGTAGAACTTCTTATTTTCATATTTACAGGGCTTGTTCTTTCAAATATGTCGCTTCATTGGATCAATTTTGTTACATTTCTATTTGTTTCCGATCGTATCCGATCCATCAGTGAGGGGGTATCTCCATTCCTTAAGGGAGCCTTATAACAAAAGGCTTCGTTGCATTCACATTGATCTGCATGCGAATAACCGAATTTGCGAAGTTCGATATTCGAAAACGATTCTCTGACAGCGCTGATGAGATTTCTATGTCAGAGATATTACTACTGAAAAACCGTAGTGGCCCAGTAGTCAAAAGACTTGAATCTTAGTCGAGGGTTTTGAGTTTAAAGCCGGGCAAGCGCCATTAAATTTCTTGAGCCTTGAATCAAGTAGGTATATTATTATTTATTTCTATCCACGACCAGAATAGTATAAATCTATCTATACATTCTATATTATTAATTCAAATACTACTCTCTATCATAATAATGAATTATTTTATTAAAAGATTTAAGTACTTAAATAATCTCAATATAGCGTGAGTTAATTTATTAAATATCCCTGGTTTGAAAAGGTTCTTAAGTTAATATATACCTATATATTAACTTAAGAACCTTTTCAAACCCGACTATTAAATTCGATATATATCAAAGACTTTACGAACAGTATTAAAAAATATCACAATTTTACATTAAGCCTGCTCTTCGATTGGATAAAAACCGGTACGGTTAGGATGCAGTCATGTTTATTATAATATTCACTGTACTCTAAATCTTATACCGACGAGTTAGTGATCATTTTTCCGTGTAATGATTTTAATTCCTCGGAAGGTAGACGTAGTGCTTGAAGTATAAATGTTTATGTACTTTTACATGGATCTAGAAATATATATTGTAGCAAAAATACGTAATGCATGTAGGTACTAGACGAAAAGGTTGCAAGTATTTCTCGTAGGAAACCTTTCTAGTGATTAATCTTAGTCTTCAGTTGTTGGGAAGGTTAAATGGTTGAATGGGTCTGAGTGTTTTGATTTAAGTTGCAGAAGATAGCGATTTATATCGTTCATGATTTCAGACACTCATAAAGTGTAGGAGGTCTACACAGACATTAAGACACATAACTTTGACAGAAAAAAAAACAGTTGGATTATTTTTTATACGGGTTAGTAATTAATATATTTCAGACCAGTGTTGTGAATAGAACCGTCAGTCAGTGTTCGCAATTTAGCTATTGTCTGTTTCTTACATATCTACCGGAGTTATATGATAAATCTTCACTTAAATATATTTTTCACGATACCTAGACCATTTCTAGAAGTTTACATTCCGAAACACGCTCTCGTTCTAGGCTACCGTCTCGTCTATGTTGAAGGAAATAAAAGCCGTAGAGAACGCTCGAGTTTTTGAGAAAATATCTCTTAACTAAAATATTAGAGTTAAGAAACCGACTCGTTATCACAGACCAAGTCTTCCGCCGAACTTTCTCTTTTGAGCGTAAAAAGAACGTAAATTAAGTTTTGTACTTCGAGTAAAACATTTAAATGAAATCATGTTCTTTGAGAATATTTTTAAACAAACACAGAATTATATATCAGAGAGCTATATAAATTAACAAGTCAAGAATAATATATTTATATAAAATATGAAGAATAATAAAGAAACAATCCACCAATCTTTGTTAATTAGCTCTGGAGTTAATTGGTTAGAAAATAAAACGAGATTAATCACACGCCTCGGATATTATAAAGGCATGAACAGAATAATCTACTGACAATTTTAAAGAGATTACACAAAAACAACTTTGGGGGCATCTGTTCCTGTACGCTGCTTTTTCAAATGAACCTAACTTAGTTTTGCTCCTCAAGAACATCTCTCTAGCCTTTATATCGCCGGGATGAAGACCATATTTAATTTATACGTTATATTGGGTTGGGAGTCTCAATGTTTGGTCGCGTCAATGTTGTTCTGTTCTTTAAATTAATTAAGGCCTCTTGAGACTGCTCTTGGTCGGTAGTCGAGATTAAACCTATTCGGATCCAATGAAACTGGCAATATCGTACCAATCATCGTTGAACGACCGTTCATTAATTCAGAAATGTAATAAATACATTCAGAAATAGCGTAAAGAAGTATATTTGTTCAAATAAGGAAAACAATGACTAACACAATTGTCTTTAAATAACGTAATAAATTTTTGAGATGGTTAGTTAATATTTATCTATTTATTTATTTGCAAAGTTAAACAGCAGCTTTCGATTTGAGAAGCTTAACCGTTTTTGAAAGCAATCTTGTAAGCTGTAAATCAGGCTTAATGCAACATGTAGGTAGTTATTAAGTTCTGTAAGTCAGTGCAGGTATCTTTTATCTGTCATAAAGTTACAATTTTATTACAAATTCATTTACGATACCCGCGCATAAATTGACAGTAATATTTGTTGTTACACAACGTCCAGTCACAAAACGAAATAAGACAATCTTGCTACATGCGATAAATACATATCGATGCGTTAATTTGATACGTATTATAAAAATTGCGAATTTATTATGTATACGGCATTATCCCCGTACATAAAATGTGTGTTCGTATGTCCATGTGTCAAGCAGGTGGTCCTGAAACACGCTTATGAGATTAGTATCGAATAATTTTCGTTTCACGCTGTGAGCCTTTTAGCGAAATTTTATACCGCATCTTGCATTTAAATGCAAGATTATAAGATGGCTTTTATTGGATCTTACCTTATAAGATTTCGTTAGTTATGTGCCGAAAAGTCACCTTAACTAGAACATTAGGGCATAAAAAATATAGGTACCTATCGGTAATTTGAATAACGTTAATAATTAAGATTAGCAGTGAAAATGAATAATGAAATATCAGTGGTTAACGTCATTACGAATTTACGTAAATTGTTACGTACAAACCTTCCAATATTCCTATATAAACATTATATGGATACTGTATAAATTAACAACCCTTCTATGAACTATGTTTCGAAACAAATATTTTTATATCTTACTCATTTTATCTTTCAAATAGCTCCTCATCGAACACGGCCATTTTGGAGTTGTATTCCATTAGCGATCGAGTTAAAACATGGTGCCGAGTGCACCGAACCCCATTTCAATATTCGATACAAGCGACCAACATCGTAGGATCCCCGAAGTTTCATACATTACTTCTTTCATGTCGATAATCCCTTTATATGAGAGGGGTGAGGAAGATCTTGTTACAGTGGATATATCGGCGCCCAGCCCTTGAGAGTGGGGACGCAACGGTACCAAGCAAGGGCTTGTCGTCATTCATCATGCATTTTATGGCGAAGGCTTGAAAGCTCACCGATTACATGCAAGTTTTCATCAAGACCTGTTAGCGTATTTCGAATTACAATGACTGTATTTAAATGAAACGTCGATATAAATTCGATGTTTGTAATCACAAAACTGAATCAAATAGCATTAAAAATAATTTCAACTTTACATTGTAGAGTCCTTTTAATAGAAACAATAATCAATCACTTCGAACGTAAACAGTCTAAGTAACTCAGCGTTCGTGATAATATAGTGTTCATAAATTAACGTCAAAAGATGTAAATAATGTTTATGAATCAAAATATAAAACACGGAGATAACTTTTTGTCATTCATAATTACATTACACATTCGGCGATAAAATTTGCTCGACAAAAAGTGTAAAATTATATTTTATAACATTCAAATTTCCTCAAATCCAGTTATTTCGCACATCAGCTAGCCGTCGATCTGTGAAATTGGACCATTTATAAACTTCGTACTCATTTAGCCAGTGGAATTTAGTGTTATCAAACTTCCACGCTTAATACCGCGACCTTTGAAACGAGAACTTATCTCTTCTGATATCAGAAACGGATTTTATCACGCAAAATTGAAATTGGGATCTTGAAAACCTTCCCATAACGTACATATATTGTAGCCTAAATATTGTCATATATAATTTCAATCGAATCGAACTGACGTGTTTATATTCTTGCATACCAAATTAAACTCAACACATATGTACTTAAGATTTCGATTAGATTGATATATATACGCGTTTATTGCCTTTATGAATACAAAAGTTCATTGATCCGCTATTTTGGTTAGTAAAGAACCCCTGTTCATTTTTGAAACAGTCTATTTGCATCTTTCCGTAAGTATTATCTAAACACGATTCATGTGTACAAAAAAATGTTTACATTTGCATTTAAATTCAGTCCTGCTTTAAATATATGGTAATGGAAATCTGTTCATGTGCGGTAGGTAAAGGCTGTGAGTCATCGTTCGACAAAGAAATGACGTTGGAATGAAAATTTATGTTCGTTACATTTTATATTGTCACGTTACATTTATTCGTTGATATAATAATGAATGTTATTTACGATATCGTGCTCACACAGGCTCCGTTTGGCTCCTGAAAATTGACGAATTCCACTAAGGCAGTGGAATCGACGCTTTATCGTAGCGAAAAGAAAAGACGACGAGATAATAACACATGTAATAACAGAATACGTCGTTCCGAGCAACGTGTCACGCCTAGATATGTTATATTTGACACGCCGGTCGACACGTTCCACAAATATTTTGCTTCAGACTCGGCAAATACACGGTAAATAGTATACTCTAGTGGCGTAGAACAAACGCTAGCGCATTACGAGAAAACAAATTGTGCACGTCGATATGAAATTACGTGTCGTTTGCACCCATCGTCTTTGTTATTCGTTATGTGTCACGTTCACGACTTATGGTTAACTTATAATAAAAAAAATACCGATTTCATATACAGATCACTTGCTAGTTTTAGTAACATATAATAAAATTTTCACTGAAAGATTAAACTCGTTAAACGTTGTATTGTAATGAATGCAAGCAGCTGAACTGAAGGTAAAGTAATTATGAATTACACGTACAAACCATATCCGCGTTGTGGGGCCACCGCTGTTACCGCAGCAATAAATCAATGATTAGTTATAAAAGAAAGCAATTAAGATCACGTTGGAGACAAAGAGATACATAATCACAATAAGAACAAACCACCTTCACTATTTCACCTGTAATTTTGAACTGATGCGCTCATCGAAATGTTACAATTGTCGCAATGCGGAAGGGTTCGGTGGTTTTTTGTTTATGCTCTATATTTTTATGGTCGCACTAAAAGCGCAAACAAAAAGTAAAAACGGACTGCAATACAACAATAAACTCTCAATTTCTTTATAAATTTATGACAATGGACCCGGACAGAAGAACGGGGTGAGGTGTTTTTTGATACGCCGAAAGAAACAATGGTTACGTTACGCAACTTTTGTTAAGATGAATAATATTAGTTTTAGGAGTCAATTTGCGTTGCATGTGCCAGTCGTTTTTATGTAACAGTGCAATACCGAGCAAAAAGTGTGGGTTTCTGAGTAGTTGGAGAAGCAACGCTTCAGCGGTATATATTTTAAACAAAAATAAATTTAAAAGATACACACGAGTACAAGACTTAGAAGTAATTGCATATATTTTCAAAATATCAATGAACATATAATTTTCATATAAATATCGTGCATTTGTTATAAATACTCTAAAAAATAAAAGTGTAACAAGGTTTATTTTTAACATATTCACTCTGTTTTTTTTTTCATTCGTGGTTAAACTGTTTTATGTGCAAGGACGCATCGCTATTGATATTGCCTGCATGTACGGTGCCATGAGAACTAGGTATGTTCAATGTTTTGTGAGAACTCGTGGTTGGACCATTAATGGTTTTCGTGACAACGCATTCTGTTTTAAATAATTTTATTGACGTTCTTTTGTTTATATACAAAAGCAACAATTGATATAAAATTTATTCAATATCACTCACATTTATCACACACAACTACCTAGATTTAATTATGCAATATGTATTTATTTGCATAAACAAATCTAGTTGTGATAACATTTTGAGATATAGGTAAGTCAATTATTATCAGTAATTAAAATTCTACTATAAACGAGGAAAAGGAAAAAGACAACAAAATTTACATTGCATTTAAATGAGTAAAATAAGTTAAAAATAGAATGTGTATTTCAATATAATTAAAATCTAGATAATAACATACATATAAATAAATCAGCAACACAATAAAAAATTAAGAAAAGAAATTTCTAGATTAATTTAATTCATATTCATGATTTACGCTAAAATAAAAACCATTCACAAAAATAAAACTCATTAATTTTATGACGACAGAAATAACTTGAAAACAGCACAAGTAATTCCGACTCGAATTAAACTAGGAAGAAGATTTGTATCGTACCGAGGTAACACTTTAAAATAGTCAATTCTTGCATAATAATTGTTCATTATTATGTTTTTGTGTATTATCTTAATGCTAATCAATGATATTTGCATATTTAATTGCAAGTAATTGATAAGAATAAAATGTTTTTACATATGGTTTTGCTTGCGCGTTCATTTATCGGCGAAATAGTAATTTTACTATTTTCTATAATTCTTCATATAAGGCGTAATCTATTACAAATTATACTGCAATGATCCAGAATATATATCTAAAGAGTTTGATCTGTCAATAATAGAGTTTTGAGAAAATCGCATTATGCAAACGAAAAACTTTAATGTTTTATAACATATACCTAATGAATATAATTAAATAATGGTCAGGTAATATTTTATGCACCGAGAAACAGAGTCCCGTTAAATACACAAATTTATGGAAGATATTTCAACATACGTCTATATGTAGCTATAGCTTTTTAATTTGTTGGGATTATACGAACACACTATAGCAAAAATTTAAACACAACTGTTGGGATGTACGAGTATGTTATTGTGAACTTCCTATTTGTCGCCCGCGGCTTCACTTGCGTTTTCGGGGTTGCTTGTCATATGTTAGGTATAAAAAAACCTAAATTTCATCAAAGAAAAACAGATAGATAGAAAGACAGTCAAAGCAACTTTCGCATTTATAAAGTTAGTATAGATAATCTTATGAATACAAATTAACGCTTGTACTCCATGGTCGTGTTCACGCATCGTTCGTCAAGTTTCGTTGAAATATTGTACAGTTATTTTTTGGCAATTGCTTTTGCAATGGTTTTGAACTATCCTCAAGAACCGTATCAGGTTGTTACCCGTTACAAAAAAGAAAAGTCCCATATAAAGGATAAAAGTTGGATTTAATATTTACGTTTAAGAATTGTTCTTTTCACTTACTGATAGATGATTGCAATATAATTATGAATATGTACTTAAAACGCTATAAACGCGGCGCACGCCACTAACGCTTCTAGTGGACATTATTTAACACTCATGATCAAATTTCAATAATTTCAATAAACTATACTTAGATCGAACTAATTTTACAAAAATCGTTTCTAAAATTTTTACAGTTTGTTGCGTTCAAACAAACAGCCAAACAGAGCCGTTGTTATGTAACATGTATTAATAAAAACCAAAGTTCACGACATTGAAAAACGAAAAATTATACGATAATATATTTATATTTCTTTTATATTTTTTTAAGCTTTGCAATAAAAATTAGGTATAGCCTTTTGTTTGCAAAGTAAATGTCCTATGAAATATCGATGCTTGCGAACATATA
The DNA here is from genome assembly GCF_905220365.1 of Vanessa cardui. Taxonomy (NCBI): domain Eukaryota; kingdom Metazoa; phylum Arthropoda; class Insecta; order Lepidoptera; family Nymphalidae; genus Vanessa; species Vanessa cardui. The sequence continues at coordinate 9,565,817 of NC_061136.1, forward strand.
AAACCTCAACAACACGCAATATATCTCTGAATAAATATTCAGTAGCTTAAATAAGTTCACCAACCTTTGGCACTCAATCATTATTTTAAGTCTACATTTGTGTCTACAGAGAATAACTGCATTTTGATACATCTGAATAACCATAATCATATACGCTTCACGTCAAGCCCATACAAATGTTTAAATTATTCAATCAAGTTTACTTTTGCTGATCTTATTTGATTTATAATCAACAGTTTTGCGCCAACGACGTACATCCTTTGCATGACCTATGTAGAGTATGGCTTGCAATGATAAAATATTCTACATGCACTTTTTATGCAGTTTTTTTATTAGTCTCTCGTGTCCTGCCTAAATAAGTGGCCCGTGTACATCTTTTTATATGTCTATATAAAAGTTGACTTTTTAAATCAGTACACATCGTCAATATTTAATTAATATGAAAGTTTATACAGTTTTTATATAGGTTAAGGTTTTTTCGTTGTTGGGACACGCTGCTATATGGCTCAGAAGCAAATAAGTTATACAGCGTTCAACAGATAAAAATGACAAGCTATTTAATGTGTTAAAGCAAAACTAGTTAAATTAGCCGTTTTAATTAAAAGGCTAGCCATTTTACTAAACTGCGACTTTTAACCAATCGCGTGAAGGACATCTTCGGTTAATAGAGTATGGTTATTTACATTTACATTATTTGGTTAATAATAATATGATAATAAAACATTCAGCTTTTTTGTCTTGCTAGTCATTCGGGCCGCTGATTTAAAGGCGCCGCTAGTCTATTAATTTAATGGCTAATTAAGCTAGTTTACCTGAGATATGTACGAAGCCAAGACAACGTCTGAAGGGTTTTGTTAGCCGTATATATTGAAAGTATCTAAATAGGCATTGAAACTTTATCAGCGTATTGATCTTCCAGCTAGACAATCAGAAAAGTTTTTTATATATAACAACAATTGTGGTACCTACATTTTCTTATATAACCTTGCCCATAGTTACCGAAGGTTATTACTCGATGTTTTCTTTCTACGTCAAACTAACCAATCTTATTATACAGAACATTATTGGAAAAGTCTAGTTTACTGACAACAAAAGCGATATCAGGATTAAAGGTTGCCGTTGAATATGTAATCTAAATAGGATCTTATTAACGAATCATTTTACATTATCTATTATTTGTAAATCATCCTACTTATAAATGTGGGAATTGGCCATAAAGGATGTATCGTTCAATACCCATTATAGATAAATAAAATAATCACAGACAGTTTATTCTTTATTCATGATAGTCCCTTTTAAATGGGGTGACGAAAGGTTAAATTTTCACCTAGATAGTGATGGGTACCTAGTACATATATCGAAACTTTTCAATAATTATTTTTTAATTTTATCGTGTTCAATTTAAGGAATTTAACTCCTATATTTTTAATACGTTTATATTATTTATTTTGATCTGGATATAAAGATAACACCAATTCATTTAGTGTAATATAATGTAAAAATGTTACAAAGATAATATTATCAGAAATCTCAATGATATTAAATGAATGCAGCACCGAGTACTATGTAAAACTCATTTCCTATTTCACCCGTGAAAATTAATAAGCTTGAGTTATGTATATGTGTTTTCTACCTTATAACTATTAGCCTTATATTATATTAAATATTTCAAGGCGCTATTTCACGATTGTAGTCGACGATGAGTTTCGATTTTATTCTAACAGAAACCAAAAACGTGTGAAAATTATTTCACACGTTTTTGTTCGAGTTTAGAAATAGTATATTATAAGCCTATGAGGTCAGAAAATACACATTATCATGTGTTTTGATACGTATCGCCCGTTTCATTTTCGTGAGTAGGAGTTGCGAATATGTATGTACTTAAATAGTGAACTGTGGCAAGTATTTTAAGGTTGTAGTAGATAGTAGTAGACAAGCTTCGCGTCCTTGATTCGTCCGGTTGTAGTATCAATTTTATTTATTTCACGATCCAATCGTTATCTACCTGGATCTCAAACTGAACCTTCTACGAACCCACTCAGACTCTAATAAAAATTTATTTAATCTAACCGTAAGGAGTTCAGTTAAGTACATATTCAGGTACAAAAGATTTATATAAGTATATACCTACCTAAATATACAGGTACTGATATGTATGTATATGATGAAGACGTATTCTAATAATCTAAAAGTAAGTTCCTAATTACCCTATTATATATATTTTACTAGGCTATATATAATGTTTATGTTTCATATATATTTTTTTGTTTTTCATGTTATGTAACGTCAAAAAATTTTGGTTCGATTCTTTTGAAATAAAAATGACATTAGTGCCTATAATAAATGAATTGCAGCTGTACATTTTGGACGTTTTAGTTTAAAACAACGACCTCTTTTATTAATATACTTTTTTTACGTAATAAATCCATGTGACAAAGAAGTTCATAGTTGTTGTAGCCGTAACGAGGAACTGGCTGCTCGCCAAGCGTCGGTCCATCGAAATTTTAATATAGAAACATGGCGGTATTAACGTTACTTCTTACTCTATTTTCGATGCTTAGAGCGCCTTTGTTTTCAACTGAATTCAACAAGCAAGTCTTTCAAAAAGAAAGTAACCCCGTTTACGGCTCATACTGATATAATAATCGTAAAATACTGTTTAATAATGTTTTACGCTGTGTTACGAAGCTAGTTTGAACTAACAATGTTTTCATTTGCGTTAAAGCTACCATTATTTTTTTGTATGAACAAATATTTATGATATGTACCAATGGAATTTATATTTTGTATAGGTTATAATCGTACATACATTTAGATCATCAATATTTTTATAACATTTATGTATGTTATATTGTATGTATGTGTATATTAACAATAATTTAATAAAACAGTAAAACGTGTGTGTGTGTTAGGTACCTACACCTACACTTATGCATGCAACCTACTTATTATCCAAAAGTAAAAAGCTGTTTTGCGAATTGTATAAAATATTCCTTTTTTAAATTTTCTACAAAATTTAAATATAAGAGTTCACAATTTAAACCGAGAGAGACGATAAAATCTCAGGGACTTTCCTCTTCGATTTAGATCATTAGTTCACCCTTTGTATCGCGCTTTCAATCCCAGAGGCGCTCGTTGGCGAAATGGTTCCTATTTACTTTGGCTCAGCTCGAGCATACAAATTGTTCGTTCCTGACGAGAGACGAGGTGCATTTCCTGCATCCTGCCTTTTACAGTAGCGTCGGCAGAAGAGTTACTTAAATCATTCCTAAAATATACTATAAAATTTTCCTTTACCTATATTGTTATGTATGTATATTATGTTCTTACCAACTGTTTAGGTTATATATTTTTATCGATACGTATCACAAATTGATGCAATTTTATTAGGAACATATAAGTTTAAATTAAGAGCTCACATTTATACATATTTTAGTACCTATTAGAAATATTTAGTTCAAAAAGCACTATTCTACAAAAAATACTCTTTGGGTAACTCTTTTGATATGTATTAAGACGAATATATATTTTTACAACAAATTGCTAACAAACAATAGATAAACTATAAATAGGTAAAATTACTTATAAATTGATTATAATGCTATTGAGCAAACTCTATCTTACATCAAATGGTTATTAAAAGTTATTTTCTTTAGTTAATTAATAATACGACGACAAGATCTCGTTTTAAAATCAAATATTTATTTAATCACATTAATAAATACTCCTTTAAGGAAGCCTTATTCCAAGAAAAAACTTAACCCCAATCATAAGATCATACGTTTCGAACGTATATGCTATTTGTACTTTATTAGCTATCGTTACAGGAGCACTCAGTGCTTGCAATCTTGGCACCCCATCTTGTAAGATAAAAACACGTATCGACTCAGCTAAAAATTTTCGACGCAAACAAGAGACCAAAATGAATGTGTAATTTTATAGAGGCGCCGTCCGACACGAAACACATCATGATCCTCCTTCACATAATATTGCTGATTTTATTAATACATTCAAACAGTTTTCGGAAGATACGTAATGCAGAAACGGTGTTAATATTGGATTTTATGCATTGAACCTCCGATCGGTTGATTAAGAATTAAATACCTTCGAATTCCTTGTTGTATCGGGTTTTTGGAAAAAAATATGGTTATGTCGGCAGTTATTTATGCGAGGTAATGAGGGTTGGCTCGGATTTCATTTAACTTCTTGCGAGAGTAGCCATTAAATGGGAACATTGTGTTACAAAGGATTACCCCAAAACTTTATATACCTACCTCTGTTGGTATCAAATGATAGTTTACAAATGACTTAACTTCTAATTGTATATACCTAATAAGGCATGTAATTTGACTTAAAAGATTTTCCATTTCGTTATAATAAAATATAAATTTTGTTAGATCTTTGCAAATTACAGAGAAAAATATGCACTTTGCAATTTTTCTATCAAAAGATCCGTGCCCCTTTGAAATATACATCTGAGCCCCGAGCGAAAACATAAGATAATAACAAAAATATTTACCTACCGGAGCTCGAAAGAAATAAAAAGATGTCCCTTAATGCGGGCCCAGATGTATTGGACCTATTATTTGTTCCCGGAACGTTACCTTAGTAAGGAAATATGGATGCAAATACTACTTTCTCGGGGAAGAACCATTTCGCTGGTACGATTTGCTCTGCCTTTATCCAATATGTAAATACCTGAGGGAGCGATATGTAAAATATAGATAAGTAAATTCTACTTCGAGGTAAAGGTTATCTAAAACTCACATTTGTGAGATATACTAAGAGTGTATGATCATTTGAAAGGAAACTTTTAAAGCATTCCTTACATTTTCATACAAAACGAAATCTGTTTAGAGGTAAGCATTATGACAGACGAATTAGAAATGAAAAGTTACGGCGTATCAAATGAGACATGAGTCAGTCCACGGCGTACGTTACGGCCTCATATTAAACACGTCACAGATTACGCCACGATCGTAAAATTCGTCCGTCCATTGAGCAAAACAATAAAACGCGATTTGGATCAAACGGTGTCACTAGCCTGACAAGTTCAAGTGTGCTATTAAGTTGCACAACAGGCAATAAACACTTGAAATAAAAACGTAAATATTCACTTGTCGTAAAGGCGGTATCATTTATAATAATAGCGTGTGCACGCAGTTTTATACGACGGTTATTTTTATAGGCATCGGTTGGGTCGTAAAAACAGTAGACTAGAGGCAGACGGGTTTTACGGTGTGAAGCGCTGGTGACGGATCGGCCCAGGTGATGAGGCGCGGTTACGACTTCGGATTGAAACATACTGCACCGCACAATACAAGGACAGCGGGGCGTGCGCTTACGTACCTACATGTGACCTAACGCTGCATGTTCAAACACGTCACGAACGCATTCTGGACACACACGAGGCTTCGTTTCTTTTTAAATCTTTATTTTAGTACGTTCCTATTTTGATTCATACTTTATACTATGTAGTTTATTCTAATATTTAAATTTTTTTGTTACAGATTCAAGGACTATGGTTGACAACGCGTTTGCATAAGGTAAGATATTTTTTTTAAATTAAATTTAAAAAAAGAACATTCGCTATTACCTACTATTATAATTGATCAGCTACTTAGAAGTCAATTATTGTAAACGTGCTTTGATTATTGTATACAATGTTAATTATAATCAAATCTCATTAGTTAAGCGAGAAAAAACATATCATTTTTATTGATCTGTTTTTATTACCATTTTAACCTCATTGTTAAGAAATAAATCTTCATTAAATATAACGGACCTTCTGATATGATAAATTATTAGCAATGTATTCATACATTCAATAAAATTAATGTATCCATTAAAAATACCAACGTATACCTAACGATATAGCAATAATATTTCAATCAAACAAAATTGTAATTGTTAAACGGAACTGATCGAAGATATCAATAAAAAAAATATTTAAATGGTGTTTGATTGAACGATAGTAATAACAATTATGAAACTATACTTACATTGTAATAATCGTAAAACGTAATTGCTATATTCGGTCAAAACAGCGTCGCGTGACCGCAGACAGTAAGTTTGGTTAGTAATAGGAGGTGATATAAACGTTGTTTGCGATTACAAATTGATGCATTCACAGCACATCCGGTTTCAATTATTTCTAGATTAAATTTAGTCACAAATTGTATCTCGGTTTAATAGCTTTGCATGTAAATATTATTCTTATCTAAATTCGTTCTAACATGTTGATCTTTATATTAATATTAATATCAGTAGGTAACTACCGTACTGATATTTTTTTAATATGAATTTTACAACATAAACGATTTTGATAGGAAAGTGTGAATAGTACAAACATTATTTGAAATATATAGATGTTTTAAATAATTTTAATAAATGTATTATAATTATAGGTACTCTAGTAGAGTTCTAATCGTATAGTTGTTTTATTGAAGCTATGAGGTACAATGTAGAGATAGAGATAGATAAGTTCTTAATATACGAATAGTAGGTATTGTCATAATTATTTTTTCACTTCAATAAACCATCAAAAATAAGTAGAGCTCCAATCCATTTAGCGCCATCTTGCCTTTGTCAATGTGAACAGATGTCAGCGAAAATATAATAAGGGTCAGTAGCCGCAGGCGAGCGTCTTCCGACCCTGCAGATAATGAGCTCGCCAAACCACGCATTTCCTTTTCAATTTAAATTATTGCACTAATATTACAGCAAATTCGTTCTCGAAATCAAATACCTAAACGTAAATAATACGATACATACATTTAATGATCAATTTTAGTAGTTATAAGACAACTATAATTTACCTATAAGTATCATTCGTATTATAATTCAATACATAGGTAACTCTACATTATAAGCTTACTATAAAGCACTGCTATAAATCTGGCTGATATACTAGCCAATAAACTTATTTAAATAGAAATTACATTCAAATAGAGCATAACATTTAAGAGCTCTAAAACCCATATGGCGTGATCTTTAGGTAAGTATCTAATACCTAAAAAATTACCAAAATACCTACAATATGTACAATAAATTGTATTCTCAATCTTTTCAACTATTAATCCATTTTGAATATTTGTATTTATAAACAAAAGTTATTGCTCTTTTGGACAATGTACTTACTCAGGTAACTATAATTCTGTCTGCATTCTAGCAATTTTCATAAATATGTTCACAACCTACATACTTATCTATTTAATTTACAACATATATTTAATGGTTTGTTTGGACGGGCAGACCATAAGTTATTGCTTCTGAATTATAAATCGAATTTTGTATTTAATATTGATATAATATAGGTACCTACTTAGGTAATATAAGTAGGTATACTTCGATGTATTTTTTAATTTAATTTAAATACACCTTTTTTACATTTAATTGTCAGGTTGTTTCGATAATATATGTTATTACTTATCGAAGACATAAGTTTTAATTTAAATCGTTTTGATAATAAAAATTAAAAAAAACGAAACAGTTTTTCAATACTTATATATTTTAAATTTATTATATGTTTATATCATTAGTTGGTAAAACTAATTTTATGTCGATTACAACATCGCAGGTGAAACAAAAATCAAAAAATATATGTAGGTATATTATGTACCTACTATAAATAGGCTAGATAATAAAATCGTATATACGTATACATTATTTATTCTATAATTAATGAATTAATTTACAAATATATACAGGTAGGTATGACAAAATAATCGGTTCGTAAAAGTAGATAGGTATTTTAAAATCGCATTTAAAATCGAACGGCTTTTGACGAGTTTTAATGTCCAAGAGATTCGAGTGACAGTGAGTTTTATGACAGCCCCGCACGAGTCGCTCGTAAAGCACTGGTCACCTGTTTTATGGTTATATTGAGGTAGGATGGCGTTAATAGATGTTTAAAAACACATACCATTAATTAGGCCACACTTTTGTAGAGTGCTACTCTATATTTAGTAGAGCTCGATGACATACGTAGATACAATTTTGTAGAGTTTTACGTATTTGCCTAAAGTATTTTTATTCAAATGCCTACGGCTCATACAGTATTATTTTTGTCGTAGACAGTAACAAATCAGAAAAAATGTAATTTAAGACTTTATTAATATGTATTTTTCTAACGCTGAATGATATTGCCAATCCCCAGTAATGTAGACGATGAATAAGCCTACTTAAGCCAGATATTTGGCACGTATTTCACTAGAAATATTGGAGAGAAAACAAAACTCAGCAGAATTCTTAAAATACACGAAGCTCGAACCTATGACGCCATGTTCCATAACTCAAATGAGTGCATACGTCAGGAATATAAAGGAGGATCTTAAGCTATGCTCCGCCTAAAATAGCATGGCCGACAATTCTCGAACAGTTTCCCTGTTTCTATTGGTACGTTCTGCAAGTATCGGCTAGCATATCTTTTTTTCACCAATCAGCGAGAAGATGATATTCAAAACCTCATTCGATAGATAAGTTGTGATATATGTCTTACTCTTTCTATACACAAGTGAGTAAAGAATACGGCGATAATGTCAAAAGGGAGAGATGGTTTGAGTTACTGCTACAGAGTATTGCGGATAGATGGCGCTGGTTATATCGTAGTTCCTTCACTTCACAGTAGATGGCGATAAGATATATATAATAATAACATGATATTTTTTATAAATAACTACGAAATCTTTAATATAGAAATCTTGATTTTTAAATCATAGTATACGTGCTAACTTGTAATTAGTTACTACATACTATATTATAACGGGTAAGTTATAATACTTGATTATTTTTATCTAACTAATGAAAACCATTTTACTTACTTTAACAAATTGCGAAATAATTATCTATGTATCATAAGAATATATAGGCCATTTTGTATATACCTACCTACTTTAATTAAGAAGGTGGTAAGTAAATCATGAAGGTTTCAGGGACTAACATAATTAATTATACATTAATTAGTCACTGATAGGTTGGTTTTGCAATAAGAAATAAGCAGGTAAGTATCTAGATATCACTACAAAAACAGGTGTTCATCTAATCACGGGATTTGAGATGTTATTTCATTGTGTCTGTATCTGCACAAGCTTAGGTACACCCTGTACAAACTTAAATACACAAATAAATAGTTTGTCTTGATTTCTGAGTGGGTTTACTCCAGATAGCAATATTCTAAAAGTTTAGGTATTATTTAGACGAGTAAGAAAGTAGACAGATGGATAGACGTACCTACTAAAAGCAAATTAAACTTTAATCTATAAGAAAAAAATATCTAATTGGAAATATGATCAAATTAGAGTAGGTAGAGTAGTACCTATTAAGTAAGTAGGTATCGTCGGAGATCCAATAGAACTTAAATATGTACCAACATACTTCGTTTTAGTAATTTTATAAAAACAGGTACATTTGAGACTTTAGTAAAGAATGATTTTAAAAACACTTTTTAATTTTGCTAGAAAAATACAGTTTTTAAACCTGAAGCGTTACGTGCTAAAGAATGAGGAGATTGTAATACCTAGGTGTTTCGACCTAGGCTTTGTAGGTACCTACTAAGTAGTAATAGAATACACAGATTTTTCAATTTGCATAAATTCGCTCATCTCAAATACTTAGGTACATACCTACTTACCTTCATAAAATTTTAAAAATATTATCTAGGTACCTATGCAATTATTTTAATTTTAATTGGATTTTGTCCTGGACTTTCAAATAAAATTAATACTTCATTACAATTACACTATATCTGACTGTCTACATAGATTGTTAATCATACCAGTAAAGAATGGGTTACACCTATATTTGTATTTATTATTTATTTTATTCTTTATTGTAAGTACGACAAATAGAAATTAAAATAAATACAACATAGATTTGGCCTAATAAAACAGTATAAAGTATACCTGAACTTTATGAGTGTATTTTACATTCTCAATACTTAACAGTTTAGACTTTTAGTTTCTACTAGTTATGAATTTAAAGCTTATAAGTTTTACTTTCAAGTAACAGCATAAGTCACAATTATTTGCATAGCAATATAATACTTTTTGGGTTTTGAAATAGGATCTGTTTTGGATTGCAACTATCAACGCTCTATTTGTATCCAGAGGTAGCGTCGAACTACGCAATGATCATAAAATGCACGATTTAAATTCAATTTCAGTGACTATGAAACTTTGTAATTTTTAAAAAGTCAAATCTGTTATGATAAAAATTATATACCAATTATAATCGAATGTATGGATCGGTATAGTAGATTTGTTTAATGCCTACTTAATATTACATAGTGTTAGTTCTTTTTAAGTAAAACTTTCATTGTAATGTAATGTATACGTACCTACCACAGTTTTAGTTTACACGATTAATCTTATTGAAAGTAAACGAACACTCTTTATTGAATAAGTTTATGCGTAGATATTTGTATTGTGTGAATATTTAAATAACTTCCTCGCTAGGATTTCCCGTCGGATTTCCGGAAACACGCACGCCTTGTACGAATGTACTTCCACGTAACATGCAAATCATCTAATACCTAAGTGTACATAACTTATTATGACAGGACAATGAACCCACGCACTCCGACGGAACATGCTGTATTCTTTTATCGGTAATAGGTATGAGATAATAATGCCTATTGGTAAAAAAATGCGTTAAAATAATGTAAAATGATGTAGGTAGACAGGTTGTAAACATATTATAATAGTGGGAAGACTATTAAATAAGACACAGTTTACTTATATCAAAAGCTTTATTATTAATAACACAATACCTATTTTTTTACATTTGGTAGGTAAGCAGTTTCGTAGGTAGGTACGTTATACAAACGCAGGCGTAAAATATACCTAGATAATAGTAAATTCTTTCTGTAGACATTTATTACATAAGTACCTTCCTACATATTACAAAAAGTTATTTCATATGTACAAGAAATAAACATATAAATAAAATTAAAACAGTTTATATAAAAAGCAACAACAACTTACTTAAGAATTTTATTCTTCTAAAAATTATAATGGCGAAAATGATATACCTTTAATTATTTAATAATGAAATACCTAATTTAGAATTGGAAAAATCCCAATAAGTACCTAACTACTAGAATTGAATAATCAATAACACATTCATCTCTCTTAGTTCTTATTACATACCTACCTAAGTAGGTAAGTATAGTTGGTAGGTATTATAGGTACCTACCTAAGTATTAATGAAATAACACAAATATGAATTAATGAATCCTATGTAAGTGTATAAATAATTATTTCATGGTATATATGCACGTATATGTTTGTCATTACTTACACATGGTAGGTAGGATAATAAAATATATAATTGTGTTCTTAATAATATAAGTAAATTATATTTTTATTGAATAAATAATTCTCTTATATATTTTTTTAAATGCGCCTACATCGACATGCATATAATCTTACTAGTAATTTAAGCAATAATGGACATAATTACCTTTATTTAGGTGTTTCTTATTGAACATTATTCAACATATATTTAAATTTATTAAAATTAATTCTTTAAAAAAAAAAAATCAAACGTAGCATGCGACTTTAATTAACAATATATAGGTAAAATGTTTAATAAATCTATTTATATTACCTACTTAGTTGTATTTCTTATTAAATATAATTTATAACGGGAAATAAAATCTGGAGATAAAAGCGTTACTTAATGGCATATAAATTACCTACACGCATTATATTTTTAAATGAGAATAAATTACAATTTTGAATTTTCTTATATCTAGGTATTGGGGTAAAACATAAGAATCTAGTCTATTTGACATTTGTAATTTTTTTTTCTACATATTTATTATATATATTTATAATATATATATTTCTTTATTCTAGTAAGGCTCACATTTGTTCCTTAAATATGATCTAAATTACCATCCATATCAACCTAATGTATGAAAAAGACCACACATCAATAAAATATTTATTTTTAACTGTTTAGCTTACAATTATCTTAATTAAAAGAATAAGTACATACCTAAAACAATAATATTATGTTATACAGAATATGTTCATTACATCAACGATTATGAAAATCCTTATTAAGATTTAACTTAACTAATATTACAACTGTTGTATTACCTAAATGTAAAATTATTAATATAGTACTATCATAAAATTAAAAATAATAATTGCATTTATACCTAAACAATATATTTTTCAATCCATAAAATAGTATTTATTCGTTTTTCTTTTATCCGAGGGCCGATACAAAACTCCCCAACTCACCCTGTAATGAGTTTTATAGTGAAGTAAATTGCTTTTTTTTTTTACAAAACGATATCAAGCAGATGTTATGTTTATAAGGTTCATTAGTCATCTACGAAAGTGTCTTATGAAGTTAATTTAAGAAATAAGTCACTTGAAATTAATGTCATTTAATTTAAACATATACCTAAATGATATCTAAGCTTTCTAGAGTTACAAGGGGCAAACGCCTAACAATATGATTCCCAATTTTTTTAACTTTACCAATGTTAAGATGTTCGTTTGCATTCCTATTTGACAACAATAATAAAATCATGACTATACAATAATTATAAACATAGTTACATCATCAGTGGATACATATATATCAAGGTAGGTACTGTCTCCACACATCCAAACTACAAACAATGTACTTACATAACAGAACATGTTCAAAGTAAATATTTTATACATTTATTACGATTATTTATCACTTTGTTTTACAAATAATTGAAATTGTTTGTAAATTAATTTAAAAATTATTGATCGTTAAATAACAAAGTGCCATCTAAAGACGAATAAAGCCTATTTAACCTTTAAGGTAATTTATAATAACTTCAAGGTGATAAGTATGAAATAGTCGGTTATAAAAAATACTTTATATTTCGAGTCAAATGTATTAACTAACTGTTTTTTATATCCTTTATGTTAAAATAAAGGTAAAAAAATAGAACTGACATATGACATGTCCATCATTGGACATATCATATTATGTACTTACTTTTATTAAAATACTTAGGTACCATTTAAATAACTAATTAGTTTCATATTACTGTGAAAGTTTCATCTAACTGTAATACTTTACGTTGGATTAATCTTTTTATTCGTATAAATCGTAACACTTGTTAATAAATTAAAACGAAAAATATCATTAATTAAGATAGTTCTCTCCGAAATAACATTTAAATTATCTTATGAAAAATATATTCAAATTTTACCTTTATACCTACTCTACCATATAAATAGGTACGTTCGATACCTGCCAATATTCATAAAGTAACATTCACAGTAATAAAAAAAAAACATTATTAATCAAAAAGTTTTTAAGCTAAAATTATACAAATATCAAAATTATAACTATATATATACTAGTTACATATCTAAAAGCATTTTTTTATGTTATATGAAAAAATAGTTACCGAGACGAGTTATTATAACATGATAATATTAAAGTTTATTTACGATATGACAAATTTATGTCTATTTAATATTAATATTAGCGGGACAGGTGCTTAATGAGCGTGAAAAGCCGCGACTCGTGTTAAATATATCTCACATTGAACGTATAAATGAAACTTCATAATATATAGGTCCTATTTGACCAACATCCCGTTCTTCAAACGATATAACGATCATAATTAAGGATTAGAGACGAATTTATCTTAAGTTATTGCGTTAGAAATAACTTTAAAACTTTATTGAACTGTTTTATATGTATATTTACATATTATATGATGTTTTTCCATAATCCCTTAGTTTAAATAAAGAACCCGGTGCTTCTTGTCTTTAAAAATAATGGAAATAAATTGTAAGTAAATCATTTATGTTATGTTTTCCAAGATAAAAGCAACTTATTAATGTTATTATTAGCAATATTTGGGTATCTTATCAAAAGTTGTGTTTCAACGGTATTCGAATCCACGCTCTTAACAATCGTATCTATACATACCTACTTACATATAATTTTGTGTGATATATTCATCTAGGTACAGTTACAGGTACTCAAACCCTTTAACGTATAATAAATACATTTGATAAGTATGATTTAAATGGCTTAATCGTTGTAATATCTAAGTAGGTCTCATCTAGGTAGGTAGCCAGTGTAACTACAGGCACAAGGGACATAACATATTAGTTCCCAAGGTTGGTGGCACATTGACGATGTAAGGAATAGTCAATATTTCTTAAAGCGTCATTGTCTATGCGTGATGGCGACCACTTACCATCAGGAGGCTCATATGCTCGTCCGCCAACCTATACCATAAAAAAATCTATTGGTAATTGTTGCCTATTAACTTGTAACATATTCGTGTATATAACTATAGAAGTTTCAAAGTTAAAATTATATTTAATCGTAAAAAATACACAATACTTTATATTTAGGAAAACATAACGATAAATCAGCACAATCGATTATAATTCTTTTAAAAACATATATTATTATAAAATGAATTCAAAGACAGATAAAGAATTTTGTATGCAGGTATTGGTGCGTGGCATGTATGTATGTAGTATATTATATGAGTCGGTTGGAGCCCTGAAGTGCAGTTTGGGAATACCGCACCGACTGATACGCCGTAAAGAACAGAGCGCGGTACACCGGCCCTGACAGGGGAGGGACGCGTTTGAAGATTTGTTTTTTTTTTTCATACGAATTTTAAATGTTAATATATAATTTAATTGGGAACGTTACCTTATCATTTAGATATCGCATACGTTAATTAATGTCAATATTAATACAATATAATTAAGCAATACTAAGTACTAAGTAGTTGTTACTAAAATAAAACTAATTAAATCAATATCAAATTGGATTTAGCTTGAATTCTGACTTTTTATATGGGCGAGTAAATGAAGATTTAAAAAATAATATTGATGCTCATGATGGGAAGATATGTTTGCGGCTACCTTCCTACCTACTTAATCAAATATTATTTATAATCTATTTACATAGGCATATAACATATGAAATATATCTAGGTATATTAAGGATATACCTATATCAGATAACCCATTTCTTATACTTAGGTATTACGGCTAAGTGCTGTTGCTATATTGTACGAAAATAATTTGTTCTTAACGCTACTTTTGCTTTTGGTTTGGTTTCCCGCAACATACTCGTACATATTTTTGAAGCGGATTTTTTATGATTATCTTAACACATATAAAAATCATATTTACATACGGCTCTTATGGCATTATTTACACAGATAAAAAAACTACGCAGTTTTTAACTAACATTTAGCTACCTATTATAGGTATATTGTTACTTTTGCTGAATTTTAATATTGCAATATACATAAACATTATATTATGTAGTAAATATATAAGCAGTTATTATTTAAAATTACATCAGGCAAAAAATAGTTCATTAACTTATCGATATATTCTACTAAAATAATCACTAAAGTATCTTTGGCGTTGTGGAGATATCTTCGGACTGGTCTCGGTCTCGTCCCACCGGCTGCGTGTAGCGACGTCAATAAAATATGTAGGCATCCTCGACGTGCGGCCCGAGCTCTCTCCCGCCTTTTCTATAACAAGAAAGAATTTTTCTATGCATTTATTTCTTGTATCGGTGAGAATATTTAATACCCTTTCTACCTTTTTCGTGTAACCGTATCGAGACATATTTGATCTTGAAAATGTATTGAAAACATTTCTGACTTGGATATATTTATTAACAAAAAGCACATTTAAATTGCCTTAAAATAAGCTGACTTGATCGGCATTGAAGAGAAGTGAATTTAAATAATAAGTTGGATTTAAAGCATGAGTTCTAAATTCAAAATTGTTATTTGAGAGGATCTAGTCGATAAACGAGGTTTGAGTTATCTAGAATTTATTAGAACTGGAAACAATAATTCCAAACACCCAATAAACAATATGTAAATCAAATTTAAGTGATATTTATGTACTGATCGCAAATAAAGCAATTCCCTAACCTACTAAATATTATTTAATGAGACATAGACTCAATTGCTGAGGACATTGATTATTTAGCTGGTAATTTGTATCGTCTCGTATATGTTTTGAGTGGTGACGTCGACGCTCTCGATTACACTTACATAAAACGACAAGTTTCAATTGATTTAGGACTATGTACCCAGTGGCGCATAGATTATTGTACTTGATACTAGAAGCTGTACGGTTCACAAAATGTGGTTCGAAAATTTTCGAAGGCGCCATAATGGTACAGAATAAGCATACCAACTTGCGAAACATATGTATACACAATATAACATTCTAGTAGGAATGACAATTACATTAAAATGTTTCTGATACATCTAGGTTTATTCATTTTATGTAGGCATTTATAGATATGTAGGTTACATCGATTACAAATTTTATTTCAAAACTATTTACATATATATCATACATTATATGTAATACCGATAAATTAGAATTATGTATTAATTATCTCTTTATTTAATTGAAAATTAAAAACTATGAATAAAGTAAAACGTTATGAGCAATCGACACAGTGGGCGGTCTATTAAAAAAAACATCCGTATATTTGATTCTATAAGTTTTTTTTTTTCTTTATAAATACTAAAATCGCCTTGCCAATTTTATCGTAAATTCCGAATGCGTATTTAAGCGATTTCCAGTTGAAAATATTTTTTTTATTTAAACCGGATACACAACAACCAAACATTTATAATTCTAGTTAATTTAGCACGAGTTAGATTCAGTGAATTCTACGAATATCATAAGCTATTCCACGATCCATTCGCAACATCCACGCGTTCTACAATCAAATAATAAGTCGTGGTTAATACGAAACATAATTAATTTCCACCAACATTGTACCGTGTTGCTTGTGACACTAAAACGATGCTGTCTCATTAAGCGAGAGCGAGGGCTTGTTGTGGTAAGTTACTGTCGGGTGTAGCCGTAAAATACGCCACTTGATGGCGCACAAACATGGGCCGGTAGTAAGTAACCATTGGCTAAGGTTAAAAACGATTTCGCGTATTCTTTCGTCCGTACCTACTGTTACCCTAATGAGCAATACACGAGAATTATGGATGATAAATAATTTGAGACGTTCAATTTCTTAATTCGTACAATTTTGAACCGATATAAAAAGGCTTTGCACGTCGTTTCTTGCTTCACTAATTCTCTTGTATCGACCGATGTTATTTAATGTTGCGTTTTAATCTTTTGATGAATTTTCATTCGTTTCCGTTTGTGAATTCTGTGGTAACAATAATTCATCTTTAAAAGTATTAAATGTTCGATGACTATTAAAAAGATTTTTTATTTAATACTTATTTAGAATAATATTTATAGTACCTAATAGTAAGTCATATTAATATTCGACTGTATATGGATTTGATTTATCGATAAATTATGTCCTTAATAAACGAAAGCCTTCTTAAATTAATTTATGATTATATGCTGTATTAAATAAAATTTTGCTTTGAGTAAATAGGTGTAAATAAGTGAATGAGTTATGGATTATACCTACTAAAATCATATAAAATATAGAAATAGCCTTAAGACAAGCAGTTAATATATGTGCTATGTTAATGCTATCCGTGTATTTACGAAAATTATACTAAAACACAGTAAATGTCCCATCGATGGGCAATTTTATGCCCATATATATATGGTTATGCAATGAAGAATATTAAAACTCATTTGGGTTTGCTGGGTTTTGAACCGTCATCTTAAGCTCAGACTTTTGTTCCAGCCACTGAACCATCGGAACTCGCAAGTAAAAAATCTATTAATTGAATTCAGTATCAATAAGGACTCCTATATTTCAAATATAATTAAGATAAGGTTTCGAATTCAGAGTTCTCAAAAGCTATTTACTAATGGACTTTACTTGGCTCTACATTTTTTTCAATTCTTTTCTTATCCGTTGTTTACAACATTTAGTTCGTATTTCCTACGTTACTGTTAACAAAATGAATTAAATTTCAATATTACGAGCATAAGCTAATTTATTTAAAAGTCGAATAGTAAAATTAATTGAATTAATTGAATACGAACTGAATACAAATAAACCAATAAAACCTATCCGATGCAAGTAATAATATTTTAAGTATAGGAATGATGCTGTAATATATGAATCCTGTACCTATATGTACGTACCTAAGTTAATAAGGTGTCAGGCGCAATCTTACGTACCTACAAGCCTCATGTGAGTTCGGCTCAGTTCAAAACAGGTCCGATAATATCCACAAGCACTTAGATACTAATTTTATGAGACATCTGAAAGTAACTGCCTTTCGGCCTTCTACTGCAAAACGTATACCTACCGTGCCTACTTATTTCGACTAAATATAAACGACCTTCCACGCTTACTGTTTTATCTTCGGTTTAGATACGCACAGACATTCGATTGAGGTATTAATACGGTTTAATAATCATTTACGCACTTACATCGAACTTTTACATTTATTTTGATTTAAAATAGAGATGTAGCCAAAAACGATCTCTTAAGCTGTAACATTCGAAGTTTACGATACCCACATGTAAACATTGAGGTTATTAAAATTTTCGTAAGATGTTTCATGTTTTAATAATGAGAATAAAAAACATTGCAGGGTCAATATAATGTCCGAAGATTAAAAGAGATTTTATAAATAACGACCGATATTGCAATGACTTCTTGATCATTGCAGTCGTTTCGTAAAAGTGATTATAAGTGACCTTTAACACGAAACAAAAGTGAAAATACCGTTAATGATTTAATGTTTATGAGACTGTATATGTTTGGATTAATTACCTACTATATGCCTGTGACTTGATACTTGTAGTCAGGTGCGTTCGTCTTATTTTAAATTTTTTTTTTTATATCTAAATAAGTAGAAACAAAAGTTGTTATTAAAAGAAATCTGCATTGCTGTCATTTATATTTTTTATCTGTTGTTGTATCAGTTCTTATAATTTACCTTCATATATACTTACTAAGTAGGCATATATTTTTTTCGACTATATACTTAATATATATTAAACTTTTTATATAATACATAGTCAATATCAATTTATATCAAAACATCGATGAAAATGAATTCCACTAAATTTCGATCCAGATCGGCTGAAGAAAGATTAGCGCTACGATATAACGCACTTTATTTATTGTTGTATTCTAATACCGTGTGTATTAATACACAGAATATATACAGTAAGCCCAGATTAAAGTTGTGTATAAATTTCATATATAGTTTACGATCAAACGTTTCCATAGTATAGTAATTTTGACATAGATATAATTCTTGCCTGACTTTTCTATAATTGCATAAAGAAAAAACAAATATATAAAATACATTAATTTTATTGCAGCTCTGTTTATATACAATTACAGATACATACCTGATACTTTATCAAATTATACAGCCTTACCAATTTATATAATATGCTTGCGCTTTATATATAATTAATTGCAATTTAATGGTTGGAAAATAAATTAAATGCAAAAATTAAAACAATGATTAACATCTATATACAAGTAAGTACGTAATAAAACGTTCATATTACAACCTTCGCGTTTTCTTTATTTAAGAAAAAAAGCAATTTTACACTCAATAAGGCAGGGGTTAATTGCAAAGAAGCAAGTATCAAATACCTGGTATCCGCGCATATATTAGATTGATAATAAATAAAGATTAACCGGGAAACGAAGACGATTTTTTAATTTGTCAAACAGGAAACTGAGAAGTCATTCCATCTCTTGAAATTATTAACACATAATAATGTAATTTTATGGTTTCTTTTAATGGAACGCTGGGGCTATCAGCGTTGCTTGGGGTTCGAGATACGGCCTCCATAATGCTTGATGTTAATGGACTTGCCCGATGGAACGGGTATATTTCGTATACTTATGTTTACCCATTTACATATGCCTTTATGATATGCCTACCAATAAAAGTCATATGAATAAAATACAAACCTACGTCCGATAGCATTGCATGTACTAACCAAATGAGATATTTCGTGTAAATGGAAAAATTAAGCACTGCATATATTTACGTTGACATGAAACCAATGTTAAAGAGAATTCTGTAAAGTTCCTCGTACGTTAAATATTGTTGATACACATATTTTTCATGTGATTTTATTTGCTGATTAAATTATAAAGACAGAAGCAAATACATTTTATTTAAAAGGAAGTTATGAGAACATACTTTCATCTTAAAACGTAACGTTAATATTATATTTAGTCCTGAATCATTTTGAAAGCCTTTTGCGAAGAAATCATGTTCGAACAGCGTAAATAAACAACAGTCAGAGTTAATTAATCATTACAAAATGTAAAAGGCATTATTGATTATACCGAAAGAGCTTTAATACCATTTGAGACGAGTTAAAGTATATCAAATAGGCCATTACGTAACTCAAACCACGGACATTAGACGGCTATTAACGCTTTATCAAACGCAGCTAAAATATCGACAGTATTCTTTCAATGTATAATTCAATGCTGCGTTAGCCCACAACGAAAATGGATCTTGAAAAACAACCAGTTATTTTGACAAGCGATATTTTAAAGCAAGTCGTAAATAAAAACAATTTCAAGGGAAAACTCTCCTATTTACGTTTCACTAGATTCCATTTTACAATGTCAAACAAAAATATATTATTAGATTCTTTTCATTAGTTACGCTAGACCTTAATTTTAATTTGGAATCATCTTTTTATAGTGGGCTCTCTGAAGAGAAACGGTTTTTCATAAGTGATGAGGCGGCACCGATTGGATAAATATTTTTAAGAAAAACTCCTTGGTCGGAAAAATGTGGGGTGTAATAAAGTATGGAGCCTGAGCTCCGTCGACACGTGTAACTAATCGTTCGATTATACATGTTTGTAATGAATTAGTTCCCCACGAATTAAATCAGGTCGGATACCGAAGTAACTTTGAAACACCGTCATAAATTTAAACGCCGTTACGGGAATGGTTATAGCCAGGTAGAGAGGATCATTGATTCGACCGAAGAAATAGGAGGTAAATATATATTTTTTAATGATTTGCGACGTATAAAGTGAACCAGTATCGAGGTCGAATCCGCAAAATCGTCGAATCGAAATTGAGTATTTGTTAGAAGGAAGCTACGTTGTCGAACGCAGGTGTGTGTAATGATTTAATTTCGGCTAAATCGCGCACTCCCGACGTAATATTAGCTCTTGAATACCTAAATGAATCTGCTGATTGGCTAATCAACATTTTTGCTCCGGATTTTATGCGAATATTCTGTATGCGTAACGTGCATGTAATTTAATTGATGAAAATAATTTTGCTAGTCGTTCTAATATTTTCGTTTACGTAAAATTGATGATAGGATATTTTATTGGCTTATTAATTAAGATTTATATTATAACAATGCCTATCGTCCTTTCATCAGATATCTATAAGACAAAATCACATTCGAATCTCCTATAGCTAGCTATACGATGCAAGATTTGTAAATTAAATTTCAATTTGCATGCTAATAGCTCGGGTCAGTTCGCATACTTTGCTAGAATTAACACGGACTCGATTGTCAACCGAAGGCAATCGGAAAATAATAAAAACTCAATAAAATTCGATCGTAAAAAAAATTAATTCACGTGTATATTTTTTATTTCCATTCAATACGAGTTCGAAGTAGTAGTTATTATTTTGAACTTTTTTATATAACTTTTGAAAACCAATTAACCTTTTCGGTAATATGTCGAAAGTCACGAATAACTTAGTTTTTGAATTATATACCTAAGTGGGTTAACGCCATTTTGTTTCAGCGTTCGAAACTATTTTATTTTGTTCTTTTTATTCCATGAATTGTCGAAGTGGAATCAAAGAGTTTTCATTTGAAAATTTTATACAAGTAGGATAGAAAGTTTTAAGATTTTATTTGGGATCCCGACCCCATTCTGCTCCAAACTTTGCTCATTACATTCCCGCATAACGGGAGAGTATCTTCGTTGAAGAAACAAAAGTTTTCAATGTTTAAATAGGATTATAAATTTTCAAAATATATCTTTATTTTTTGACTGTAGATTGTAGATTTACTTTTTAATAAGATAACTTTTATATATTATAAATAAGGTAACTTGTAGACATGATTTTCGTAATTTCAAACAATGTAATTTTATCATACAACTGTGGCATCATGATACGTTTCAATGACATTTATAGGTACATTTGTATGCAATAAATTTATCGATAACACTTTCAATCAATCAAAAAATATTACTACAAAAACAATATCTCTTAAACGATAAAAATAGATCAACCCCGGGCAGTAAATCTCGAACTAATCAATATTTAAATATAGAACGTAAGTATATTCGTGCTATGACCGTATAACTTATCAAAATAACTCCTAAATAAGCTTTAGTCAAATCATGACTGAATTATCTCGAAACAAATACCTACATATTCCATTACATTGATTAAGGAAGCTCGGCCATGTTGGTATTTTACTTTTAACTAGTCACACCCGTTACGTGTATTGTTCGTTACACACGTGTGGGTTTCCTTGTATCAAATTTATATCGAGAACAAATACAATATGTGAAATGTTTCAAGGGATAAAGGCCTTATTCCTAAAGGATACGGATTATTTTCCACTATTCAATATCTCGGAGTTATATCGGTTCGGCACGGAGCGATTGCGTATCGATTAGTAGTGGCTCAGAGTCGATTCAAACGCTTCTATTTACGCTGTTTACCTATTTATAACCCACGCTATCTGACTCCCTACCTGCACTCGACCGATCGTGTCAGTGATCGTTTCAATCCACGTATATAGATTTATATGTAGGTAACATACGATTATTCGATCCTTAGATTCGATATATTATTTATAGAAAGAGCGAGAGTAATCATTTTTTGATGAAATGGTAAGAGATTGAAATCAACTTTAAAATATTTAATAAACTCTTGTTTAACCTCTTTCTGTGTTTAAATTTATAATGAATCGCTATATTTTTGTTATCTGTATCTAAATCAAGTCGAATATAGTTTAAAGCTATAACCCACATTTTATAATCAGTCCTCTGCCCAAAGAAGAGATTGCCGCTTTCGCGATAAGACTATATGTGCTAATTTTGTAATTTAATATGTATATTTTAGAATAAATATATAGATATTAATTACATATTATGGATTAAGATATATATGATATACACCTATAGGTATACTTATTTTAAGCTGTTGATACTAAAACATTTTCCATTATACGCTGCTTCTTCTGGTATAAGTTTTATGTATATTAGTTTAGCATTACAAAAAAACCTTCTTCTCATTTATTAGTAGAGATGAGCTTAATACGATTATATGCGTCGTGACTGGTTTGCTACATAACGTTGAATAAAACCGGTAGTCAGTACATAATAGAATTCCTCTATAACTACAAACATTATGTACGGTCAATCTTGTTTATTGGGAATAAAATTATAATAAATGTAAATAAGTATAAAGCGGCCCGAGCGGCTTGGCATGAATGACAGTCGTATGTTTTGCTTAACCAAGCATCCATAATATGCAACATCTATGAGGTATTTTGAATATATGTTTATTTTGTAGGCATGATGCGTTTTGATGTCACCGGTATAATGCAACGTCCTCTTTTATTATAAGTTTAATGTTTTTTAAGGAATTCCAAAAGGGGTGTTGTATGATTTTTGATGTGACGTAAATGTTCTTATTCCACTTTATCAGGTGAGAAGTGTCGCGCGTTGCACGACGCGTGCCAACAACTTTACTGTCCATAAACGGGGGCAGTTAGAGCCCATCTTTCTTTTTAACGAGCGAAGGGGATTGTTTATAGTGTAAAAAGTAAGCATCAAGTCCTCTGAGCCAAACTCTTAGAAATATTTATGGTTATAGCGCATAAGTTGTGAGAGTTAAGTGACGTGTATTTGTCGGTGTATGTCGGGATTTATCTCATTCATTTGTTCTGTTCTATTTTCAAAAAAATAAACGTTAATAATTGAAGTTTTTATTTAAATTTATTTCAAAGTTTTTACCTAAGTAATTAGGTACAAATAAAACTTCATATAGATAACAATTATAAAAACTCTTAATCATGATCAAATGTACTTATCTATCGTACATTTATATGTATCTAACTATAGCTCTATATGTATGATGTGTTTGCTTAAGGTCAACTAACACAAAATTTCGCAATGCTCCATATATTATCAAAGGTGGTCATAAAAAGCTTGAGTTACCGATTCTTTAGACATTTAATGTTTAACAATCGACCGTCGGCATGAGTCATTTGGCGCCTGAGGAACGACGACGGACTACGCCTACAAAGCCACACATCAGAAAACATGCTAGCTACTAAACAAACAAGAAACGTGATACACAGAGCGTGTACCTACTGATTATTCTTGTCTGTGAATGAATAACCTTAAAGGTTCGTATTCCGTGAAAAACACGGAAGGAACACGATAGAATTTTGATTAGAAGTGTTTTATTCCAGACGTCGCTCCTTCCGAGGAAACGCAACAATGTTCTGCCCCTCGAAACATATGGAACGTCTCGCAAAATACATACTCCATAATTAAATATTTTAATTTATTCATTTCATCCGTTCTAAGTATTACTTACGTCTATAGAGAATGTCGAATTGCTCCCTGTCTTCGTGAGAATGGATAACGCGGTATGTAATTCTCAACTAATCATATTTGCTTACGCGAAAAGTTTTAACTCAATTCAAATTCATCCTTGGTTGGCCAAAATTTTATATTAAATGAAGTAAGTTATGAATGAATGCTGAAATATTACATACAATTATTTACAAGAGTTGTATTTTTTTTTGTCGTAGCGTAAAACGTTTAATTTGATAACATCGCGTCTAAAGATTGGGGAACACCGAAACAGACCATCAAAAAAACAGCACGACCAATTAAAATATCATAAAACTGATTCCCACAATAATATACGTGTAAGTCGGTCTCGCTGTGGTATCTACTATAGTATGATAAACTTGCCTCTCGTGCCGAACGTTAAAACAACTTTTGTTACCATTTTTATGACAACAATTACGACCAATAAAACGTGTAGCGATTATTCTTCGTAGCGATTCTTGTGGTCGCGCTGTCATCAGCTTTTGCTTTGATGCGACTACTTATAGCCATTTGAAAACAAAAAATATTAACACCACAAGTTTAAAAGCAAACAATGAACTTTAAAATGATTGTGCGAAGGTTTAATTTATATCGTGGACGGAGGCAGGCGACGGGATGTTTACCGTAGAAGAGGAACGCATTTCACGGGCCTCCACAAACCTTGACTTTGTCCGCTTTATTTATAATTCGTCAACTGTTGTGTATATTTGTACCGCACATTATTATGTTCATTTTGTGGCGATGTCACGTTGTAACTAGGGCGCGGATTAAACTCCTTGTCAATGGCAACTGATTAATTATTTAATGGTCACCAAAATAAGACGGACCCCGTTTTAAATCCAAAACTTAAAATAACTTAAATGTATACATATCAAAAATTTAATACATGATGAAACAATTTGTGAAATTATAAATCCATAATATAAGGGTGGTCTCAAAGAACAAAACATTGTATAAAATAATGGCAGTGACATACAGATAACGTAATTTCAAAGAGGGTTGTTTTCAAGGCTGGCGTGTCTGAATTTCGTTTGGAAGTGCACCCAATTTGGCGAATGAGACAGGGCACAATTTGTGTGAATGGTTGTTATCTGTGCACCCATCGTACCCCTGAGGTACTGCCTCCAAAACATTATAAATTGGACCTTTTTTGTTTTGAATTTTTGAATAAAAATCCAATTATACGATTATTCCATGAGCATTTAAAGAACATAAATTTATTATGCATTTAATTAATGTACATAAACTTTTTATCTTATAGAGATTTTCTACATTATTTTGCATATTTATTGGTATCCCGTGTACTTTTACGTTCGCATTTCCTTGATTTTATAACGAATTAACGTAATTGATAGATAAGTTAGATAGATATAATTTGAGATCGAAATGAAACGCGTATATAGCTAAACTAGAAGTTCAAAATTGAAATTAAATCGTAAGCGATACGTATGAAAAATAATCGCTCGTCTATCGATACTCGCGCTAATGCAAACACGTTCGCTAACATTTAAACACGGGTTAACAGAAACCATGCATCTGCTTAAGAGTAAGAAGCATTATGAATTGCATTCGCAACTTGTCTGTCTGCGCCGACCGTCTGCAACGACTGCTTAATATTCGTTGCACAATTTATAACATCGCTCTTTAGTCAATACAGTTCCTTAAATGGAATATTTTCATTAAATCTCTTTTAAAAAAATTAATTATTGACGTTTATTTTAAACAAGCACCTTTATATTTTTTTCGGTATAATTACAAAGCAAGTAGCTGTACTTTTTTGTGACTAATGTCTTTATATATATTTATATGAATACGGGATTGCTAAAAATATTTTATACTGACATTTAGGTATTTGTCAATTTGGTTTTAACTAAATGTTATAAGACAAAAAACAATAGACAAATTTGACATTATAAAAAGTTAGCTTTGAATTATATTTTTAGGAATAGGTATCTGAAATATGTATTTTCAAACATCAAGACATGTATTTTCCAACCCTACTCTTTCATATTCGGGTCGCGATCCCTCGCTATATTTTGTATGAAAGTCTCCAGACCTTACGTCTATCTACATATTAGATACATTACGTGAAACAGTTACAGAATAAAGCTTCCGTACAAGCAACACTCCAAAGGGTTCGGAATGCCATCATACCTAAATATGTTAAAATATATTATAAACTAATCGATAAATAAATAACTAAAATCGAATTCGCAATAACATTAATTAACGATCGATATTTATACAATGATTACAGTTTTAATACGATGTTTGGTTCTGTAATGAAAACTTTCTTAAGGCTAATTAATAATATTTATGGTGTAATTGTGATTTCTTCGAAAAATATATACAAAATATCTTAATTAATTCAAGATGTTATCGGATATAAATATGTACATATTCACTTGTAAGGAGAGAATAATGCGTAGCCATATTGCACAGGGAGAGAGTGTGCAAAATGTCGTTTCATAAGTAGGGTTGGATCGGACCCCTACAAGTGCGGTTGCATAACTTTATTCCAGGATTAACATAATTATAGACCATTTGGCCGACGGTTTAGGGTTCAGCCAACGGAGCAGTAGCTTGTTCTCTCGTAAAGTAATTAGTAATTACCAAATAACTTGAAAACAGAAACTGTGAAGTAATGTAATTAGCAAGCTACCTACCCTTTACATTTAATGTATTACTCTAGAATTACACTTGTAGGTACTTATGTTCAAATGTTACGGAATACTGAAAAGGGTGTGTCGGATCTACGTAATAAATACATATTTTAACATATAATCTTTCATATTTTAGGTATTAGATAAACTGAATGGAAACAGTTTATTAAAATATTTATAGGTAGGTGTATACCTGAATGAAAACTCGTCATTGTGTAGGAATAATTCCCAGTGGAAATTATAAAATCGTACCTACGCCCGAAACCTTACTGCTATAGGTACGTTCTCTGTATTAAAAAAACTATATATACAATTTAATTTATTATAATCATACAGAAAATTAGTAGGTATATTTATATATACCTACCTGCCCCGTGTGTATCATATCTTTTAGAATTTTTATGTAATGTATCAATTTAAAAATATAATTATTATTTCACGTTCTCTTACTCTGCCGAGATTATTTATCTTATTTAGGATGAAAAACTACCATAACCGTATTGTATATAAAACGAATGGATGGAGAAGCGTGTTGAAATAAATTCCTTCTATTTAAGACGTGTACTGCTTAAATCTTTTCTCTTTCACTTAATCTGATAAATGCGTCTACGAAATTTATATTTTACGTAATATTATATGTTTACGTTGGTATTCGCTACTTATCTGAAAAGTTACTCGACGTAGGCAGGCCTTGCGCTTATCTATGCTAAGTTTCATAATAAAGGTCATCGAGGACAGTAAAGGACCGTAAAAGGCAGACAAGGTTATACAGCAGATACGAATAGGTATTGTAACCAAATTCTGACAACGTGAAAAAATATTTTTTGGCGCAATTCTCCTTCAACTTTTATTATTTTTCTTTTGTATAACGACGTAGAAAGGTTTCTTTGCAAATTATATTTTGTATTTATATTATCTGTTATAGAATTTTAATGAAATTTTACTAAAATTGTATAACATTTAACTCTTTAGGTATATCCTCTGTATGTTCAGACATGGTATTTCGTTTTTATGTAATTAATAACTACATATATAATTTACAGTATAATACGATGTTCTTTAACCAAAATATATGCATATTTATAATACTTTGACTCATTTAAACGAATATTCAATTTATAGCTCATCGCATTACATTAACTGAAAATAAAACACATTCAAGCAAGCTATTACAGTTAACAAAAACTCATTATATAGAGACGCAATTAATTTCGGTTGTAGAGATATAAAAGCCAGTAACTACAAATTATATACCTATTATTAATTATTTAAACAAACACTTCATCCTACTTTCACAATAATCAACAGAAGGTCGTATGAAATAAAAATGTTTCCCGAGCTTTCTTTGAATGCGATCGAAGGTGCTCGTCCTACGCAGGCCGGGCTGGATATTTTACGACTGACTTTTTAGTTCTTCCCGATCCCCCTCCATAACAAGGGATGCGAACTTTCTTCATTACCAACTATCGCTTCTGGATTACGTTGTAGTACGAGCATGTTTCGAATACAACATTGATCTAGCATTAAATTTAAAAAGGGAAGCCTTCGATATCTAATAATAAAAATATAAACCTGTGACTTAATAAATTCATTACATTTATGCATTAATAACATTTTCGTAAACATATTTTTCATTAAAATAATTTCTACAAAATTATGCAAATAATCTTATTTGAATTTTATAAAAACTTTTCGAAGTAGGCACGTTAAATAAATCCTATTAAAACCTATACATAAGGATTTAAAATTAAAAAAAAAAAAAAAGAAATCCCCTTTGCATTTGCAAAATAGGCGGCATCAGGTGTCACAAACTGATCCTACGAAACGATATTATCTCGAACATATTTCTAGATGGGGCCGTATACGGAACTGTCACTCCCTATTCTGAATAAATTACACCTACATTGATTTTTTACGTTCTTTGCATAAAGAAAAATAAGAATAAGACGACAAAGATTTTTAGTTTTCGTTATTGAAATTATTTAAAAAATATATATAACGATTATATTTAGTTCGACTTGTCTATCCCAGGATACTTACAGTGCATGTTTAAGCCTGGGGTATTTAAACGTAACTTATGGTGCCTTCCATTGTCTTGCGTGCAAGCTGACGACACAATAAATTTCATACTTAATACACTTACGTGTTTCGTTTATAGGTACGTTTTATAAAGTTCATTCAATCGTAATACCACTGATATAAACAAAGAATAAAAAATGGAACTTCACAAAATAGTATTGTACGAATATGTAAGTACATTCCTTATTTTATTGGAATTTACTCTTTTAAAAGTAACTTGTTATTGTAATAAAATATGTGTTATTAATATATGAAACCTTTTTTGAATTGAAGGTTCTTTAACTTCGGTGTTCTAAATTTAAATTAACTTTTGGAAAAACAATGTATATTTCCGTTATAAATTCTTTTACCTATATTCAGACGATTTTAAAATAGTTTTGATGTAGTATGTTTCCTATATCGCTTATATATTATAATTTGTATATATTATACGACCGTCCAATGTCACGAATTACAAGCTATAATTTGAGTTTTCTAAATTTAAGCGATCGTGTAAAAGCCGGAAGAAAATTAAAATTTTTAAACAGATTTTTTATGGGTTAGAGGCATCCTATATATGTAATAGTACCTACATAGTTTCTAGAATAGGCTGCGCTCTAAATGGTGCAATAATTTGAATACGTAGGTATAACAATATACTTTAAGCTTAGAAGATAATGTAGATAACAAAAAATATATATATTTAAATTGTCACGATACCATACGAGTTGACGCATCGGAATTTTGTTTTCAATTTCGGCTGACCTTTCGCCCGGGGCTACGACCGAGCAACGAAGGGGGAATGTCTAGACAACCTTAATGCTCACACATGCCGCTTCAAAGGCAAAATTTCAATGCGTTATCAAAAGCCTTTTTTTTCGCTGGAAAACTGTTATCAAAAGTCTATACCAATCGAATTTAAATTGAAGCACGTATTCGAATTACGGTAAGGATTGGTTTTTATTAAACATTTATTAAAATATAAATATAAGTTAATAACTTCGATCGAGGATATTGTAGCGGTATTGAGCAATGCGGTAGGTATGTTTACTTCAGTGTAATCTTTATCAAGTAAATTGCATCGGAGTTACTTCCCGACAGTTGTGTTTTTTTATTTTACGACTTTCCTATCTACAAGATATGCCCAAATGTGCCCCGTAATACATTTAAGCTTCAAACAAATAATTACACTTGTACCAAGGGTTTAAGGATATGTTAGATAAAGAGTATTTTAAGAAAAATAAAACGAATTGTATTTATTTAAAGAACTCATATTTAGAGATTATCTGAGAGATAAAAAAATCCAATACTGCCTCTCAGTCTAATTTTTTAATATTATTAGTATATATTTTATTGTGATTCATAACAGTATGCGAATTAAGTAGATATACTTTAAGTTCATAATTAATGTTTTAAGAATTTAAAATGCTGACGATATTCGCCGAAAAAGTCATGATATTTGAAATATTTGAAGAAGGTTGTCCAATATCGCTTAATCGAGGAGCTCTGCAGGAGGACCCGCATTAATCGAAGGCTTTACGAGAGAGACCGAACCGCAGAAGTCAGCCTCTCGCTACGGTCCGTGTATAAAGCAAATTACGAGATAAAACCTATATTTTTAGATCCTATATCTTCAACAAATAAAAACATTTGTTGGCCGCGATAAAGGTACAAGACTATGATCTTAGTGGCATTTGTATTTTTATTTATTTTGAATAAATATTGAATACGAGTTCAATACTTCTGTAATGTTAATGTATGCAAAATATTATTTTTTTTACTTATTATTTTTTAATTTGCCCCAAATGACACTTAAGTATATAACAAAACGAATGAGTAAATAAAATTTAAATAAACTTTTATTAAAAATGCGTTATTCATTGTCATATTAATGACATAAAATATAGTACTATTCGAAATTTCCATATACTATCTCCTCTTACATAAAAAGTATCCCTAGAACCCGAAGGAGTTCGACCAAACTGGAAATATAATTTTAAAGATGGCTGCCGTTCGGTTGCTCCCTCCCGCACCTCACTTCGGCGCAGCCTAAAATATTATGCACCCAAAAACCATTGTCTGTTGCTATGACAACAGCCCGCTCGATACTCTCCTTTCGCAGACGCACAATCAATGATACATTCATCTCGCTTACTCTTCAACTAGTTAGATGCTGGGTCCGGATTTAAGCGAATGTTCGGTTCTATCTTACTATGGCTGACTGCCAACAGCACTACGGTTAGCAAAAGCATTAAGCTCAATGGAGTCTTGTTAGAAAAATGCTTAATTTAGAATATTAACTCATTACTATTTAATGAGATGCGAATATATGTTTTACATAAGATAGTCGATATACCTAGTGTCATGAATCTAAATTTTGTCGATATTTTAAATTAATATTTAATAAATGTCAAAAGATTATAAGGTCGTTAGAAGCAAGTTTTACAAATATAAAACACCTATTAATTAAACACATGAGAAATCAAATGAATTAAAAAGAATAGGTACGAGCTTACCACGACGCAAAACCAATTACAATATGAAGTTTATTCAACTACACACTGACACCAGACCGATTTGTTTTTAGTATATGCATTTATTATTTAACACTAATTACGTCACTAGTATCAATAAAGTTTTCAAAATTAGAACTACACTGACAATGACACCTCAAAAGCTACCGTTGAAATGGCTCAAAGATGAGACAATTTCTAACCTAAATTAGAAAGTTGCATTTCAGCTCTGTCATTGGCGGATTGTTCAAAATATGTTCTATTTACCTTCAGACTTTCTCTTTTTTGTTACATTTCTTTACTTCCTGGTTTCACCTCGAACGAAAAGGGTTTGAACTTTCTCCCTTTAAAAACAATGAACTATTGTTCTTTTATTTAATTTTAAACGTTAAATCCACATCAGTATTTATTAGTTTCGTAATACAATTCTTCTATTAGATATTATATTTTTTTATACAGACAATATTGCAAGAAAATAGATTTAGTTTTAGTAAATATACATATAATTTATAAGTACTTAATACATAAATAAGTATAGAGTTATAAGTTTTAATATCAATTGTACTTAATTCCTATAAGGAATAAAAAAAAAAGTACTATAGATAGGTGCAATGCCAAAATTACACCTACCTATAGTACCTACCTACTACTTAAAGTAGCTAATAAGAAGGTAAACTTAATAAAGTTAAGAAAAAGTTCTTAGTTCCTTTTTTATTATTATTAAAATTGAGGACATTAACATCATCATTTTTTTGGAATATACCTAATATTACTTACATAGATTATTAAACCATTGATACCTAAAAAAAATAAGATAATATCTATCTTATTTTTTTTTCTTGCCAGTTATTTCATTTTAAGGCAATTTAAAGTAAGTTTTTAGCTATTTAATTCTTATCATCATGATTTTAAAAATCGAATAAAACTTTTACCATTTGGTGAGCATGAGTAGATACCTATAAAATTAACCAACACTGTTGAACTCTACATTTAATTAAAGCAGTGGTTTTGATTGAATATTATCAAGTAAAATGAAAAAAAAAAAAACAAAATGTTTTAAGCGATATAAGCGGTATTATTTTAATTATTATTATTTAAAGATACTCATTGCATAATATATTTTAGACATAAGCATAAACGCAGCAATAAGAAGTTGTCCTCTAGCTTAGTAGTATCCTTCAAAGTACAACGTAGTTATGCTTATATTACACAGATGGCGCTACTACAAAATTAAAAAAAAACTCTAAAATGGTTTCAGTTTTTCAGTTTTCTACACTAAAATATTTATACGCTGTATAATATTGTGGAACATGTTTTTAATAATTAAACAAGATATTTTAGGTTTATTTCAAAGGTATAAAATCAGTCAAGTAATAAATAGGTACCTACTTTGGATGTCGAAATAAAAATTGCAGTTGCTATACCTAATATATAAAATAAATAAGAATATATGTGTTACCGATACTTTCACACGTATATCTATTTCGTACTTGTATTTATGTCTATATTCGTATAATTAAGCTTTATTTTCCTTTAAAATACACTTAAGTACTTATATAGAAATTATCGTTAAGAATTTTAGCTGTATATACTTAATAAACTATAGATATTAAGTTAACATGTATTTAACCAACTGAAAATCCCGTTTGACACGACAGAGAGGCAATCATAATCGTAAAAAGTTATCGGTTGAGTTCAGGAAATGCTGTCGGCGCCGGCGTAACGAACGCTCTACGATCTATAGCTATTATACTGTTATTAATATAATATGATATCAAGACACGCTAACAGAGAAATTAGTGAGACTTTAACATTAAAAAAACAATTTGTATATCTATTTTTAATACATTATTATGTATATACTAAATATGTTACATTAATAATGATGCATACGACTAGCTTTTTAGTATTAAACATATTTAGGTACTATGCTTTATATTTAAATGCTTTATTTTTTTGTACTACTTCTATATAAGATAAAAGAAAAGTATATATAAGATGGATTGATTTTTAGGTCCGATGAAATTGTCATTGATGATAAGTATAATTCATTGTTTTACGTTATCTAATGTAGGTACATAATATATGATGAATGGGATCAGCTTTACCATATTGGTTTATAATTTAGCGTTAATTGTAAAAAGGTATTTTTTAAAGGTAGTTTTAAGTATAAGATAGATAGAAGATTGTGTCATGTGTTTTCTGATAAATAATATTTTTATTAATTAAATTTAATAATTGCTTCTTACTCTCTATTGTGAACTTATATGAAAATATGTTATGTTGCTCTATTTTAAAGATAACTTATTTTTTTTAAGTTAAATGTCACCAAATCGGCCAGGTGTGAATAATTTGCATTGCTATTTCGAGATCAACGAAAAGTTAAAAAGTTCATCAATCAAGTTAATTTGTTTTTTTTTTTTATTACGGTAAAAAAGTATTATGTGAATGTGAAATTTATTATTAATACTTAATAAATATTTATAGCTGTCATTCGTTTCCCGTTACATAGTGTTATGTTACGAGATTTGTTTGAATAAATAAAACGGTTAAAAGTAATTCGTTACATCTAATATAGTATATTTTCCCATGTTTGATTCTTTATAAATGTATCAGAATAATGAAACAACAAAAATACTAACAAATTTTGTTTATTTCTAAAGACCATACAACAATACACATTCAGAGTATATAATTACAAATAAAATAATTGAATTCGAGCATAAGTTATGTTACAAAATCATCACACAGTAATATTATATACACATACATATATACAACAATATTATTTATTGCACACAGTTTAACATAATGACATGAAATTGATCATAATAATCCTAGCACAGTAATACAATAGCAATAAGAAAAACACATTGCAAACAAGTCTTCAAATATCTTCGGCTGCTGTTTGAAAAATTGTCTTCTATCGCCTGACGAGTCTTCTCTCTTCGCGCGACGAACCGTGTCATCTTCTGTTACGTATACTGAAGGTATACCGGAAAGAATGAGACACTCAGGATACATTCAGTATACGTACAGAAGGCGACGCATTCTCTTCGCTTCTCTGCTTCCCAGCCATCTGGAATATTTGGTGAGAATTAGAATTTAAGTTAATATAAAAAACTTCGTTTTGTTAATGGGAGTGATAATAGTTTAATTAGTCGCTTAATTATGTGAAATATGTCTTATATCTAACAATTCTGTTGCAGCCTACGCAATATCTTAAGTGCTCGCCGACCGCAGCTCTCCCACTCGATAACGCCTCGGGGATAGCCGTCTATAAAATAAAGAATCCGATTTATTACAAGCCAGGATTTTCAATACGAAAGGGTTACACTGATAGTACAAACTGACCGCTATCCGAATGTTACATACATTCGGATAGCGGTCAGTCTTTAAGGAGAATGAGATAAGATATGTACAATACATAGCTTCAGGGAAATCATATTGGAAAATACAACCCGCAGAACAATGTATCTTTTGTTAACACAAAAACCAATCAGGGATCGCTAAAGTTGCGAAAAGACAGGATTGGCTTGCAAAAATTATATTCGCAAACATACCGGACCGGTAGCGAAGTGGACATTATTTTTACAGCTCTTCGAGCAAGGTGGGATCACAATAGCCCGCACAGCCTTTTGTCCGCAGCCATTGTGTCACATAAAGGATACATTACAAAAGCTTCGCCATTCGTAAAGAAGACTAAACAATTTTAAGTCTCCGAGTGCGTCAGACTCCCGAGGGATTCAATAGAATAGAATAAGAAAAGCAAGGGCGCATTATATTTGTAATTTACGGCCCGAGCGACTCAAATTACACCGGGCCTGCAGTGCAGTCAGCATTGCACAAACAAAATGATCACAGGAAGCCTTAAACACCGAGGGTTGAGATGGCGATGCGTCGCGATGAGATAAAGCACGTGACTTACCGGTCGGTCAGCTGTTCGCGGCGTGCCGACAAGTAAACATTGAAGGATGGTGAGGGCGCGCGAGCGAGGGACGTGTGGCCAGGCTCGGCGTCTCCGGGCGTCTGTCGGTCTGGCGTCGGGGCGCGCGTCCCGGCCCGCCATCGATTACTGCCGCCCTCGCCGGCCGCGGCGCGCGCCGCACCACAGGACGACTAATCCCGATGCAAGATTTCATTACATACGCCATGATCGTTGTTATTTGCACCCCGTAATGTTTTTTGATAGTTTACTTAGGCCTCTGGCGACTTTTTCCCATATTTACATGCGTGTTTAGATTCAGAACAGCAATATCATTATGTCGTCTTCTAGGGTAATATTTGATGAGAATATCGATAAACTGATAGACTGCGCCACCTGTTTCGCTCGCTAAAAAGCGAAGATTGTATCTATGGGTTGTGCTTCCTTCGTAAATGTGCGATGTTCGCTTCCTGTATAGCGTAGTGATAAGATAGTATTTACCTTTAATAAAGACAATTCAAGCTCCTTTCAAAACGAATCATTTGAAACAAATGAAAGGCATCGAGCATATATTCTAAGAATCTATAATTCTGTTATTTAAATATACGTAGCTTTAATACAATAAATTTGAATTTATTAACATATATTTTTGTCTACCTTGCCTTGATAGATATCTTATAATTCCCGTTCCTCGGTCTTTCAAGGTGTTTTTGAATTAAATGATTGAGTAGCTTTGTATGTTATTATTAAGATCAGATTATTAGAAACTTTTTAACAATCTGATCTATACGATTAATTAATCGTTCTGTATATAAATTAAGACTTTAATATTTATTAAAGAAAAGAGGTCTTCTATCTCTTTATTATGTGCCTGGAAATTGTATAATAAAATCGTTAGCAAAACATCGACGGCACCGAAGAGAAAATATTATAAGCCTCCGAAACACTGAAGCCTTAAAATAATGAAAAATGTAAAATGTTGTCCTTTCTTTGTGCCGCTATACAATATTGTGAAGGTGATGCTTTAGATTATACTAATCATACAATTGAAAAATTTGTATTTAATCTTGTTTGTTTAATAAACCTAAACGCTTTATTTACATATAAAGCTCAATCATCAAGTAATAATAAACCAGAAATGATTTTATATATTATTAAATAACATATTTAAAAAAAAAACCATTACAATTTAAATAGCTGTAGGTAGGTGTGTACCTACTTTTAAATGACATCTATTGCAACTATCAGTAAACGTTTAAGACTGTAACTTAGTTTTAAGGAATCCTATCTATATAATAGTTAGAACGGTTAGTACCTTATTTTATATTACTATAGACACATACGAAAAAGTTTTACAATGACGCCCATAGTTATTATAACTAGTGAATATTACCAACTTTAAAAAATGTTGTTGTACAATAGATACTTACTGCGTTATTTAATTATTTTAGGTATTATGTAAAACACAGAAGAGCTGAGTATGATTAAATAAGTTGTCGAAAACATTTCTTTTAATCTTCTTCACCGGAGTCACCGCGGTACAACATGTATCGTCCATATCTACATTATTCCGCAGTCGGCAAACGATTAAACGGACGGGGTGAACTTGAGGGGTGGGGCCTAAAGCATGAAAAAAATTGGGGTGGCACCACACGTAGCAAGCCCCTCGCTAATCACGTCGGGCTGCAACAAAAAAATGAAGATTTATTTGCAAATCTGTTGCGTGAACAAAAATGGGTGCGTCTGTAGAGATACGTTTTAACCGGTTCTGAATAAAGAGAAGTTTCGTCCGAAAATATTGAATTCTATGTCTTGTAAAAAAACATCTTACTGATATTATAAACGCGGACATTTGTAAGTATAAATGGATTTCTGTCACTCTTTCACGTAAAATGGCCTAAACCGGTTTCGATAAATTTTGGAATAGAGATAGCTTAAACTCCACTATTATAGGTTACTTAAAAGCTTCTCTCTTAGCATGGGAGTCTAGCGGCAGTTAAAAGCTAGTTTAAGATCAAGGAAATAAATAATTAAAATGTATGATTTTAATAATAACATCTTTATCAATTATTGCTGTTTAAAAATATGGCTACTACTACTAAAATGTAAAACGATCATTTTTTTAAAATTGAATTAATTATTCTTACTCGTATAACAAAAGAACTAATTCTATTTATCTGCGACAGGTTAGGTAGGTATAAAGTAATGATTATTTTGTTGTAGTTTTCTTTTTCTCAGTGTTATTTAAACAGTTTTATCATAATTTTTGAGGTCTTTATCTCAATACCATTAAGTATTCTGATTGAAAGAGCACCTCTTTATCCAGAACCTTATCTCCTTAGCTGTTAATTAACTCCATTAACATTATTCCTAGCAGTTTTACATTTATCTACTGACACTCCTTGTATTACCTTTTATATACAATACATTCAATCAAAAAATTTAACACATTAAAATTCTATAAATTGATAAAACAATTATTAATAATTGACATTGCAACACACGGATACGTCAAAAAATATAATAAATAAAAGTATTGCCTTATAGAAATATATATTGCCAAATGATTGAAACCAGTATCAAAATAAATACTATAAATAAACCATTGCACGTAGAACTGAAATCCACGACTATGGCTACTGCGCCAAACAGTTCCAGTTAGCCTTTAATACTGCGTATACAATCTTAAGCTCTGGCCTACTTCATCCAGCTCTACCATTCACATTACCACATCATTTGATAACAATAAATTATACTTAGTAGAGCGGTATTTAATTAACAAATCCAGTTATATATTGAATATATAACTTATATACAATTTATGTTCTAGTTAGGATAAAATGTGCTGATTGAAATCAGCATTATCATTTTACA
Source organism: Vanessa cardui (assembly GCF_905220365.1). NCBI lineage: Eukaryota > Metazoa > Arthropoda > Insecta > Lepidoptera > Nymphalidae > Vanessa > Vanessa cardui. The sequence goes on from NC_061136.1 coordinate 9,604,413, forward strand.
TTTTATTTTGTTAACTGCAAAATGTTACCTTGTATTGTATGATTGCAATAGCTGAAAATTTAAATTTCGAAAGATAAATATTGACTACTTTATTTAGTTCCGTGTAAAGCAGTGTGTTGATATAAATGCACAAAAGAGGTTACATAACTTCCAAAGGTCTATTTACAAGGCATGAAGATGTCCAAAAACGTGTTAGCTATAACATCGATATTCGGAATACGTCTGCACATTCAAAGGGAATCCTTTGATCTCGACTCCGTTATTGCGTTTGCGCGGGCGGCGATAAATTGATGCGATTTAACTGCAAACATTGCATCAATAATTCTGCCAACAATTACACTGGAAGAACATGCATATCGATATTTTATATAGTCTTTATTAAGAAACGATTGAATTATTATCTTTTTGACTTGCAGTGACATTTGTACTTAATGAGTACTCATGCAGTACTGTACTGTATACATATTACACGCGACTACACTTAATATAAAAAAGGTAAGCACCCACCAAAAGATTTAAAATTTTAAAACTTTATGATTATAGGATACCCAAATAACTAATACCGTCCAATATTTTTGTATAGATGTGAATATAAACTCAGAGTATAATATATAATGTATAAAACATCATATAAATATATGAGCACAATAGGTACTGCCCCGTAAGAATTTCCAGCACGCTGTGGTCTCTATGAATACGAGTAGGTATATATAGAATTATTTTAATTTTCCGTTTCATTAATTATGTTTTTATAGTACATCTTCAATAAGTAGGAATGTTTTTTATAATACATCTTTAGCTGTGGGTACCTACTTATCAAAGTTATTTAAAAAATCAAGCATTTGTCATCAAGAAAATACTGATACTGTGACCGACGGACTCTCTAACTAGGAGATAAACAGGTTTGTATAAAGATTATATTTCGAAGAATCTTCATATATATTCATCAAAAGGGGGCTAAGGATAAGACCACACTGAAATTAACTTATTTATACTAAATGCATTTATGCTTTTATTAATTACATACTCAAAATCGTTGAATAAAACTAATAGGTATGTATTATTTATAATTGGTTGCAGTTAATTAATATTTTGCTCGAAATTCGTATACAATTGTAGCTTTAATTGAAAAAGTACTCATATATTTATGTAACTGACAAAGATATCGACATAAATATTAGCAAATATAAATAAACATCGATAGTATTAGTAACGAATATAGAAACCTAGAATTCTGTACTTGCACGGTATAAATTATATTTATTTTTTTATAATTATTCGTTTTATCTTATCTTTCCATAGCTTTATTCGATATAATAATAATATAACCAACATAGAAGGTATCTATGAAAATTTATAGCTAAAGGAATACTTAAGTATGAAAAAATAAAAGAAAATGTAAGAAAAGGGTAAAATAATTGCCTGCATGTCTGTAATTTTTTTTTATTTTATAGTTATATAAGTATATCGTAAACAATAATGGGATATATTTAAACATTAAAAATATTCTAATTAGACAAATATATTTCTAATCGGTACTTAAATCTATTAAGCTCTAATTAAGCAAGTAGGTACCTACCTACTTCTAAGAGTGTGTAGGTACTATGTAGATATGATATAATAAAACTTATCTATATTGATACTCATGATCTTTACTGAAACTAATTAATCTGAGCAATTAAATGAGCTTTTAAGACTGTTAAGTTGTAATTAAGTAATATTTTTCATACTTACCAAATATAACATTTGCACTATTTTCATCACAAATTTAATAAAACATTAAGCTGTATCACTAAAAAATATATATATTATAATATAATTTACGAATTCTTCAAAAAACACGTAACTATAACATGAGAATAAAAACTTGTTTGACATTTAGGCCTAAACCGAGAAGGCGGCGGCAACTGTCCGACGGCGGCCATCTTGTGGCGCTGCAGTCGTGCATTGCTTAGCGCTCATTGGTTGAATGACGTCACCGCAACCATGTCGATCCACCATTGCTACGAATTTACAAATTTTAGACTTGAATTAGAATAATGAATTTTAGTTTTTAACACATCGACATAAGAGCTAACCGAGTGCAGATTTATAATTGCAGTGTAGTTTATGCATCTATGCTGTTCAATCGGCATTCTTATGCTTGAACTTATCGTTTTGAAACCTTTTAGGATGCATCCTAATAGGGCGAGGGGAACATTTAAAATCCAAAGTGATAGATGACGACGCGCTAAGAGATTTTAATTGCCTGCTGATTTTAGTCACCTGAACTACAAGGTTCAATAGTTTTTAACTAAGTACACCTAAAACTGAAGATTTTTGGTAATTTATTGTTATAGCTTAAACACTTAATAATGTACCTAATTACCTATTACATGCATAATACAATTTATCAGTGTTCAAATTCGCTTCGTGAAAGGGTTTGGCAAGCTCATCTGTGTAGCTACTATCAGATCTTCTACCAACAAACAGCAATAAGTTATTACCATGTGATAAAACGAATGGTTACTATTTCTTATAGTCAGCCAATGTCTATGATGATTACTTACCATCAGGTAGCTTAATTGCACGTCCGTCTACCAATATTATAAATAAAGTTATTTTCTTTAGATTCTTCATTTTAATTTACCTGTTAATTGGCCCCAGGCTCAAATTTCACCTACGTTTATCGATGTAGATACGTAGGTATATTACTTAGTATTAGACAATAATGACGATGAATTTATTACGATTTTTAAGCAAATGAGATTTTTTATTTCTTTTTTAAAAATGAATTAATCAATAAAAGTTTTTGCTGATTCAGTAATATTAGGTACAAGATATTTTATGCAGCTATCACAATTTCTATCTGAATTATTACTTTTATTACGAGATTTAACCGGCTCGAAACGCCGAGTCGTCAGTTTATAAGGCTGGAAATATTGGATTTATCTAAGTTTAACCGGGACTTTTAAGTTGTTAGATTTAAAAAAAAAAGAAATGGGTAGCGTTTACGGGCAAGTGCCTCACAAGCTAAGTACCTACTATCCGATCAAATAGCCCTTCCAACTTTATGAGTAATTAGAAAGTAAATAGGTATAAGTAGTGCATCTGCTTTTGCGTATCCAATTGTGTACTTGAATATTTTCTAATATTGTAATTCTACTTCAAAAATGGCCGCTGAAACCAAAATCGATCAAATCAAACTCAAACTCAAACTCAAATATCTTTATTCAATATAGAAGCATTACACTTTCTTATTGATGGTCAATTGAAACACTACCACCGGTTCGGAAAGAAAATACCCTGACCTGAGAAGAACCGGCGAAAGAAACTCAGCGGGTTTTTTTTTTTTGTTTGTCTTATGTATTATATTATAAATAAACAATTTAATATGAGATGAAATAGCCATGAAATAGAAATAGATCAGAGGGATTATAACAACACGAACTTATACTAGGTACCTATAATCTTATGTACTTAATTATAAATATTCCCCAGGGAAATACTATTTTTGGGAACTATCACTGAAAATAAATTAAGATAGACGTAGATAAACGCATTAATTAATAAAAAAATAATTCAAAAACCCAAAATGTGATGTAACAATTTATTCTCTTGCACGCAGAGGTCAAAAGATATTATTTATTACAACGAAATTACACGTTCCTGTCTAATGAAGTCCTGTCATATATTTATCCTAAATAATTAAAGACCACCGCGCCTTAACAACTGTATCTCGCTTTGTAATACCGACTCTATTTTTTTTATAAAATTTATTGTTATAAAAATTGGAATAAAAATGGTTGACGGGCGGAGGGATACGCGCATCTGTTGTTCCCTTTATTTATGTGATTGGTCTACAGATTAGTCCCATATATTTGTAATTTTTATTCGAAATCGCCAATTTATGGTTATTATCACCGATTCCTTCCCCGACTGGTTACGAATGTTGAAAAGCTTTTGTTTATACCTACCCGCTTGAGGATTTATGTCTTCGATTCGAAGGAATTTCTATTTATATTTCGTTACCTAATACGTAAATTTTATTCAAAGTACCTACTTACATAATATGTTTGGAAAAAAGGATTCATTTAATATTTTCTTAAAAAGCATTAGCACTATTTAATATAATGACGTTTTTAATTAATAAGACTTACAGACGTGTGTTCTGAATTTTTTACCGATTACACATCAGATATACCTGCTTGAATATTAATCTCGAACCGTATATATGAACAAAAGTCTTCTTTTAGGGAATCAAGCGTCAAAACACAGCCACATTCTTAGCTAGAATCATTTTATACGTACAACGACTATATTACATCTTCAAGCGCGTTGAGTTTCCGCTGAGGTCATTGCACCTACTATTTTTACTCTATCAACGAAAAACCTCTTAATTCAAGGGGATAAGAGTTATATTTGTACGCTGTGCAATTGCGTATCTATGTAGACGATCACAGATGCAGATATTCGTGACGTATGACATGTGGCCTTGACCCGACAGATGACGGATTCCGTCCTTGCGGGGTCGACGACTGAGCTATGTGGGTTGCCTACTTAGCGCCTTATCTTTTGTGCCTATTGTACGTCGACAATACAAGACGCTACATTCTATTAAAAGTGAAAAACGTTTATACATTACATAGTAAATCATACTACGTCGATTTGATCATTTTTTTTTTCTTGATCATAGCGTCTATACTGATTATTAACATAATCTGTAAATAATAACGACGTGCTATTTAAATACAAATAAAACAAGATTATTAATAGTATTTAACTGGCCTTTGCATATTAAACTTTATTGCACTACGACTAATACTAAACGTTCATGCAACATTGTTTTAAAATCTAAATAACAAATACGAGGTATTCTAGATAATGTAATGCCGTGGGAGGTATTTGAAGTCTGCTCCACGAAAAATTATGGTAAAACACACTTTACTCGTAATTGAATGTGCCTTTGCATTGACTTTTAAATGTAATATATTTAAGAAAACTTCGCTCTTCAAAGGATATGGCAATCAGAATAAATTAATAGGGTCGTACAATAGATAGAGCCAGTAATTCAATTAGCATTTTTACTGATGATTTTTGCGTAATTTAAATTTTTATCTTCTTAAAAAGAATTTTTGGAGAAATATTCTTTTATACATCGTTGTATTATCTGTAATTCATCTCTTGATAGTCACGTTTTTGATTATGTGTTGAAAGTGTAGTTCTTAAAATTTGCAATTATATAGAACCTTTTTATACAGGTAACGAAAAAGATCAGCTGTCAAAAATAAAAAATGTTTAGTGAAGACCCTAGCTCAGGTCGTATTCCTATTCTCAGTTAGTGCTTTGTTTTTTTTCCGCTCAATAAGAGTGCTCGGATCGTCTGAATACTTTTTGTTTCTTGTACCATCTCAGTAATTGAACTTTCAAAAACAAAAGGTTCGACGTAACGATATTGTATCCCTATACAAAAAGCTGAGCCGTTTGAACTTGTAAGCAACTGCCCTTAGATTATTTATACATATATCTAGATAGAACACTTCTACAGTAGAACCAAACACCTACGAGCTAACTTTATTATGTTAGTGTGAGTTACACCTACGTCTGACACTAGCCAAAACGTCATACTTTAGTACTTAAGTTTGTGTGTTTGTCTTTAGTACGTAACTTTAGTTTGTGTGTACTTAGTTGCCTGCTGTGGGCAAATATTTTTTTCTAAGCGTTCTCAACTGTGACAGATAATCTAGACTTATAGTTTTTTATATTAAGACACTATCGTTAGCCGATCAGATATTTTTTATATTATTAAAATAACGGAACTTGCTTTATAAGATATAAAGCAAGTGCGTTATGTAAGTAAGTATTTAAAATGAATAATCACAATGTTACGTTATTTACGTCTAATGAAGCAATTCTGACCGCATCTTGAAATTCTACCAAATTAGTCCAGAATTTTATTAGCACTAATAAACAAATTGCAGTCAAACGCATTGCATTCAATTCAAAAAGCAGGTAGTTGACCGAATTGTCACACGCTCTGAATGTAATGAGTGCAGTAATAGAAGTCGTATAAGATGTTTATTGGTATGACCATGATAATACCCGCGGATACAAAACTTGCGGAAATTTTGCGAAAGGAAAACAGTATCCTTTTTCTTTTCTATACCATATTTTTATATACTAACTAAAATTTTAACTTATTATAACTTTTAAAAGACTTAAGTGATTTAGATGGAACAAAGACTAAACTATACCTACCATAGAATACTTTTTAATGTACCTAGTAGACGTTTCTAATTGATTAATTAAACATTATACACATTTCCTATATTATAAATTTCTAATTTTTACTCTTTTTAAAAAAACTTACAGAAAAAATAAATGTTGTGTGTTGTGTTTCAATATCTTGCAAAATTTATAAACACACAACAGGCAGTCAGTTATGAATACTATCTATTAATTAAAGTTTACGAAAATAGTTTAAAGAAATATTTTATGGAAGATTTAATGTACGATTGGTAGGTAGGTTAAGGTATAAACTATAGAATCCGAAAGTATGTAGATCTTATTTAAAGTCTCGTCATTAAAATTAAGCTCTTTAACTTATTATAATTAATGATGTTTGATATAAAGAGAAATAAATGAAATACCTCGGCTTGATCACCCGTCGGATATTTGCGTAATATTAATTGGATATTTTGGCTTCATCACGAAATGTCGACTTGCTATGACATTGCCTTAGCAAACATCGTCGTCGGCCACGAGCTTGCCAAAAATCCCAGCTGCGAAGAATCACGTCGTACACTGAATACTGATCATGTACACGTTATTGTTTTCGATTTTTTTACTTTCGTCCCCGCGACACCGTAGCCGTGGATCTATTGAATTTTTCATGGCGCTCTTTATTGGAATTTCTTATGAGCTCCTCTGATAACTGCGCTTAACGTCTATCTATATGATCGAATGTTTCTTTCGAGGAAGGAAGTTTCGCCAATTATGTGTGTCATTAGCATACATTCCCTATCCAATAAGGCGCTCCTTTACGAGCTTCTGAATCGCTTTTATTCGTCTAATAAATATAAATGGCTAAATATTATGCATTTAAGTGTTCTTATCACAATAAAAATCTTCATATTTATTAAAGTATCGCGATGTTAATGTACATTCAAATTTGCATTATTTTTGTTGTTGTTTATTAGATTATTTTTTATGGAATCATATATTTTAATAATCATAATGATAACGAATAAAATGTTGCATACGACAATAGTAAAAATTGAGACATTGTTAAGTAAATAACTCATGATTATCTTTACATAAAAATAGGTAAAAATCCATATAAAGCAATAAACAGACCAATTAATAGATGATTTCAAGTATAGTGACTCTCGTCATAATATCATTGAATTATTTGGTGATATAAAACCTTGTATATTGCGTTCTCACTTTAACATATAAAGAATATAACATGCTAGAAAAAGCAAACATTGCACGCAATTTCATTTATTAAGGAGCTGTTCAATCGCTTCTAATAGTAAAATATCTTATTTATGAAGGCCCGTCGCATATTTTTATAGATGGCAAAACTTAAACGATACTCATTAGTATCGCAAGTCTCTTACATTCAATTTTAAAACGTAAAATTTCATCAAGTTTAGAATTCTAAACTACAGGAATGGAATAACATTAGTTATAATAAACTACGAGTGGATTATAAAAATAAAGAAGGCACTTCACTAAATGAATAAACAAAAGCTAGAGGAAATACGTTCGATAAGAAACGATCAAATAAAAATAAACGGAACATTTTCAGTGTTTAATTATTTTAACATGCGATTATAGAAACAAAATCCTACCTATGTTTATATTTTAAAAAAAAATCCAACAGTTACGTAACCAAAAGTCACTTATATTAACTTCGAATATTTAAATATCGAATTGTAGAAAAAAATATATATATTCAAGATAGGAAACTGAATTCACAGATACAAGGGAATGTACTAAGTTTAGATTTCGTTCATTCACAAAAGTCGCCGATCAATAACGGGCGTCGTTCGAAAACAACTCGTATATTTATCGACTGGAGATATTTTTTTCGTTTTCTCTCGTTACGGATGTAAGCCTCTTTGGTACGGGGAATAGACTGATGTAGGACGTGCAAATAAACATGCTATTTTTATCGCCGCAAACCTTTATATAGTTGCGGTCGATTTCTCCTCTTTATCTTCTCAAAGCGGTGTTTGCTTTATCATGAATAAAAAGAAAGGTATGCGGGTGTCAAGGTACTTTATAGGGTCTATAAACTATAATACTACTGTTTGATATTTATGATTCTTCCTGATATTTACCATTTTGTGCCCTAAAAGTTAGGTTTGTCGAAATTATAATTATCTATTTAAGCCTAGTAAGAAGTACAGTATTGATTTACTATCATAAAAAGAATACAGCACACTATAAAAATACATATATATAATCTATCTTGTAATGGTTGTATGTTATACGTTGTATCTTATAAATATTCTCATTTTATAGAAATTAAAATATAATTAGTTCCAAAATGGAATAATAAAATGCAAGAAAAAGCTGGTTTTATCACTCTGCTGTAATTCAAATGAGTTCAGTATGTGTTGCACGAGAATAACACGTTTGTTTGTACTAAAGAAAATTTTCGATTCGATAAGAGATCGTAAAACATTGGTCCCTACGCCATAAAATCGTGACGACCCTGCTACGCGAAAATGACCTTAAAAAGCAAACATTATGTGCCCATGGAAGTTTTTTTGCATGATTCGTCACGGCTGTATTGTTTTATGATGGAAGGGTTACCGAGTTATGTAATGTAACAATAAACGGTTTGGAGACAATAATTTTTAATAGAGCAGAAATTTATGGTCGTTTTGCGGAGACATTTACAGCTGATGAACGAAAAACTTAACATTTCGCGGCCCAGATATCTCAACTTTTAGTCTTTATAAGTGCTATAAAAATTGTGTACGTAAAATACTCAAGTAACATACTTATATATACGTACTATATATATACAAAGCAGTTTCCCAATATCGGTTAAATGTAAGAAATTTCGTCTACGTAATATCTCAAGCGATTTGCTAAAATTTTCTCTAATTTCCTTCATACTCTTAGAAGGGTAGTTATTCGTTATTAGTTACAGAAGTACCCTATAAATAATCGAAACTCAAAGTTATTTTCACTGCTTACTACTTTGAATGACTTTAGTTAGACCCGAGATCGGAAGAACCACAACAAATGGAAAACAAGGCTTTTAAGGATTTGTTTTTATCAGTAGGCATTAAGAAAACAGTTTTATTAACATAATGTCACACTTCTTAAAATTAATTTACTATCAATATATATGTATATACCTACCGATCTACAGTAGATATCAAGATTATGTTATGTATCTAAGTAAAAAAAATGAAAGTGTTTTTCTTTCACAACATAAAGCTTATGGAATTCAATGGGGTTTGCATCCGCTATGGGGAAAAATGACGACTATTTTTATATCAAATTACAAACGATAATATATGTAGGTAATATATACACATAAGATTTGTACCTACACGAACAGCGACTATAATGTAACATGTTAATATCCTAAAACGTCATAAAATATTACAAGTTAGTGCTCTGTATTTATTTAATTTAAAAATAATGATGTTAACATTTTAAGTATCCATAGGTAGATTCTTGTTTTTTTCGGTTTATTTTTTTACGAAATTCCATTTGAACTTTCTTAAGATAATATGATTATATATTTGAATGTTATGCACTGGTGTTACCTACTAGGAAACTAATCATATTCATGTAATTTTAAGAATTCGCGAAATCTTCATACAAATAACACGAAATCGTCGTCGGTAGAGCAAATATTGAAAAAGCAATGTGAGCAAGACAAGTTCTTTCATTAAGTTTGGAAAATAAAAACAATACAAGTGAAAAGGGTATCGGATACCGTGGCGCATATTCGACGGAGAAAATTTCCTATTATGATCCCTTCCCTAACGTCAACTGTATAGGTCAACGTTTCTATAGCAATCGTCTGCCATCCTTATCCTTAGTGTTCACACAAAGTAATATCGATAACTTCATGCAAAATATTATCATTTGCCATATATATTATAAAGTATATTTATCTTTAAAACTTTTAATACCTTTTAATGCCAATTCTGTCTTAATAACTCAAGTCGCTAATCTTCTGTATTATTGATAATGTATATTTACACAAGTAAAGATATTAGATAATAAAATTTGTAGGCTATATATAATATAAATAATATTACCTCTTTTTCATGGGTACTCATAAACATTGTGATAGTAAGATAATATCGATAAATTGAGTTTTCGTCCCATCCCTAACTCAGCCCGCACACCAAGCAGTACAGACATACACGTAGACACTAACACAGGGCCGCAAATACGTTTATACAAAGCTTAAGGTACGTATTTAGAGACATAGTTTTTATCCGCGACCAAGAGTGGAAATTTCAATAAAAATGTAAATTTTTCCCGAGCAATTTTCTCACCGTGTCCCCGGTTATTGGGTCCTGCTGCATTATGCTAAGTTTGCTTTTTTATAACACGTAGAATTATTAAGCAGCTCTCCATACAGATCGATGGATACGTGGATTAATTAACCAATAGTCAAATATTTAATAACTATTATAATGTAAGTCATAGGATATACGTTTGTAGATAATGCAGTCAGTAAGATATACATACAAAGGATAATAAGTGATAATAAATATGAATGTAACTTAAAACTAGAATCTTTTTAACGTATTAATATCCCGAGTCTTAGTTTATTTATTTTCTCTTTTGTCAAATTAAACAGAACATTAAAAAACAAAACACATTTATAAATAATGCAAAAACGATAGAATACGTGCAGCAGTGGGTTTATAAAACCTATATCTTATATGTACTTATATGTACTGAACCGATGAAAATATTAATTTGAAAAAGTAATTATATTATGAATCTACTATAACAAATCAGTTAGATTTTGTCTTCACGTTTAAATGACACGATAAACAAGTTTTAATCGTTGTAATACACGACAAGTACAAAGATTTGCATCGCGTTTAAAACTTTCCGCTTAGTTGGGGCGACGTGGGGGTGAAAAGGGCAGGGAGACAAAGAGGGCGGATTAAGGACGCTCGCGTCGAGGAAAGAATACACAATTAGCTTTCTTCTACCTGCTATACGCCAACCAGTTTAATTTGATCTTTAAAATTGCTTTCAACGTTACTTCTTGATACGTATTTCGTATGTATTTAAATATCCGGAGTTTATTTAGAAGCTGGACGGTTTGTTAGGATTTTTTTAAGCGGGTCCGGAGGTTCGTAGCGTGGCCGGAACTGAGGGGATCGATCCTCCCGGATTGTCGTTGGCATTGTCGAAAAATCTAAATTAGGTACTTAGTATTCAAGCGAGTTAAGAATGAAGTAGGCATGCTTGTAGGAAGTCGAAAGTCGAAAGATAATGGATGTTACTTATTGGCTCCTGTCTTTCTGATCCTTGTTATTGAACACGCATAAATATACACATAAATACATTATTTTTTACGATTATTTAAAAATTATCTTTATAGACGAAGCCGCAAATGCCTCAGTCTCAAAATAAAACGAATAAAGGCGTGTTCAAAATAATAACAAAGACATTAATTTTCCACGGGTATACGCAGTCTTATTTTAAGGAGAATAAGCAAAGTGATAGGAGTCCTAGAGGCATTTCATGGTAGCGTGATCTCTTTCTGGGCGAGTGAAGAGTGTCATGATCCGGATGGAGCCTGCGGAACGGAAACGTGAGGAAAGTGACTTCACCAAACCGCTCCAACGAAGAACCTGAGCCCAGAGAGAGAGAGGTGGGGCAACCATCGGGCTGCCACGGGAGTAAGAGCAAGCGAATTATTGGAGACCCCTTTGACTTTGAATGTGTGGCGCTATTTTATTATGGCTATTGGTAAAAGGCATTTTACAAGCGAGATATATAAAAAAATGATAAATAAGCAGCTACCTTACTCCACCATATAATAGAGACGTTTTGGATCCAAATATCCAGAATTTGATCTAAAAATACTAAAACGAGTTTTATGAAGATATATTTTATCAATACTGAGTTCAATGTGAATTATAAATAACTACAAAATATAATTAAAAAAGAGCAATGTTTACCACGGAATTACGTAGGGCTGCCGTTGAGGATGCAGAATGAAACCGAACGAATTTAACTTATACGTTTATTTAAATAATTTAATTTAACAATTAATTATTTCTAATTTATAATATACGTGACAGTCTGTTCGATGTTAGAACAAAAAGTGAAGTTCTGTAGTCTGAATTACATATTTATATACGAAATCGGTAAATCACTGAATGGTCCCCACGGTATGGTGATTCTTGGTAGCGCTCGATGTTCGGGAGGTCTTGCGAAACAAAGCAGCGACACTGGCAACAGGTGGTAGCTTCAAGGAATGCATGGTGTGATTATTTCTCACGGTATGGTAATTCTTGGTAGCGCTCGATGTTCGGGAGGTCTTGCGATTATTTCTTAACAACTCCCTCCGCAGGATCAGCAGCTATTTGGAGACTTTTGTCGAAAATAGTGCTGATAGAGACATAGGATCTCTGGGGCTGTCCTGGACTTCTTGTGTTCTGGTTGCCTCATTGTCCTTCTGGTTGGTATTTCTTAAATGCATACATTTGCGACGAATGAGGACGATGCTAATAGTGAGTACTGATGCACCGATGAGTAGGTAGACAGGTATAGTCGTGTGATAGAGCGTGTCTAAGTTCGACAATTCCAAAGTCACTGGTTCTTGAGAGGCAATCCTGGTATTGGTTGAATGTAAGTGAGTCAAATCTATACTGTTCAATTTCAAGATGTTCTTCGCTGTCGCTTTGTATGGATCTTCATTACTATATTCTATATTCAACATTTTCAAAACTTGTCCTTTTACTTGATCATGGTGGTTAGTGATGGTGAAGATGGACGTTTGTAGAGCACACCCTTTAGGTATTTCAGCTAGATAGCTTCCGAGAAGGTTTTTGTATTGATCTTGAGAACAGGTTAAATGAACTTTCGTTAAGTTGGGAAAGCTCAGAACATAGTGACGATCATCCAATTGTTCCATGGCTTGAGAAGATAAGATTACTGGAGTAACCCGACAGGTTTCATGGATATGTTGCTGGAGTATAAGATGTTGAATGCAGCTCGTTTGCTCTCCATAGTGTCGGTTTAAGTTGTCCTCGCAAAGATGACCGTGACTGTACTTCGGACATTCTGTCTCTATATACAGTAGATCTTTCTCGTTAATTGCTACGTATGGATAGGTAGGGATTATAATTTTATCATTACTATTAGGGGCTAAGGACAATTTGTAAAGGATGTAGTTATTGGGATTCATGATTGGAAACTTAATTACCAAGATTATATCATTATCTTTATAATAATATCCTAATCTTAATAGATCTAAATATTCCCTAAAATTAATATCTAGCACTACATTTGAATTGTATAAACCTTTTAGTTTATTTAACATAACTATATAAGTGTCGTAATCGAGAACGGAATAATGGATGCTTTTAGCTCTTATGAATGCCAATAGATTCTGTAGTTTTGACAACTCTTGTGACAAATTGTCTATGTCATCACCTAGTATTGTAAGTAGCTGGGCTAAATGAAAATACTTAATTGCATCTTCTTCTTTCCTAACATCATTATCTAAGATGGTTTTAATAATGTTCTCTATTTTCCTCTGGTTTTCTACTATCCTATCTGTAACATTTGAACTCTGAGATGCCCACTGCTTGCTTAAACTTATTTGATGATTTATTTCAATGGCTAAGTTATTTTCGTTCTTTTGTAGAATAGCAATGGCATTTTCGTACTTTAGTGCGTCCGTATAATCTAAATTTCCGGAGATTAGGTACCCGTTTCAGGCGCGACTTGGGTACGGGTCCTCTCTTTCTCTTTGTATAAATATGTATAGGTAAATCTGTTACAACCGTATCGTTCGTATAGCGGGCAGCTAATTTCTGTCTATTAGCTAGGGGATTTCTGACATAGATTCGTTGATCAGGTGCATATGTTTTATTTTTTATGCCATTTCTATTAATGTTCTCGGTTATTTCAGTACGACGCTGAAGGGCGGTTTCATTAATGATTTCGTATACCTTTAACATTCGCTTACGGTGATCTAGTATATATTCCTGCAATAGGTGCTCTGTTAAATAAGGATCGTAATAATCGGCATATTCATCGTATATAGAATTGTCAATGAAACTATTGTAATTTACTTCTTTAGATTTAAAGTAGTTCGTAGGGGGTGGGTTCCCGGATTTTGAACCTTGCGATAAAATAGCTAAATCGTTATATAGAGCGGTCTCATCTCGTTGGTCCGCGAAGTTGTTCACTAAAGCAGTTCGAATGCCTTGCCAGTCGGATGGAATCCCATTAGAATTAATTAAGCGAGCAGCAGAGCCTGTTACTTTGTTAAGAATTCCGTTGAGAAGAGCACACCTACTTAATTCACTACTACTATCACTACAAAACTGTCCTACCAATTGATCACATAATTTTAAAAATCTAGTAAGTACATTTGGGTTCCCGTCGAACTCGGGTACCAACCTTAAGGCTTTATAAATGGTGTCTAACTCAGACATTTCCGTTTGTTCTTCTATACTACTTAAACTAATATCTCTTCTATTATCTACGAAAGTTTGCCTACTACTAATAACTATCCTAGGTTCCTTCGATTTTCTTAAATGAAAAATCTTGGCAAATTTTATTAACACACAGGTTAGTTAGGCTAGGATTGAGCAACCACTAAAAAGAATCTAGTGTACTCACATGAACATGTTTCGGTCTCTCTGCGTTATCGATGTCTGGATACCTCTCGTGCAGCACTACTCGTAGATTCGGATGCTACGGATGCAGCAGCTAGACAAGCTACGGCGGGGCTTCACGCGATTACGGAAATCTTCTACGCGAAACGTTCCGCGAGCATCCTACCGACTGCGCCAATTACGTAGGGCTGCCGTTGAGGATGCAGAATGAAACCGAACGAATTTAACTTATACGTTTATTTAAATAATTTAATTTAACAATTAATTATTTCTAATTTATAATATACGTGACAGTCTGTTCGATGTTAGAACAAAAAGTGAAGTTCTGTAGTCTGAATTACATATTTATATACGAAATCGGTAAATCACTGAATGGTCCCCACGGTATGGTGATTCTTGGTAGCGCTCGATGTTCGGGAGGTCTTGCGAAACAAAGCAGCGACACTGGCAACAGGTGGTAGCTTCAAGGAATGCATGGTGTGATTATTTCTCACGGTATGGTAATTCTTGGTAGCGCTCGATGTTCGGGAGGTCTTGCGATTATTTCTTAACAACGGTTCGTACCTGCGATCTTAAAAATAAATAAATATTTATTACTAAAGATAATGTCACATTAAAAAAGGTATTTTCCTCCTTAGCAATTCATTTTAACAAGTTTTACTCGATAAAATACTTAAACCTAACTCTATTCGTAAAAAATGAAATCGTCGTCTTAAAGTCTATTTTAGATTGTTCGTTATTACGTCATAATTTAATATTATAATTTAATTTCCCACGAAGCGTATAAAATACGCTAAAAATAAAGAATGATATTAAATTAAAACAGATGGGTTTAAATTTAGACCGTAATATATAACAGTGTATATAAATGAAGCTAAAATTTCTTAATACCTTCAAAACGTTGCGGGCTTACCCTTCGTAATAAGCTAGCTCGGTCCGTAGGGAGGATCTACAAGTGATTTAAAGAGATTGTCAGTTAATGACCTCGCGTCGGCCACAAATTCAGCCCTTTCTCGGTACCGTCAGAGCTAATGGTGTCTTTATCTCTACCTTAGGCCACTGAGCATCCGACACTAAATACGAAAATTTACGACGCCAAGTATATCGGAAACTGTATTCGACGGAAGGTTGATTAAGACAGTTTTTAAAGTTTTTAATGTGCTCCTTTATAAGAATATTTAAAATTAACCAAAACATAGATAACTTAACATAACCGGCGTTTAGGTAACGGTATGTAATCTGTTATCAAATTTTATATCTAAATAAGCTGCATCCCATATTTGTGTAATTGAATCGTTGTTCTATATGAGTTTTGTTAGTCGTTGCCTACAAAGAAAACGAGGCAGCGCTAAATTGGATTATCGACATTAAAATACGAAACAATATACTCTATGATCAATCGAGATGGAATTGGTTATTTTTGCAACATTAGATTATATTTATACGCAATAAATTTTTATAGATATATTGTATCTGCGTTATTATAAGAGCAATGCATAATAATCAAACAAGGGAAATAGACTCTATGAAACAAGAAAAAAAAAATCCTAAGGCTATACCTGCTTTGTATTTAAAAAATATAATAAGTATTAAGATACTCGAACGACTGATTTTTCTTGTTTATAAACTTCTATATAATAATCATAATGTTGACATTAAGGAAATAACTAAATATAAAATTTCATAAATGATAAAAAATAAATGTTAAATGCCTAGACTAAATACTCAGTTACATTAACGTCGGCGGAGCGTTGAGAAAAACGATGACGATAATCTGCAACTCGATTGCAAATTAAACCACAAAAATAATCACCCTTCCAATATAAAATGTTCAGAGCTTTAAATATTGAACTTATAGCTCCGATATCTCCATAACAGGTTCGCATTCATTCTCTATTGCATTGAATCCATTGTATATGTATGGACAGTTGACTCGGAATCGCCGAACGATCGGCATGTTCCGTACAATATATTGGTGTTTGATCAACCGTACATAATCGCCTTATTCGGCGTTCTTCCCACACCTTATGTCTACGAGAATAACAGACTAAAAAATACTACGTATAAATATGTATATCGACCGAAAACGCTTACGTTCACGCGGCATCGGATCGAATAAAGTTATTCGATTCTAACTTCTTATATGAACATTCTATGGCTTTTATGATCTGAATTAATGTCATAATTGCGGCAGTTTTGGATAAAATAAATCGATATGGCGCTCTTAAATAATACCGCCCGCAGTTTGACCGTTTGAAATGGTATTTTATCCATTCTGTCTTGGTCTACTAGATTTTTTTTTAACTTTGCATATTTAATTCCCTTCGCCCGCTGCGCTAGAACAGCGGTGGCTCAACGTTGATTGGCCGTTTATTATTAAAAAGAGATAGACAAGGCCATTTAAATGTATAGACATTTCAAAAGTCACTGTATTGATATATGGACTATTGGAATCCAGTCTTTGTAATTAATTTGAACCCCGAATTATAAGATTGATAAACAATTCAAATACTCGCAAAAATGTTTCAAGACTCATTATATTTATTTAAACTTAATTTTAATAAAAGTAGTAGAAAAAGGAAAGCTTTATACTAGGGATATAATATATTATGCAAATATATTTTTTTAAGATAATTTTAAGAGGAACTCTTGGAATGACGCCAACAAAAGGGTCTGTGTCTAAAAAAATATAAATAAATTTCCACCTGTCGCAACCTCCCAAGTTGTTATATTTAAAGTAAGAAAATTAATTACACACGAAGCGTATTACCTGAAACGTAAACCCTTTCTATTGTGCAAACATTCTAATTTCGTTCCAGACTGTCTAGATATTTTAGACCAGGATCGTCCAGCTTAATGGGACCTGTCACTTTTGGCGCTTGGTTGCCTCATTTGGAACCTAGAAAAGGCACTTCACGACACGTGGCAGATCATTTGAATTTGGTTGAATTTACTTATGTATATCTTACAAAACAGAACAGAGTATCGTAGGTATAGATATACCTAGCTAGGTTCTAGTCGTTTTATGAAATTGCGAGCTATGCCCAAGGGAGAGCGTCTGGTCTAAACACCTCGTATTGTTTCCGTTTTATCTTTATTTTACATTGTTACGTAAACTTTATACAATATGAACGCTTTGTCTAGAAATTTTATGCACTATTTACACTCGTACTATAATTTTTTTGCATATTGATTGTTTTGTTTTATTATTATTTATTTTTAAGAAATAAAACCTTTACGAATTTTAACTTCTTTTTTTTATTTTCATTATTCATGAAATTATTTTCATCGATGTTTTCGTAACGTATAATTTTCTGTCATGAGTCCATTTTATGTATCTTCTTTCTTACATCCCTGCGATGTTCAACTCAGATAATTGCCAATTGCGGTTATAAAACCGGATTAAAACTAGTTCCTTAACAAATACTTGTGCGTTAAATGCAAATTATCAACGTTCAAAAGAAAGTTGGTACGCAATAACTATCGTGAATCACCGGTTATAAAAAATTCAAAGTGGACTTGTTATAATTTTGACTACACAAGGAATGAATAACACGTCATTAATATTTTTGTGTAAGCATTCACTGTCCTCTCCTCAGTAGGTATAATAAAAACTCTTAATAAATACCTACCAGTAAGTATTTACCAGAAGT
This sequence comes from Vanessa cardui, assembly GCF_905220365.1. NCBI lineage: Eukaryota > Metazoa > Arthropoda > Insecta > Lepidoptera > Nymphalidae > Vanessa > Vanessa cardui. The sequence continues at coordinate 9,622,909 of NC_061136.1, forward strand.
TTAAGATATTTTTATTTTACTACATATATTAAAGAAAATAAACTAATTAAAACAACAGACAAGGTAAGCTATAAGTTTTAATGAACTTTTGTAAAAATGTATTACAGCGATATAATACGATCCAAAACAAGTATCTATCACGTAGACATAGAAAATTGTCCCCATAGATACGAGCCGACTATGTACCATAATGTCCTATAATTATTGTCCACACAAACGCCACGCTATTTCTTCTCTCCTGGTACTTTATCACATTAGCGAGACTCATAACACTATATTCGTATGAAATATATCCTTAACTGCGAGAATATAGTCTACAAGGGAATAATTGTCATTAGTTTTAGGGGGTAGAGGTGAAATTTGTAGGGATATGTATTGGGGTCGGGTTTAAAACGGAGGGGTTCTAATGGCTGGTCATCGTTGCTGCTTGACCGAGGGGTAATTTAGAGGCAGACAACGGACACATTTGCATCACAATGACAATCGGATCTCGTGGAGCGTCGGGGCTTCCGTCCGATGGATAAGCTGCATCCATATGGAAGGTACCTTCGTACATAACGATTTGAATATAGACAAGGCGTCTGCGAGTTACAATTATTATTAATAAATTATTCAAATTGAAAAAAGCAAATGAACTTAAATAAACGTCATAGATCGACACAATTGCAATTTATTTTAAATACAAAATATAAATACTATATACGACCTTATATTGTTGTGTGTGTCTAATTTCATAAAAATTCTGCCACGTGTACACATGGAATACATTCTATCAACCTGCTTTGGAACAGCGTGGTGGAATATGTTCCAAATCTTCTCCTCAAGGACACCTCTGTCCTTAGTCCAGCAGTGGGAAATTTACAGGCTTTTGTTGTTGTTGTTGTATATAAAGTAAGATGCTGTTTATTTACGCTTTATGCATCAAGAATCACACTCAATTCTTTACTGTGAGAACGAAATTTAATATAGTTTTAATAAAATATGTCACGTAGACACTGAACGATCAATATACTTGATTCCGAATGGCGCCGATGTATCGGACTGTGCGAGAAATGTCAATTATTGCTATAAGAAAACCACGCGTACTGTACGGAACCCGCAATTGCCTACGATATTTATTTATAATTTCATTATGATATTAATCCAATTAATATTTCAATTTTCTACAAGATACCAAGCTAGTAAATTCATTGTATCAATAATTAGAGTAGCTAGTAGTCGATTCGATTAAAAAAGCAATTCTAAACGTTAGTTGGTGGAATGAAATTTGAAATGAAACATAAAATATTCATGGTAGTTAATGATTAAAATATAAAAATTCTAAGTGAATACATTACAAAATATGCATACCTATTTTGTTTATCAATGCACACAGCGTTCGCAATCAGACGTAATGGGCTGATATACGAGCGGGCCGGGACGTAATGCCTACATTGAATGCAGACGGATGCACTTGTGTGCCCCTTGCAAATGAGCGTGGGCCCGCCGTGCGTAATGTGCTCATGATATATTCATATTTGTAATATTCATACGAGCCATATCATAAACGATCATTTGATATTAAACCTTATTTGAAACAAATCAACGAATATCAAAATTCAAGCTTGATATTACAGAAGTAATCCCTACTAAGATGATAGCTTTTTAGAAGGATTTAATGTGTGTAAAACTTGAAAATGTTGTTTGTAAATCAAAAAAATATTCTTCAAATACTTATAAAAACAAATACCGTTTTGAAACAATAGACTCGTACAACAATAACAGTTCTACATTTAGTCGGATACAAAAAGCTTAAAAAAGTAACAATGATCCTTACAATGAACCATTCAATCCTTTCGTCAAAATATGTGTAGGATAGACACTTCCTTATTGCGTCATAAATTTTACAAGCGCCGTACAAATCTTTGGAGACAATGAGTTTTTATTAGATTTATTGACGAGGACTTCAAAGAATGTCAGTGCTGTGACTAAACCATTATATGTCAAAAAGCCGCGAATTGATTTCTGTTTACGCTCTAACGGCTAGACTTATTTCGATAAGGTTTAGTACAGTACGTTACGTAATAAGCAAAGGCTGGCATATAAATAAATATATAAGTTCATTTTAAATAAATAAATAAATATTGCAATATAAAAACGACTCTATTTATTTTCTTCAGCAATATAAAATTATAATATAGATTATATATTTCCATGCACCAATTAAAACATTTAAGACCGAATATCAACCTGCCAATTTTAAATGTTTTAGTTTTTATAAACAGAATAATAAGATTTTTAAGTTAATAATATCAAACGTATAATATATTTTAAAGCTGTCGAGGCAATATGCCGCCCGACAATTCCGGCGCTTTACACTTCAAAGTTAGGCGCGACTCTAAATTAGGGTAATCTTGCTCTATGTTGCCAGCCACCTACCGGCTGAAATTACTTTTAACCTATTCCGTATGTACCATGATTAAAGACGAATTTACGTCCACTCATCAACAATAACGTACTCTGACGAATCGACAATTGGTAATAATTGGGAATCGACCATCAATAGCTTCATCGCTTATGTGTGAAAAATAAGATGTTCGTACCAATTTTATGGCATCGTTAATTTAGTTATGGTATATATACGCATCATGAAAGTAATATTAAATGATCTCATCGAACATTTTGTGGAAATTAAAAATAACTTATTTTTAAAAAAGCGTAGTCGCTATAAATATTTAACAAATACGAGTAAACATCTTTGTAATGATCGTACTAAAAATAAAGATAACTCCGCCTGCGACAGCTCGTACGGTACCGAACGTCCTACACGCATGTCATTAACAAATTACAAAAGTCATTAATCGCCATTAAATGTGGCACAGAAGGCCATCGCTTATGTCTAATGTCATACCTATTACGTGTAACGATTGTAATGGATTATTGACATGCTTTCAATTTAAAAAATCTTTCGGTTTTAAAAGTGCGTACCTAATTTGTTTTTAGTTATGTAGATATGTAACATATTTAATGCATTTTATACACGTAATTAAGCAATAACTTAAGGGGAATATATTGCGTTGTTGCGTTTAATATAACTTAAAATTTGTTGTGGCTTTGTTGTTAATATCGTTTTTTATTACTATATCTATGTCTATTCAATGTCCTTCTGGAAACACGTAATATAATACTCGCCTAGTTGGAAAACTTGTTTAATTCCCGGAGAAACATACAACGATATTGTTTCAAAATTATTGCCGACCAATACCAGTCTTTTCTTCGATGACATATCAATTACGTTTTATCTTAATGTATGCGATTTTATGAGAGAATACATTTAAAAATTCTTTAATGTTATTTTTATCGAAAAAACAATATGCGTAAGCAAATGGCGGTAACGATAAATTACATCTAAAATCAAATAGAGAACATTTTATCATAAAACATTTATTTGTACAAAATATTATAAAATAGTGTTTATTAACACTACATTGCTTTGGTGCTTCAGTGAAACTGAAATCGATTAAAATTCCAGACGAAATTGGGGTAGAAATCCGAGAAAACGACCAAGATTCTTCGTACGGACATCTACAAAAATGAACTCGATCCTATAAGCTATAAAAGTAAAGCAATTTAATAGAAGCCGAGTTTGCCGTCTACTGTGGCACTTAATTACAGCCGGTGTAATTGAAAGTTAGTCGAGAGCATGAATTTGTGAGAGGAAAGATGGCATAGTTGAATACTCGATGCATAGATTTTAATAACGCATCTGCTTTTAATAAATAATGAATTGAATACTTATTGACGTATTGTAATATTCAATTACATAATTAAAAAGAGTACAAAAATGATGTTGTAATTAATGAACTAATCATGCTTAAAGTACGTATCTATTTAAAATCGATTAGGTGCCAGGTTAGAATCGCGCTGGCCCACCGAGAATTCCGTACATTCGAAAATAAATTTGAATCCAGAATTGAATGCTTACAAATAATATGTAGACCTTCGCAAAGGTAATTATAGTAAAAATAGAAAATAAATTTCCTATTTGTATCAAGAATTTAATCTAAATGAGACTTATAAAGACAGTAATTTTTAAATAACTATTTGAAAATAATATAATAATTGTATCATGTTTAGTCATTTCTATTAATCGAAAGAACAGTCTTAATAAACCATAACAATAATTGTATCAATTGTTTTGATCTCAGATAGATGGACGTATAGCGACGTGTGACGGTTTTCCCCGGCAGAACTTTAAAATTGAGACATTAAAACATGGCCTAATTAGTTTTAAATATCTTAACGGAGAAATCAAATGAATTAAAAACATCGTGATAAACAACAACAGCAACAACAGCCTGTAAATTCCCACTGCTGGGCTAAAGGCGTCCTCTCCCTTTGAGGAGAAGGTTTGGAACATATTCCATCACGCTGTTCCAATGCGGGTTGGTGGAATACACATGTGGCAGAATTTCTATGAAATTTGTCACATGCAGGTTTCTCACGATGTTTTCCTTCACCGCTGAGCACGAGATGAATTATAAAGACAAATTAAGCCCATGAATCAGCGGTGCTTGCCTGGGTTTGAACCCGCAATCATCGGTTATGAAGCACGCGTTCTAACCACTGGACCATCTCGACTTTTATATCGTGATAAATTAATATTTCATTACCTATAAGAACGTTCACATTAAATAACTTCGAATAAGAAGCATATTCGAGAAATACTCATAATCGTGTACCCCATAATAAAGATACAATTATTAGCCACATTTTTTCACCGTATCTTTGAAATAGATCTGGTAGTAACAATGCCCGCGCTTACACCTTAACGTAATGTAGTCGTAATTGTTATTTCGTTTCAAATTGCCGCATTAACCTTTGCTACGAATTCAATTATATACAAGTTAATGTTCCGAATGCGTTATTAAATGTGCTACCAGAGTTTTTTTTATATTTCGGATATAAACTACATTGTTTTTCTTGTTTTAAGGTTCGGTTTCGATTTGTTTTTTTTTTTTTTTCGATAGTAATATCTCGTTTATGAATTATGCCATCAAGTTTTTCGTTTTTTTTTTTTTGTATGAATATTTAATTTTTATTATGTATATTGTGAGTTTCCTTATACGGTTTTTGTTGATACGTATATCCGTTGCAAAGTATCTTTAAATTTTGTTGGAAGGAATGATCCGATACGTCTTGTGCACCGTCCATTGCCGTTGATGGTACATACAATAGCTTTTGCCAATAATAACCGTATTAGTTATTTATCTGTTTTAATATTATATACATTTAAATAATGAAATCAGTAGTAGGTACTGGATTTCATATAAGTATATGTAACCTGAAAAAAGTAAATATATGTAATAACAATAGTTTTATAGATGTAAAATGGAACGTATATATATTAATTTTCTTTGATACCTATGCATATATTGTTACTGTTAAATTTTTATTTCGACAGACATGTTTTTTGTGCTTTTCGTGTGTTTGATATTGTGTGTCTCTGCATTTTTTTATTACTAGGTAGCATCACTATTTACGCCCATATAAAAATTAAGTAATTAGGTATTATGAATGAAGGCTGAAAATGTGATCAATCAACATTTTAAAAAACTTGTTTGATTCTATATATGGTGTCGAGGGACGATCAAACCAAGCTTGTCGCTACCATCAACCATTAAGGCCGAATTATATTATATTGGTTTATATGTGAGTTAGCCAGTGTTATAACAGAAATAAGATATATACTTATTATATAAATATATTCGATAGTGGTTATCCTCCATATCTATCCCATGATTGGCAGCTGCATACAATCACAAAATGATATATGGTAAAATTACCATGATATTTGTTGATCTGGCAAATTAAAAAAATAATACAAACGTAAAATATAAACCAAATACGTAATTAAAAGATAAGTCTCTGGGAAAACCGTAGGTACAATTGTCTCCTAAAATATTTTTAATGTTAATAGTTATATAAGCGTCTACTGAGAATAAATATATTAATTAGGCGTACCTAATCTTTTGTTTGTGATTCTTTTTTTTTTTGTTATTCTAGCTTAATAATCGGTGATCTCATAATTCTAAGCCAACCAAATTGGTCCATAACAACACAATGTTTGCCGTTCCATTCTGAGTAAATGAATATATGACTGAATTAAATACGACATATCGTAAGGAAATATAACGCGACGGACCACCTCGGTGGTCGAGTGGTGTTTACACCGGTTACACAGCCGGGAATCGAACCCAGAACGTACCCATGAGGGTACGTTCTGGGTTCGATTCCCGGCTGATACGATGTAGATTATCATTAGTTTTCTATTTTGTCGTGGGTCTGGGTGTTTGTGGTACCGTCGTTACTTCTGATTTTCCATAACACAAGTGCTTTAGCTACTTACATTGGAATCAGAGTAATGTATGTGATGTTGTCTTATAACGTTTTCTTCAGTGTGCTTGATATCAACACAGAAAAGCTTAGTATTGTTTTCTCGGATTTAAACCCGCGTTCAGTATCCAAACCAATACAGAAAGCCCAGTACTGCTCGGATTTGAACCCACGTTCAGATTAAAATCGACATATCGATTCCATTAAGATTTTCGTTAAAACGTATATGTATATAGACTGAATGCAATACCCCCAAATAAGAGCTTTGTTTGAGTGTCACATTCCACGTAATGGACAATACAATTAAAATTCCGTCCACCACATAATAAGAAAGTTGTCAAAGGCATTAAGGTCAAACTGGCGAATGTTTGTTAATAGTCGATTTAATGAGGGCCGCTAATTAAGGTCGCGAACCGTCACGTACCTCCCATTACTGTCTTAGAACTTTTCCAATTTTCTAGAATCACCCCCCACTTTAAATTGTTTTGCCGTTGTGAATATTTAAATTTTATGTACGATGTAATAAAGTTTCTAGTCATTAGTTTGATTATAGCTGTATTTAATACATATAATTACAACTGTATATAACGAAACGTCGCTTAATTATGACTGTCCCTCTGAAATTTGGCTTTTGCTAAATGAATAAATAATAACTTAAGAAAACGATTTCGACAATTTTAATAAAAAATATATAGCTATCTTTTGTCAATTAATTTTAGATACATATACTTATCGGATACTATACGGATGCAGTTACTACCAAATCAACCTGGTTACCAATACTTGAATTTTGAGCAAAGTTCTTTTGACTAGCCTTTTCATTGACCTCAGGGTAACTCATAATTAAGCTGTCCACGAGATCCTGAAATCTAGGATCTATTGCCGCCCAATTAAATATAATTGAATTAATCCACCAAGAAATCATCAGCAATATAAAGTTGGGAAATTTTCAGTGTTAATTGAACAGCCTTTGCACTATCTACTAATTACTATCTCCTACGTAGTCGACAGATCTCTATTGAGAATGGATATCGTGTCTGAAATGGCTCAGAAATGTCATCGAGTCATACAAACATTTAATAAAGAAAAAATTAATTAATTATCGTATGATATATCTATATTATACCCGGAGAAAGATCATAATGGCGTGCATTTGGAGAGGCCTATGTCCAGCAGTGGACGAATATGGGCTGCTGATGATGGTGATATCTTTCGTATTTTAAACGCTACATCCAAAAAGATTAACACAGTAAACGTTAAATTATGATATCTAAAAATATAATCAAAACATGTACCGACTAATGTTCATTTGAAAAAATAATCTATCATAATAAATATCAATTAGTTTTATAACATTAAGATTGTAAATTAACGCGTGAATACAAAAATCTTTACATAATTATATTAGAATGTTAGAAAGAGGTACCGATTATAGTCGCGGCAACAATAGCTCATCTAGAATAGAATTACAAATCCAGTTAAATAAAAGGAGGAACGTACCCATAATATTAAAGTTGTCTGCACAGTAATTTCTCGTTAACATTAATAGATTTCGCTTTACTCATGGAATACCTACCCATTTTCAGTTAAATTGTAGTCTCCATTCCGAGTCATATTCAATAGCTTGTAAGAACTATTACTCATTGTAAGCAAGTAAGTACCAACTAAAACATCAAAGAAAATAAATAATATACCACAGTATACTAAGTCCTCCGCATCATGGCCGTCCCTCGTAAAGGACTAGAGTTATAAAATAAGTAAAAATAAAGGGCTTAGTACACGAGTAAAGTTGAGAGAAACTTTTGCTTTTTAACCAGTTGCTCGCCAACTTTAAATTGGTTTCTACCGCCTCCGACCCTCCACGAGAGAATGGGAAAACTAGTATGTGAAGTTGGCTGTGTAGTCGTAGTTGTACATAACTGTTAAACAGAATCTGGCGTATTTTCCTATTTAGTAATATCTGTGTATTTTGTACGCATATTAGAATTCAGGTTTTCTCCCTTATGATGATTATCCATATTTACATGTGTGGTCTAGTGGCTTGATATAAAGTCTAAAAAAGACTCGGTAAAAAGTTATTGGGTTTTTTTTTTATAAAAATACTCTCAGTAAAAGTTCAAAGGAGACACCCGATTTTAGGCCCAACGTTACAAACATGAAATTTATCCCAAAAAACTTGTCTATTTTTTCAGATTATGCCCTAAAAATATTAACCAAAATAGCAATGGCCAAGTATGAAAAAAAAGCAAATCATTAGGATGTAATCACGAACTGACTTTGTAAATGCTTTTTTACCGTAAACGTTAGATTAACCATCTTCAAAGTATTTAAACAATTGTCAATGACAAGTATAAGGTACGTAACTGTACGAGATATACTTTTAAATCGATACGAAATAATGTCGATTAATCGATTATGAAATTATTTTTTTATTCTTTAGAAATATTTATTGTATTTTATTTAATACAGTAAAATAATAATGAATAAATATATAAATTATGCTCTAAATGCCTTCATACTGATTTTTTATTGCGTACATAATCGGGATAGACTTATTAATGATCGATTGATCCATCGATTTTTTATCCTAAAATCGATATCGATGGACATTCCTTCAGCAACTATGTGTCATTGTCGCTTCTGTGGGACCTAAATTGCTGGGATGACAGAAACTGTCAGTTTGTGTTGTAGGTACATATCAGAGAATTTATTTAGGTAATTGTTATTTCGGTAGTAGGGTATATATTGATGGGCCTAGGTGACAGACTGTTTTCTGGTAGTCGCCAATTGTGAATAATATTTTTAAAGCCCTAATATACACGACTTATTAAACTTAAAACAGAATTAATTGACTCAAATATATTTAATAATTTTTTTATTGATTTGGCCATTGCAGATCAACCTGAAAATTGGCCCAGCAATATATCTTTATAAGTACTAATTGAGGACTAAATTGGAGCCCTGTAACGTCAGGCCCAAGTTTGTATGGAAACCGGTGGTCTCCTTTTGGAAGTTGTACATTCTCGTGCCTCGGAAAATACGTAACGCTATTGATTCTGAATTATTTCCGGTCATGTCGGATTTTCCGTCCCATCGGATTATGAAAATGAGGAAGTAGACTAAACCTAAGTTTGTATACACATTTGTCTACTATAATATATACTGTGTAGTTGACTTTACATCAAAATATTCTTCATTAGAGACTTTAATTAGTATAAAAATAAACACCATGAACGTCAAATAGTGTTACGAATTCAGCATTACCTCCTTCAACAGTAATTCCAATGATATTGGCAAAAATGAAACGACTCTCCTTTCAACAGATGAGGCAATAAGACGGAGTGTTTATGCTTTAGAAATGTTTTTGCACTATTACTCCAACGTCCAAGTACTTCAAATACGGTAGCAAGATATTTTAGCTTAATATCATATAACCTTTCGACCGTGACATAGTTTTTTTTTAATTCGTATATTCTTAAAGGATTCAAAACTTTATTCGAATGCCGTTAAGGAACAAATTAAGATGAAAGCTCAGCTTATATATTCTTTTACATAGTAAGAGTGGCTGGATGGATATAATTATCCACCCATAGACATTTAGCACTGTAATTTGTATGGTATATTATTGTATACCCCGTTTTTGCACCATCATCAAGTGGTAGGGCATTGTACGGTTTGTTTGGGTAGGTACCACACAAGTTCGCACTCATGAGACATTATTTTAGTTTTGTTTTTCGACAGGATGTATCTACATATGTTGTGTTTTAGTTTGGTCAGTGAGGCAGTAAACTGTATATAATAGGGACATAATATCTTAACTTCCTAAGTTAGGCGGTATGAAGATATGAGGAATGGGTAATGATATTTATTATTCATTAAAAAAATAAATACTATATGAGGCTGCGTGCCTTTTCACCTTTAAGACCGGAAGTCAGCAATACAAAGTATGCTATGTAAGTTTGTATTCTATTTGGTAACTGATGACTCAGAGTGAAACTTACCCTTACAATGTCAGAAGTCGAATGGCACAGCATCATCGGGGAAAATCCTGAGTTAAGACCAGATATGAGGAAAACAATACTAGGTTAAGGAGAATATTAAAGAATATTTAAAGTGTATTTATATATAGTGTTTGGTTTGATTAAAAGAACGGCAATAATACCTAATATTTTTGTAATATTTTCACTAAAAGAATATAAGTCGGAGACTTTGTTTTGGGAATCATATACCTAATTTAAATAAATATTCATGATACATTGAATTTATTTTTATTGCTCATTTAATAACGTGCTAAAAATTTTATTTATGTTAATCTCATAGATAGCAAGTATAATAAAAAATATATAAAATAAAGCTTAATCAAAACCGTGTAAGTGTTATAATAAGAAAGCTCTAATTTAGATTACACTATTTTGGATAAAAATGTTATATGTATCTTAATAGGTAGTTTTTGCCTTATCTGTTGGAAACTACTTAGTTGTAGATAAGTATCAAGCAATCTTCTTATACCTCATCTATGCTTTTACTAGAACTAAGCTAGGTTATATTAAGACTATTAAAATTTGAATAAAACTTCTGTCTTCTTAAATATACGCTTGTATTCGATATTCTCGCCACGGAAAATAATGTTCCATGTTCCGATTGTTAAGATTGTTGCTTGAAATTTGTAAAGTCACAGCGTTTATTCATAATTTATTAATAACATATAAACTTTACGATCCATTAAAATATAAATAAAATAACTCTTATAAGCAAGCTATAACGCTGTCATCACTCACTTGTGTAAAATTTGTGCGAACATGAATATAGATGTCGTTAAAAAACTCTAGCATATTTCATTTACTGGTGAAACATTTTGTTTACACATTGCTTTATATTTCACTTTCTCAGATTCAGATAAAGTGAATTATGAATACACTTGATCATTTTTAGTAGTTATTTAGGTATAAACCTTTTTGAAATAGATAAACAAAATTAATTTATTTCTCGCAATGCTAATCGTAGATAGACTTTTCATCGCGGTTTCTTTTATTGTTTCGTTTTCTTGGTATCGTTTTAGAAATGTACTGAAGATCGAATAAAGTAGAATTACAAAAATATGACTTTTATAAATCGTACGAGGTCAGTCCAATTTAAGTACTAAAATTTAAATCAATGTCTACTAGTAGGTACCTACTAAATTAAATGTATTTCATATTCAATGTTGTTTGACAAACTTTTCTCACGGGGGAGGTTTTCAACTAATTCTATTACGTTTTACCAATTTGTCGTGTCGGTTACAAATGTCAAATTAAGCATATTATAGGCAGAAGTGCCAATCCAGATTTGAAACCGCGATCTTCTATTAAGATTGACTTGATCGACTGAGCTATCTCGGCATTGATGAGTCATTTTGCGCTATTATAAAGCATGTAATAAACATACTAAGTACAACTTCAATTGCGCAATTATTCTGTGACAATTAAATAGCCATTTAATTATAACGATTAAAACAATACGAAATAACATTTATGTAGTTTTCAAAGTGCTAAACAGTTGTATTTAACTCTATACATAAGTTATAAAATATTGTTAACCTTACATAAATGAATTAGTTTACTATTAAACTGTAACACGACTGATACGTAAAGGTTAAACTTTAAAACAAAAAACAAAACGTTTATTGCTTTATCGGCAGCAGACATTTCAAATTTTGACCAATGGTGTGGTAGTAATGGTTGGACGAAGACATTATGAGCGAATCGTAATAGAACTTATCTTGACGATAATCAATGTTATTGAAAAGGGCTAAGGTACATTTTAGAATAAGGTTACTGAGAAAACAAGTTTCGTTATCTATTAGGTAAATATATTAAATTAATCTATGTATACTATATAATATACTTGCTATAAATATTTATGAGATTTGTTATTGAAACGTTTGGTATAAGAGAAGGGATAGTGATGTTACCTATGTTTTTTTTTTATATGAAAAAAAAAAACAATCAATAATCAGAGTCTTTTAAGATTAAATTCTACCGAAAAAAACCGACAAGAATCTCAGTAATTCTTTTCATTATTTGTTATTTTGATTTAATATCATTAATCGGGAAATTCCTGCTAGCATTTTTGCCACTAAGGTTTTTAATTATTTATTAGACACTAGCTACTTTTAATTTCTGTATAATTAATTTTACTTACTTATTCAATAGATATTCAATCGTGTATTCAGAGATGATCGTATATACTATGTAAACTATTTAGCTTTTGATGTCTCTCAGTAAAGTAATAAATAAAGGCTTTAGGTTTTAAAAACCGTATTACATTATTACACATAAGAGAATGTGCATTCTAAAATAATACAAGGAAGTAGGTAAGTATGTTGGCTACAGGTATCAGGTACATCTGATATGAATTATAAATATTTTCTATGAAATAATAGGCTATTTTTGCCAAAGATGCAAGTAATAATATCAAGCCACAAATAAGATAACCGAGTGTGTTTCGTTTATATATGGCCAGAAATATCGTAAATAAACGTCAAATAATGGCAACGCTATCTTCGTAAGGAAATGCTCGTAATTTTCACTAGCAGACTAAATAAGGACCGGCCGTGTACAGGCGAGTTCATAATGTGTTTGCGTTTAACATACATCCATCGAATTGTTTGCAAAATGCTAATTCAGTTATAATTCTTGTTTAATATGGAACGAAGTACGTTACGAGTTTGTGACATACTTATTTACGTTTTTCCTAGTTTTTTATGTGATTTATTATAATGTTATATGTCCTTATGAAAAATCGTAAGACAATTAAGCTTATATTTTTTTATGTCAAGTAAAAGCATATTAATAATCTTGGTTATATATAATTCGAGTTATTTCTGTAAATGTACTTCTAAATAAGGGTACACGTGGCGAATTCTCATTCTCACTGTGTTTTTCCTCACAACAAAAACAAACAAAATAAAAACTTAATTAATTTGAAAAACAATGTATAATTTTTACATTAATCGTTCTACCAATTAAAATAGACAAACCGATTTACGTAAATAGTATAAATTCTATATTATTAAATAACAATAAAAACGCCTACTTTAAGCTTAATCTTAATTTATAGACCATTATGCTAAATACGACAATTAAAATGCTTTATAAGTATCAATTGAATATTCAATTAAAGCGTTATTTAAATAATGAAAACAATTCAATCTGTTGTTGATATTTATGAAATATAAAGTTCAATGAGATATAAATACACATAAATATTATATGTACGTACAATAAATAAGCGAAACAAAATTTATTACATATTTACTTGTTGTTTATTTGAAATGAAATGTGACACCACATATTCACGTACAAGTACTTCCAGATAACAACAATGTAGAGACGTCGAAAATAAATATACCGTCATGAAGGAAATCTTAAATCATGTTCGAACTAAATTAAATTCCATTGATTTGCAAACCGATTCAAGGTCGTAGATGTCGTTAATCTATTTAAACAAACAACCCTCACCACAGGTTTTGTTTAATGTATATTAAATATGATTTATTGTTGTTTTTTCAGCTTAATGTGTGTATGTATGGACTATAAAATCTTTTATGGGACAGTTTACGGCTGTGAAACCTCAGAAACGCTTTTATTGAAATCTAAGCGCCGTTGTAAATTAATATCGTATTTGGAGAAATAAAAACTGTATCGAAACTGCTTGTTTCCAAAACATCATTAAATATTGTATGGTTTTGTGTTTTTTTTTTGTTTTTAATTTGAAATGACTTATGAACAATTTTTTTTCCAAATTTAAAATCAATTTATTTAAGACAAATCTTGAATTGTGAATTTAAATAATTTAAAAACAGAATATAAACAAATATATTTGTACGCTCTTCATTGTTAGGTCCGACATAATTAATTAATTTCTTTTACTAATAATTATTTATAATAAGAGTGAGTTTGTTCGTATAGGTATATGACGATAATATTGAATTCTTTGATGGTATAGAGGCCACTGGCTAACTTAAAAAAGTACAGGTTCCAAGATAACTGCAACTTGGATAATTTAATTTTGTTTTGGAAAATATCCCTAATTCTGAATTTGGACTTTGGAAATTATAGAGCAGTATTGTTCTCTTACCTGAAAATGACCAAAAGGTTGAGTGTAAATTCTTTCCAATTACGCATAATTTAATGCACCTACTATCATTTAGATTATGGATACGAAGGAATACGTAAAGAGCAAATGCTCTCAAATATGAATATGTTTGTTCACACATTCGTTGGCTATAATTAAACCCTACGGAGTTAACTAGTCTCCCATGAGAATAGAAACCGTGGCCAAAATCAGCCAGGACAACATAATCGCTTAACGAATACGAAAATACATAATATCTGCCTAAATTAAATTCGAAATCACGGATACAGAGTATTTTATGGAAACTTATAGATAAAGATTTTTCGGCTGACAAAATTAAATTCCCTCATGTGATGTATATAGTGATAATTAGGTACCTATATATTAAGGATTATTGAGGACTACTGATTTGTTTATCCAAAATGTCCAAAAAGTGCTTTTCAAAATCACCTTACACACCTTATCATTAATATTATGGGATTCGTTAAAAAATAGCATAACCGTGTTATAAATCTCTCTAAATTTAATTATAGAAAAAAAAAATCAATACAGTATAGATATAATTTGAGGTAGTATGTCCAATTAGTATCAACCAAATATCTATCTGTATTTATTGACCAATATTTATTTTGAATAAAAAGAAGGAAGATGTAATTTTCAATACGCCGGGTACGTCAAAAGTGTATTTTTTAATTAATTAAAATAAAAAATACATGACGAAAACCTCAGGCGGAAATCGATTTTTTTTTAAAATCGTATTCTATATTTAAACAGGAACTGTACATTATTAATCCATATCATGCTTTATATAAAACCTTTAACTTATGGATCTATTGAATATTTAAATCTTTGATAGATTATAATTATATTGTGACTATGAGTTTTATAAATTAAGATATATTTTATCATATGGCTATTTAATTTAAGTTAATGATATGACAATATTCATGTAACCGTATGGAATATTAAAAACATTATGTTAATAAAAAAAGAACGACTGCAAACAAAATTCTAAATTGTCTTGATACTAGTTGGTATTTTTTTTTTCAATTCAAAATATAAGCGTATTTTTGTGGACAAAAAGTGTGTATCTGAAAGTTAAAGTTTTACCAGACGTAAATATATGAAGTGAAACATCAAGATTTTTTCTTTAATGATGTATTCGTAAGTAGGGTAGATGTGAATGATTGTTATACATTTTCGTTGTGGACTATTTGATGGGAAGCCTATTGATGTAAAATAATAAAAGGCGGTAAGTATAATTTCATAGAACGTTACGGAATACCTGCATTTTTTTAACGAAATCAAGAGAGAAACAAATCAAATGTTCGTAAAGTGATTACCGTTGCTCTTTATTATACTTCTAAACTAAAAAGTATTTTTTTATTTTACTCAAGTATGTGATTTGAACTATTATACTTATATTAAGCAAATAATAAATGTTATAGCTAAAGCCTTTTCAAATCGAAGGAGTTAAGATAAACCTAGTTAAATATAGATCTACGTTTCCTGTAGAATGAAAAGTTCTCGATCGAAATATATTTATTGATTATACAACATAATTACTACTATTAATAAACCAAGTAATTCTTCATATTCATTTTATATTTACTTTCAACTGTCCGACAATTTCAACTAAATCAAAATCGCCATTTTGTCAAGTACGGGAGGGATATCATCGATTATTAAAGCTCAAATGTTGTTTATATGAGTAATTATATTTTTTACTCTAAATTATATTAAACCCGATATTTTTTAAAATATTTCATTGCGTAATTATGTGCGTTTTTCTTTGAAAATATATGTAGACGTACATGTATATGTAGATGGTACAGGATTAATTTAATTTTGTTTTTCTTCCATTAATACTTAAAATATATACGAAATACAAAATATGCGAAGGTTGTTGCTTATAATTAAGCTATAATTGTATTACCTAATTTAGTTATTTAATACTATTTTACATAAATATTGATTCACTATTTCCTGCTGATAACATGTGTTGACGATATAGGAGTCTCTTTGAATAAATAACAAATTTTCATTGATTTTGTTTAAATTCATGACGTTAAATATTACTTCGAGATTTAAAAAAACTTGTGATCACAATTCCAATCAAAACACCAATAGGTTATTAATCAACACAGTATTCTCTTTTTCACTCACAACACTGACGGAAAGAAAACTCAAAACGCACAGTTTTACAACCGAATGTAAACTGAGAATAACTCTGTTTTTGTACCCTAATACCTGTGATTATTACATTCCCGAAGTGGCTTTGTTCAGTAATTACCTTAACTGTTATTTTAACAATCTACTTCGAGTACATACCTCAAGAAATATCGATAAACGATTGTGAACTTTTTCCTAATAATGATAGAGTTGTAATTATTTTGCATCGTTCGACTTTTGTAGAGTACTGACAGAAATATTTATTACACCTCAAAGGGTTGTGTAATTGCATGATGGTTTTATGGTTTTTTGTTGTGCAATTTTCTCGCATTGTACGACCGCTGTATACTTCGACTGATTATAGCACTCTTTTTTATGTTGTACAAGATAAAGTTCACTTTTATCAATAAAGAGATAAAAATAAATATTTAGTGAATATAAATATATATGACTCAATGTAATATGTGATTTTTTTTTAAACTTTGTTCGATCGCCGTGTGGACCTTAATCGAAGGCTAATGATTCAAACCGGTGCATAAACCACGTACATTTCATGTAGGTTTTATATTTATATGAATCTTGTACTCAGTGATGACGTAAAATATACAAGGAAACCTGCCTTTGTTGTGTGAAGAATTGATACGTTTATTTTGACCACTGAAGAAACTTATTTTAATAAGCTCCTAGTCTTCCTTTTAACTGAAGACGAGGCTTTTATATAAAGTGGTAGATATATCTAAGATTGTTGCTTTTCGTTTTCCCTATGGTTTGATATTTTTATAATCCTTTACATACATACATTTAATTATAAATTTTCATAAAAAAAAATATATTTTATTAAAGTTAATAAATACGAGTCTAGTTGTAAATTATCAAATAACCTCAGGTGCAGTATACCGTGTTTTGGCCAGTAATCAACCGGACTGCCAATAAAGAACATTTCTAAGACAATACAATGACAAAGTGTATTGTACTCTCAACCCTTTCCCAACAAACGGGAAAACATCGTGATGTAAACACAACGGGAGATGGTTCTACATTGTTTGCGCAATTTTTGTTTAGTACCTGTGGAAGAGTTAAATGCAATTTTTATTGCAATCGTCTAATGCTATAGTATTCCGAATTTTTAACGGAATGTAACTAATCACCTTTTCACAGGCCTTTAAAATGCTCACGCATTTGCTTTCTGTGGTATTTTTTATGTTTAATGTTTCAATGTACCTAATAAGTCATATTGACACTACACACAGTACCGCATTTTGAATAAAGTTTATATTCAAAAAAACAAAAAATGAGTGTCATGAAAATTTAAATAAAAAAATTAAGATTATTTAATCAACAGAAATAAACAGGTAGATACTCACTTACGAAATTAAATTCATACCTATAAACAAATGTCTTCAATGAAAGAAAACATTCATTGAAAAATCATTAAGATAAATAAAATATAATTTTTTTATCCAAGAATATATTATGATATAAAAATGTATTTACAAATTTACGTGTATGCTTTTACTTTTTTATTATCAAATACTTATACGTACAAGTCACTGATAATAATAAAGATATTTCAAATTAAATGAACTCAAAGATAAAATTATATTTTATTAAATTAATTAATTTAAATGTAAACATTTTGAAAGTTTTTCATAATGTTTACTGTAAATAAATAGTTTAAGATCGTTACGTTGGGTTTAATCGCATCGATTCTTGGCAGTAAAAGTAAATACTTCGGCAAGTGCAAGCAGACGTACGTCAGTGAATGTCTATTTTTAAAGATTGTTTTCGAACGTTAGTGGCTTAAATTAACCATTCAACTCTAAGCGCGATTCATCCAAGGTATCTCGATTTTGTTAATGACTAGCTTAGAGAGTTTTCTCTATATCTCGCGTAAATCATTTTCTGATTTTCACAAATGACAATATAATTAAGTAAAGTAATCCCATTATTTAAGTCCGGTGATAAAAATGATCCAAACAATTACAGACCGATCTCTATTTTGCCAGTATTAAGTAAAATTTTTGAGAAAGTCATGCTTAATCAATTGCTATTATACTTTAACTCGAATAAGCTATTGCATTCTCAACAGTTTGGTTTTACTAAGGGTCGCTCGACTGCTGATGCGGGTGTAGCATTTGTTAAGCACATTTATGATGCATGGGAAAAGTCGCAAAACGCTATTGGAGTTTTTTGTGATTTATCAAAAGCTTTCGATTGCGTTAGGCATGATATTCTCCTAGAAAAGCTTAAATATTATGGTATCAGGGGCCCTGCATTGAAATTAATTTCCTCCTACCTTAGTGAAAGAGTTTTGAAGGTTGTGGTTAATGGTGCAAAATCAAATGGCGCTGTGGCGCAAATGGGTGTACCACAGGGTTCAATTTTGGGACCTCTCTTGTTCTTAATATATATAAATGATTTACCTTATTTCGTAAAAAATACTTGCGATATTGTACTGTTTGCAGATGATACATCCCTCATTTTTAAACTTGATAGAAAAATAAACAACTATGACGTTGTAAGCAGTGCCCTGTCGCGGGTTCTTGGTTGGTTTGACATAAATAATTTAGTACTAAATGCTAAAAAGACTAAATGTGTTTTGTTTTCCTTGCCAAATGTCAAATCAAATCCTTCTGCAATAACTTTGAAAAATGAAAGGCTTGAGTTTGTTGAGTCGACGGTCTTTTTAGGGATAACCCTTGACTCCAAACTGCAGTGGGGCACCCATTTGTATGCCCTGGCAAGAAAACTAAGTAGTGCCATTTATGCAATAAAAATAATTAGAAAACTTACGGACATAAGTACTGCTAGACTAGTTTATTTTAGTAATTTTCACAGTATTATGTCATATGGAATGTTGTTATGGGGTAATGCAGCAGAGATTGAAGTTGTTTTTATTCTACAGAAAAGAGCTATCCGATCTATTTACAATATTAGCTCCAGGACATCATTACGCGAAAAATTTAAAGAAATAGGTGTATTAACGGCTGTTTCACAATATATTTATGATAATATAATCTTTATACAAAAGAATATTAAAAATTATTCTATCAATGCTGATGTACATACTATTAATACAAGAAATAAGAATAAACTTGTAACCCCCAGTTTCCGTTTGCATACGGTAAATAGAACGTTTTTGGGCAATGGTATACGCATATATAATAAGATACCGGAAAATATAATCAATTTACCATTTTCAAAATTTAAAAATATTATTAAGACTAAATTAATAAATAAATCATACTATTCATTAAAAGAGTACTTTTTAGAAAGAAACGCCTGGAGTTAGGCTCGGGTTCCATCATAGGACGCTAATTACTGTCAATAACAGCATTGTAAATGTGTTTATTTGAAAAGAGCAACTATGCGAGTTTCTTGCCGTTTCTTCTCGCTAGAAGCTGCTTTCCGAAACGGTGGTAGTATTTGATTATTGACGATTCAAAAACGCTTCATTATGAAGTTTACTTGAATAAAATTGATTTGATTTGATTTGATTTGAATTTTTCACATTCATATAGGTATATATATATAGATATTAATTTTTTTGTTCTAATTTATGACTTGAAAGTATTTCATTTCGTGTAATTTACAAATGATATAACAATTTAGCCAAATAACAATGCAATATGTTTAAATATTTGATAAATAATTATGTTTATTACTCATGTAATTTAGGACATATTGAATATATTATTTTCAAATAAATGAAACTGAAATCGATTGTCGTCAAAATATTATATAGAGTACATATTGGCAAATCGTTGTAATCAACCTGTACTTGTACCTCATTGATTTTTAACATTAGTGCCTGTTTTTGATTTCGCAAAAACAAATGAAAATCTCAAAAGCTCCATCTGTCCTCCAAAAGCAGAACTATGTACGATATTGCAAAATACAGTAGCCCCATCTAACCGAACTACTGGTATTTGCAATGATGCGCCTCCCCAGCCATCCCCACAGTAATAAGGGGTGACAATAGTGAAACTTTAGGGTCGTCCACATTTGACTAGTGTAACACAAATCTTATGCGAATATTGAAATGGTATGCGAACATGACATACAAAATTAAATTAAACAATACATACATAGAGTTAGTAGTATAATTTTAAGTGACAAATGTGTCAAAACTCTTTGGTAAATTACGAAATAATTCATTTTAAGAGTAGCCCTGCTGTGATCATTAATAACAATTTTTAATTAATTTTAATTTGTTTTTCATCATTATACGTATTTATATTAATATCAGCAATTTAAATTAACACTGTTACCTTAATGGAGACGATATAGCTTGTTCTATATTTAAATTGTATATCATTCAGGTTTACACTCAAATATATTTTTAAATGTATCTATTAAAAGTTCACAGTTTCACACGTACGCATAAAAATAATTTTTTAGTAGGTACATGTGTATTGACATTTTTTGTATTGAAAAATGTTGCCATGCCTTTATATGTCATCAAACTGATACGTTATCAGAAAGCTACCACGTAATTATCATCAATATATTACATAAATTAATTATATTGATTAATTATTGTAATTCTAAATTTAATAATTTCACCAGGCACTGTAAGTACTTCAGGTACATAGGTTCTACTTAATTTTCTTTCTTCTATTTAAGTTCTATTATATTTCATAAAACTATTAAATGTTGTCGTGAAACAACTCGGTTGCTTTGAGATAAAACATTCATGATCCTCCTCTATATAGGTACACAGATGCGCAACTTAAAGGTTAATTTACTAAAAGTGGTAAACCTTTCGAGACTATATTTTAAAACTTAACGATGTTATACAATCAAAATGTCCTAATAAAGCTGTAATTACTATTCACAAATATTGTTACTTACTTAATATAGACTTGTTGTTATTTAGTATTACGAAAAAAAACACATGTTTTTATAAAACAAGTTGTTCTATAAAAATAAAAACTTCATGCAAAAATTTAATTACACCAAATAAATAGTGTTCTAATCAGGTTCAGTTACAGTTACGGATACATTTTTAATTCGGGGTATCTGATTTGGGTTTCGAAGTTTCACAACTTTCCTGAATTACTGTAGGTACCTACCTACCTACTCAATAACTCCAAGCATTTATGGTGTAAGAATTGATTTATATGCTCTTGATTTGCATTTACTGCTTACGATACCGGATTGCGATGATTGTTTTTTTTTAACCTTATGTGTTTTTAAATGACCTTATTTGTTTTTAAAAATTTATAAGAAAATAAGAAATCATATTTATTTTCATGAAAAATCATAATAGATTGAACTTAAATTAAACGGAGTATGTCATGTGAGTATGAGATACGGATCCTTCACGATATTTATTAATTTATTGCAATGTCTGTATCTTGACATACTTATTGCCCAGAGCTCTGTATATCTTTATACGCCCACATTATTTTCAATTGCCCATGTTTCCGGTACCTAAGGACTTATTTTCTCTTGTAGTGGTTAATTTTCGCAAGGCCAGAATGATTTTAATTTAATACCGCTTTTGTAAAACGACATGACATTCAAGACGAGGCAAATATAATTAATTATAATTTACTTACATAAATACTTTATTTACAATTTCAAAAAACGAATGCAATGAATGAATGAAAAAGATGTACAAGATTTATGTTAACGTACCTACTTTGTCTGTTCAACGTTCCAGAAACAAAAACAAATAGATTCATAGTTGCTATTAATATATTTTTCGACAGGAAGTTCTTTTACTTCCTTGTATTATCTGTCTCTTTTAGTACCTTTGTGAATATAAATTTATTGAAAAAAATAAGCACATTCAAATGACTATAATAAAACTGTATATAAAGAGATTAAAATTTATAGATACAAATGCTATACTATGTTTAATGAAGGATTTACATTATGTATCAAGATTAATTAGAAGGTTATTGAATGTTTATTTAAAATACGTGAGAACTAATACTAACAAAGATTACCAATTTTTATATAAATTATACAGGAAGGAGCGACTCGCTTCGGAGAAGGTTTTAGGATATAATATCATTATACAAGGAGCTGCGCGTTTGACTCGATGTATATTTTGACGTAAAAACCGTGAATTTCAGTACTTTATATTGTATCACGTATATATTGAAAGCATTAAAATAAACATAAATTATTTAAAATTATAAAACTACGACACTTATGAAATTTATAGATACAATATTATGACCCAATTTATAACTTTAATACCCGATATTTGCTTAAGATACTCGGTAGAAACTCGTTGACAAGATAATAAAATTTAAATTGAAATATTAACAGTAATAAAAATGTACAATAAATAAAACTAAGTTTAAATTCATGCAATATATTTTTTAAAAAAATAATTAAAAATCTATAATATATTTTAATCTTAATTTTATGCTTACAAACTTTTTGTTTAAATTTTAATTGATTTTATGATTCCAAAGTGGCATAAATGCTTGCTTTCTTATGTTCTACCGCTATTGTTTATTGTGATATTTTATCGCGTAATTTAACTCACAATAATGGCCAGGATCAAAGGCGAATAAGTCATGGCTGCAAATCATTTGAGAGTGGGTTCGGATGCTGTACCACTCGGCGCAGGACGGATTGGTATTTCCAACGAGAGATGAAGATTTATCTCATCATGGAAATCAACTTATCTTAACCAAGTACCTAAATAACTCACTATATATTGGCATTGTAAGTATTATATAATGTAATAATATAATTTAATTAGAATACACATTAAAATTTTCATTACTATGTCTAGTATTTCTTTTTGTTCCGTGCCTTTTCAGTCGACCTAGAAAGCTGAAACTGCATACATACTCAAATTAGCATTACATCTTGCGGAGTTTGACTCAATATGTTTTAAACTGTAATTTATTTTAAATATCATTAAAAATCTTTTTTGTTATTTTTTTATTTATAGATAATTACAATACGTATAACATTTATACGTATATAGGGGTTTGTTTTCATTTATATATAAATAATAATTTATATCATTTCCTTCAATTGAAATAATTCCTAACAATGATTAAATGAATGAACTATATACTCTATTAATACAATTGATTTATTCAAGTTTCAGTCGTGAATCTTCTCTAAGGTTTAACGGAGTTGGTTCTGACGTCATCACGAACTTTACTACGATAATTTAGTACATGAATAAAATGTATAAAAATAGATAGAAAGGCTTTTAGTAATAATAAATTCATTTTGTCGGATATTTACTCTAAAATTTTTTTATCCAAAATTGACGCTTCCTAGTCGTAATTTACGTCGAATTGTAATATTTCACATGATAACTGGTAAAGTTTCCGCTGGTATAACGTGAGAAACAGTTCAATGTATTTCAACTTATATTTGTTACACCGTCATTTTCGTGTCAATCACCTATAAATTTTTCTTAATTGACCCAACATACACTCCGAAAAGCGTCAAAACAACAGCAAAAGAAAATTCAAAACTCGACGAAACATAATCGCGTGACTGAAATAACTACGCTGTATATGTACGTAAGTATATAGACATCATCGAACACGTGTTTGTGAGGAAACGGGCGGTACGTACCGAATGACAATAGGGGTTTCCCTTTCGAGCGGAAAATTTACGTGATAAAAATTCTAAATCGTCGCGTGTGAAAAAAAATGTAAAGGTCCAAAAATAAAGTGGCTGCGGTAGGCATCATTACGGAGTCTTATAGCGGTTTTGTGTGGGGTTGTAAATCAGCGAAGAACGTGAGAATGGATTCATTATTTAGACAATGCGCGATGTGTGCCGAACGCGATACGACACCTAGGTTCCGTAATGCCTGCCTAACACGCGCGAAGCCTTGTGAACTTACCGTGTAATTGAAATCTTGATAGTTCATTTTACAAAACGCTTTGTAATTGACGATTTTAACGAAAATGTGCTTTTGTTTTTTTATATACTTGTAAATACAAAACGAGATGGTACAATTAATTAAGGATGCAAAAACATTGAAACAAAATTGTTTTAATTTTTATAGTAAATGTGTACTTTTTTAAATATGTAAATATTTCTTGCGAATATTACTGCAATCTTTGACGTAGATAGTTATGATTTACACACCAATAAAAACAGTAATATATGCTACACATGAGTATAAATTTAATTTATAGTAATGCGGACCAAAACGCATACATACGTAATTTTAGTGCATTTATTTTATCTTTCGGGTATCATTTGTTTTAAAATATACGTGTTATTTTAATTTTAATCGTTATTTAACTTATATATATAATATAATTTCGTCAGCCTTATATATATCGATAATCATTTTTAAGGCCGATATACTTGATATTTTTTCGGTAGGTTATGAAAAAAAACCAGCCTGGTGTTACGGAATTAGTAGCGCACATGTAGCATGAAAACTCGAAAAATCGTAGATACTACGCCAAATCTTATTGTTGTCATGTCAGTTGTCTGTTTTTCTAAACGCACTTGTGCACTATCGTCAACATCTTACTTCCATCGTGAAGGGGCTGTATCCAATCTTATTACTACCATGCCAGTTGTCTGTTTTTCTAAACGCACTTGTGCACTGTCGTCAACATCTTACTTCCATCGTGAAGGGGCTGTATCCAATCTTATTACTACCATGCCAGTTGTCTGTTTTTCTAAACGCACTTGTGCACTATCGTCAACATCTTCCTTCCATCGTGAAAGGGGCTGTATCCAATCTTATTACTACCATGCCAGTTGTCTGTTTTTCGAAACGCACTTGTGCACTATCGTCAACATCTTCCTTCCATCATAAAAGGAGCTGTATCCACAAAGATGCAAGTTGCGCCACCACATTAAGGCCTCACTTCACTGATGATGATCAAGACTGGTAAGTCTCGAATCGTCAAAATTGTTCCTATGAAATCTTTTCTCGTATCGTCTGAACTCTACTTTCAATCGGGCGCTTTTAATGTTTAAGATGGGGCAGTAACTGGGCTGTAGTTATACCTATCACTGAATATTTGTCACTTTCTTGCAAGGAATATTCAAAATTATAGCCGAATAATATTAAAATAAATCATACTAAAATAAAAACTACATATAAAAGAAAATTTACACACACATAGAAAGTTATTACGTTAGCTAGAAATTATTTACATATTATATACATAGATATAGGAATAAGTATGAATCAGATACGCCGTTTAGCGGTTTGTTTGTTTTCTTTTTATTGCACGCTGGATAATACATGATAGGCACGTTTTAGGCAATGTTTGTTGCTTACACAAAGGGAGTTCAAAAAGTAAGCGTGAATTGTCTTATCAGCATCATGTTTAACGTTTGCCGTTAAACACGTTAAATTAACAAGCGTATATAGCAACAATAGCTTTACTTTGTTATATAGATAATAACAAATAAATATATGTATGTAGGGTAAAAGTAGTATAGTAACAGCCTGTAAATTTCCCACTGCTGGGCTAAGGCCTTCTCTCCCATTAAGGAGAAGGTTTGGAACATATTTAACAGGCTATTCCAATGCGATTGGTATATGGGTACAATAGGATACACCTACTTACAACGCATTTATTAAAAAAAATATATATATATTTAGTATAAGTACTTATATTCTTCTTCCCAGTCGTTTCCTCATTACTGAGAGTCGTGACCACCATGCTTGTGGCTCCTGAACACTTTTCTTATATATAAATGCCTTTTATTTCCGGTTGGACAAGATTGAATTCACGTATTTTTTTTTCTAATATACATGTATTAAATTATATATTCCTCTTGAATAACTCTTTTTATTAATGAAAACCGCATTTAAAATCGTTACGTAGTTTAAGAGTCTAAGCGTACAGACAGCGGGAACCGACTTTTTGTTGTAATATAGAGAATAAAATAGATTAATATGTTTTACTATTAAATATAGGCTAAATTAAGCTAGGAAATGCAAAATATGGCTAGCATTGAATTAGCTATTTGGACAATAATTACGAGTATATCAAAAAAAAATTGTTAACAATTGAAAGCAGTCTGTTCTGTTTTCATTTTCTTATTTTAGTTATCAAAGTCAGTCTTGCAAATGCAATCAATACTTCAGCAGAGCGGTGGCGCATTATGCACTTGCAAAATGCACTTGTAAATATTGTACGTAGTATTACAACCCTGCGTGAGATGGCGTTAGTTGATATAGCATTTTTTTTAAATATAATTTATTATTTTTAATTTATTAAAATTATGCACATTAATACATTCAATAATCACTTATTTGATTATTGGACATTCATGATGACAAAACTAAGCGCTTAATAATTAAGCGGAACTTAAACCCAAACCAATCGTGACGTGTAATAGTTTTTGTATAAAATCATAGATGGCGCTAGTGTGCCAGTGAAAAACTGTCACCTAGGTTAGGAATTGAAATCTCTATTTTGTTATAGCATTATATTTGTAATATTTTATCGAACTAATACTAATTTTAGTAAGGGTTTACTATTTAAAAAAAAAAATTCAATGTTTATGTATTCGATCTTTGTACAAAGTTTACACACGAAATGTTAAAAGATTAGGTCTTAGATCTTTGTTTGAAAACAATAAAAAATGATGAATTGAAGTTAACTGAATTCTAATATGAATACAAATAGGTTTAAAGGAATAATCCAGTATTAGACAGTCATCACTCACGTGCCTCTTAAACAAACGTCCATGCGATATTTCGTATACCTATCTATTTTTACTCGCGTGTTTACTTTTAAACATTCTAGCTGAACGTAGTAGGTTAAATGATTTGATTGAAGTATGCTACGGACTTTTATTGTGATGTTATTCATTAAAGAATATTTTTTAAAGTAGAACTGTAGCTCTACAATAAGATATTCAGAGTACTAATCTTGTTTTACACAAAAAAAGTATATTGAAAAAAATGTATAGATATAGAAACTTTTTTAATGTGAAAGTATAAATAATACGTGCTTAATGCAAGGAATACATGAATACGTACTAGTACCTCAGACTTCAAAAATACTCACCGACGAATCTTAGCAACAATTGTACTTTTTAATTATCACTATTTAACTAAGCGAATCTGATTTTAACAGTTATATGACTGGAGGCCTTTGTGATCAAAATCTTTTTTTAAATTGTTTTATCTATAAAAAAAATCGTCAAATACTTGGTACTCCTGATAAATTTCTATTATGACTGTGCGGGATATTTTACAATTATTTTCGCAAAAAAAAAGTGCATTATCTATTCCTTTGTTCTAATAATAACCCCTCAGAACGACAGGTCCTTTTTTTTTTTTTTTTTTTTATTACGCTGGAAAAACGCTTTGCGCGCTTCCCCCACGTGATGGAAAGTGGGGGGGGTGTGTGGGACTCCCCGGAGCCCTGAACGCCGAGTGCGCCCAAGCACACCGGGTTTACCCACTAAAAAACCAGCGGTACCCTCTCCGTCTTTCGGCGGACGCCACGGGATCGCTTACGCATGCTACCGTGAAGAACGACAGGTCCTACAAGACCTAAAAGAGTTCAGCCATATGTAGCAGCCTTTAAATTTCCCACTGCTGGGATACGGCCTCCTCTTCATTAAGGAGAGGGTTTGGAACATATTCCACCACGCTGTTCCAATGCGAGTTGGTGGAATGCACAAGTGGCAGAATTTCGATGAAATTAGACACACGCAGGTTTCCTCATTATGTTCTCCTTCACCGTCGAGCACGAGATGAATTTTAAACACAAATTAAACACATATATTTAGTGGTACTTGCCTGGGATTGAACCCGCACTCATCGGTTAAGATGCACGCGTTCTAACCACTAGGCCATCTCAGCTCCTTCCATCTCAGCCATATATATGACTACTTTAGCATTAAAATATAAAATAATCCTAATAACTTTTTAATTGTTCGAACCAGGTTTCGAATCCAGAAACTCAATGCATTCGTTTAATGATAGTAGATTGAATAATTAAATTCAATTAAACTCAATCTCCACCGTGTCTTTATTGTGAAAATAATTATTGACAAAAAATTTAAAAACTAATTTAGATAGAAAAAGGTCTAAGTTTTTAAAACAACTTTTTCGCATCATCTAATTTCGTCCAGTCATCTATTTAGGGCGAAAGTCTCACTTTATAATGATACTATGAGTGCAAATGTTAATTGTATACACTACCATATAATACCGTAAATTAATACAAGGAATAAATTGGCATAACACGAACTTCTTAGCTTTCCATAGATTTATCGTTCGGATTCCTGGTCCATTGTGTGGCAAAGAGAGAAACTCTAGGACGAGCAATCCAAGTGTAGTTTAAAGGGCCCGTTTACAATGTCCATCATCGCTTACACTCGCGCTGCCCTTCTTGCTTAGCTATTATATAGGAACCTATTAGAATAGACGTATTAGATATATATTTTTTTCTTTTTTCCCCATAAATTACATATTTGTTCTAGCGAAAAACTGAGTGCAATTTTTGACAGACCAAAGTCTTGTAGTAGGTTATAAAGACTTTTCTGGTGTAGTATTGTTCGCATAGTATCGCTCATAAATATAAACGTATAGTAATTACCGGAGTATTTATCATCGTAATATATATGCACTTGCAACATACAATACGATGCACTAAGCTTTACAAGTAGAGTAGGTCCAGTCTGGATAGCAAAATCTTCAAATCGTCTGGTTTTCATCCGTATCCATTAAAATAGTCCACTCAGATGCATTACCTGGGATTGAATAGGTCTTGCTTTTAGAGGTAGCCTTAGTCGTATAAAGTTAATTTGTCTTTTATATGTGGGCAATCCTTTAATCTCTCTACTGAACGTACCAACAAGTTCCTCGCTGTATTGATTGTGGCAAGATTTATCAGAGGTTTACGAGGTTACTCTAAGACCAGACGTTTGGGTGTAAATGAAAAAAAAAGCGCAAAATGCGCTGCAGTTTCTTAAAATACTTTTTCTAAATTTAGTTTTATTAATATTTTCAGTATCAATATTATTATAGTAAAAGTCGCCTCATTTATTACTATAGATTAATATAATATTTATGTACATAAATACCTGCAAAATTAAGAAAGTAGTACGCCCTACTCTTGAATAATAATTATACTTCAATAATTATTTAAAAATGCACACGTATACCAATAAAATCGTAAGTAAATTTCTAACATTTGATGAAACACTTTAAATTGAAACACTGGCTCTTAAAGTTATATACACATACATACTTTGTGCACATAACTTTATGAACTAATCGACAATATTTTGACTCGCCAACTTACGGTATTTGGGTATATCTTATATGAAAACTTTAAGGGAAAATGTAACATTGAAACTTATTTAAGTACCTTAATCATATATTTTAATGATTTTGAAAGTAAGATAATGTCTATTTTTTTTTCGTATAAAAATAATATAGCGTATAAAAATGTATTTAATGTGAAGTCGACTTTCTTCAGATGAAACGTCCTTAAAATTCCAATGTCACCGTTCTTATCACAAAAACTGAACGAGAATCGTAAAAAGCTCCAAGTCTACTAAGTTCAAGATTACGAAATCAAATTATATGAATTGCGAATGCTAACTCGTAATGATTATTACCAATTTTAAATATTTTTTTGGTAGCACGTCTGTGGAGACACAATAATCAATCGACAATAACTTACATAATGAGTTAATATATAATTATTTTACTATAGTAATGAATTCTCGTTAAAGTTGTAGTAAGATCAACAAAAAGTTCCTATAAGAAAAAGTTCTCTTATGCTTCGAAATATAAAATCGATTCTTGCGAGCTAAAATTCATCGTAAACAATATCGATGTATCGCTAAATAAGAAATACCTTGATTGTCATGTCTCAAACTCTTACTCCATTGTACAAAAATGGCTTGTCATGTCGTTATGTTCACGCATGCATTGTGTATACATACATACATTCTTTCTCATCGAATCGAATAGAAAAATGATGAACCCGCAGATATATACAGGGAATTGATTAAATAATGTTTGTACGTAAAAAAGAAATAAGTTATTTCCTTACAACTTGTTCTTTTGTGTTTTTCCTATTAAATAGAAAATCTTGAGATCTTTATCAAAATATTTTTTCTAATAAATGTTTTATGACAATAATAAAATAAAAACAAAGTCAGGTACATTTGACTAGTGTAGCGTATATGTACCTCCTAAATGGTACGTAAAAGTATTGGGAGCGAAAAGTCGCTAAATTTGAGGCGTTCTTGGAGGCTTTTGAGGAAAGCCCGAAGCTGGTGTTATAGGCAATGAGAGGGCCGGGAGGGAAGGCTCTATCGGCACTTTACACGCTCTACCGGAGCTAACCTCCGCCCAAATGTAATAACACGCCGCCTGCTCTCTGTTTCAATTTGGGAACAAATTGAAATTGTTTTTATTTGAATAATATTACTATAGCAGACTCTATGTGGATTGAGAAATGATAGTTATTGTATTGCTTACTGTCTCGGAATTATATTATTGTTGTCGGTCCGTCGTCACGGCCGGCCGCGTTTTTACGTACTTACGTACTTGCTATTGTTTAATTTTATTCTTTTAATGTAGGAAATAGTCTTTGATTTCGTATAGAGTTATTGTGTTGAATGCGTGTAACGGCTAGAAGCCGTTGAATAACATTAATGTAACACATTTTTACATCATGTTTATTACATACATTTTATTTTATTTTATTTTATAAGTCCTATTTGTAAATATATTTGTAACATTGAACTATTAATAATCAAACTGTTATTAAAAAAAAGTAAAAAAACCAAGTCTCTTAACCATATAGCTTAAGAGTTAAAGAGACTTAGTAAATTGTAATCGATGAATACAAAGTTACCCCCAAAAAAGTATGGCTAGTTTTTCATGACCTTCCACCAACCCGCATTGGATTCCACCAACCCACATTGGAACAGCGTGGTGGAATATGTTCCAAACCCTCTCCTTAATGGAAGAGGAGGCCTTATCTCAGCAGTGGTAAATTTACAGGCTGTTACTTTCATGACCTTAATTTATGTTTATATTTTAGCACACTATCTGATACTTTGACAACAGACATGGACCAACTCCACCTCATTTAATCGCAATCAGTATCTTTCATAAAGTTTCATACAAGAAAATACATCTTTATAAAAATTTACTTAGATTACTTTTATCGGATATCACATATTACAAATCATTTTTTATAAAAAGTATTAAAAATCTTAATTACATATTTAACGATCATAACTTTTTATCGAGCATTGGAATTATCTTACTTTTAACTGTATTCACACCTCTAATAGCCCAAATATTTGTAGACAGCTGACTTACCATTAATTACATAAACATTTTAAATAAATTAAATACAGATAATTACAGTACGATAGCCTTAATCCTCTTGTAGCTATATATATTTTATAAATGTATTTTGGCCTTAACGTTGGATGTTTCTGCGTGTGATGTTTTATATACATACGTATATGTATATGTTAATTATGAAGTATAATCCAGCATTCTAATAAAGTCACATTTTATATAATATTACTTACACACAATACTAGTCTCCTAAAACTCGTGTAAATTACATCTGTTAGATTATTATTTTCTTAGGATAAGAATAACCTACGTGCTATTCCAGACTGTAATCTCTTTGCCAAATTTCATTCAAATCCCTTCATTCGTTCTGTAGAACATTTATACTATGAGTAAGATAGATTAAATATCATCAATGGCAGTTAGTTGTTACTCCTTTAACAGCGTAAAGTCAAAAGCTTTGCTTCTATCTTGTATGGCACATTCACTAGATCGTCGAATCTCATACCACCTTAGTTTAGACTTTCGCTCGAAAAGGCATTTTAGTTCAATACCAGCTTAATATTAATTTATTAATATTTTACTGTTTGCCTTTTGGTAGATATTTTTTCTTTTACAACTAAGCTGAGGGTATTTTTTATAACAACATATTACTTACAACGTAACAGATTTCATTATTCATTTGTCATCAGAAGGCTGAAGCTGTAATTCGTTGGTGTTTTAATATGTAAGTACTATTAAATTTGCAAATAAAGGTACTAAGATAAGATTTTTTTTCAATAAAGTGTTCATTAGTGTTTAGTTAAAAGTGGTCACAGCGTATTGAGTTTTATATAAATAAACTACACTACCAGTTTTATATGTGCATTTATTATTTATTATAGTAAAAGAGCTGTTCAAAAATTGTAATTATTTTGTCCAATTGTAGTAAAACTAGCTAGTCATTTACCATAAGAATTAGTCAAACATGAGGCTAAAATTTCAATCATTTGCAACATTCGGCTTACCAAATTATATTATTAAGGTCATTGACCGTAAAATAGGCTGATTAATATACTATTAATTATTGTTGTTATATATTTATACTAACTAACATCATTTATACGTAATTCCTGTAGGAGAACATCGCTGCATCCTTTATCAAGGGGAGAGGGGCGTTGGAAAAATTGCACATAAATATTGAAGCTGCCACTTACACGTGCGCCCGCTGCTTTACTATAGCTAAATGTGGATATACCCTTACTATTTCTTACTGTTAATATATAAACTTTAAAATGTTTGCCGTTTTAAGTGAAGAATGTAAGAGTTAATTATTAAATTTCGTTTTAAACTCAGTATATTTGCAATGATTTTTTTATATCATTATTATTAAAACTAGATGTACCTATTAATAAATTTTACTGTTGAATTAACTTCTCTTAATTGAATAATTATTTGCTTAATAAAAATTAACGCACTAGAAATAATTAAATTTTGAGGTCAATAATTATTGCTTAGAAACATAATTATTAGTTCAGAAGCTTATATTGTAATAGAAGATAGTACAATATGTTTATAATTGGTAGACAGGCTATTGCGTGCTGATATTATGTGGTCATTGCCTTCTTTAATTTCTTTCATCACCACTATAATTTACTTATATTCTCTATACTGTAGTTATACTAGCTCAGCTCATTCATTATTTAAACCAAAACAATAATATGTATTGGTGTTGATGGCATACTATGCATTAGTATGCATATGATGAAAGGGATGAAAGCATTTGTGCAAGTGTATTATTTTGACACCTACTAATAAAAATAACTATTATTATATTTAACATTACACAGTATGTAGGTGATAGTAATTTGATAACAAACAGCATCATGATGGTCCGTTTATAAGCACTAATGCGTAACTTGTAAGACAGGAAATTTGTACAAGAATGTGACTAGATCAAGAAATGCCTTTAGATAATAAAATAGCTGATTTATGTACCTAAAGTTTAAAAATATTCTACAAAAAAAATAGTACTAAAATAGAATTCTTATTAATAATGAACCGAACGATCCACGCTAGTCCCAACCGGCTGGTACGGCGCGAGCCCTCCTTCTTTTTCTTGTAGCAAATTTCGCAACAATCTCACTTATTATGCCACACAAATATCCGCGCCCCCGGCCGCCTCTAGACGTGAAATTAAAATTTCCCACTTACCCCCGCTTGTGTACGACGGTAATAGCTTAATAAATATTGTTTCCTACCTAAGTACAAATTTAAAAACTAAGATACACTTATATATGCGTGATATCTGATACTTCGTAATATTTGGATGAACAGAACGATATCTTAATCTTAATAATAATGAAAAAAAATTTGGTTTTAATTGTTATAACGTAACATCAAATATCTGAGTTGTTGGCATATATGTCATTAAGCTACTGTGTTGTTTTATACCTGATATAAACCAATTCCATTTAGGTATTATGATATTTAATTACATTAAATATAATTTGCATTTACTTTTTGTGCTGATTAGGCTAATGCTTTTGATTAAAAGTACAATTTATTATCTTATTAAACAAGTACATATCATATAGTCTTAGTAATAATTCTTAAATGATTTAATATTTTCACTACAAGTTTAATAATGGTCCATTCCTTCAATAACAACAACAACAGCCTGTAAATTCCCACTGCTGGGCTAAAGGCCTCCTCTCCCTTTGAGGAGAAGGTTTGGAACATATTCCACCACGCTGTCCCAATGCGGTTTGATGGAATACACATGTGGTAGAATTTCTATGAAATTTGTCACATGCAGGTTTCCTCACGATGTTTTCCTTCACCGCAGAGCACGAGATGAATTATAAAGACAAATTAAGCACACACACACAGAAACAGCGGTGCTTGCCTGGGTTTAAGCCCGAAATCATCGGTTAAGATGCACGCGTTCTAACCACTGGGCCATCTCGACTCCTATTTTCCCATTCCTTCATTGACATTAATTCCAATACTCTTAATAAGCATATTAAAATATTTTAAGTACTTGCGTTAATTCTGATTTGCTCTGAGTTTTAATCACATTTATTTTGTTTCAGGTGACATTAACAATACAGTGATCAAAAAGGTAAGCAGAATATTTTCCATTTTCAAAACGTAGTTTTAATAGATGCATATACTTACCTATACGTACGTATATTATAAAAAAGTTCTAATTAGAAAATTGTGTCTATTTTTGATAAGTACATTTCATATACTAGTAACTAATAACAAATACACTTTAGTAGGGTACTAAATCAAAAGTAATCTGATACTATTAAATAGAAATAAATTTAAAAATATCATTAAGATGTAATCCGTGGATACTTAGAGCCATTTCTCGCTTTGATGAACGATTTCGAGTGACAAAACAAGTCCAAATCGAATTTAAAAGTGTTCGTTCTATAAACTGATCGTTAAATCTCGCAACGATAGTTGTAAATATCTCGAGGAGTTGAACGTTTTTACGATTGACATTCGCTCCTCCCACCTGGGACCTCGAGCCCATGTGATCGCTACACATCGATCCCCTATAAAACCTACCATCATGGCCTGTCGGCGATTCTTTGCTCCGAGCGAAATTTTACACACTATAAAATTTTACACGATCTTTAGACAATTATTTATTTGTTCATGTAATGTTTTACCACTTGAGTGTATAATCAAATACAATTCAGATTTTATAGGTTTTCGAAAGTTGTTACATAAAACGATCATAAATTTGCAACACTGAGAACAAAGTAAATTTATATATACATAGATGTATGTGTGTGTATATGAATAATACTTACATTAATATCCTTGTAACTATTTACTGGGTAGCCATCTGTTAGGCGGATTTATATAGCCATGTTAGAGCAAGAAATTTAATAGCAGTGCATATAGTCTTACATTCATAAAATCGTTAATAAATATTGTTTATTTTTCATACAGTTAAGACTTATATTGCTGAGTAGGTTTTGCCCGTGGCTTTGCTCGCGTTTAAAGATTTGGTTGTCAGGTATTATTCATACTATATGGGTTATTCTGACTTTTGAACTATATTATTGTAAAATTTTATTAAATTTTACTTAATAGTTTTGGAGTGGTAGAGTAACAAACATCAATACATACAAACTGTCGCCTTTATAATATTAGTAAGTATGGTCATATTTCAAGCAAATGCATCAAAACCAATACTTCAATTAATTTAATGATAATGTCAAAAATTGTAAAACGTAAAGTATTTCGTATTGGTCAATATTCTGCGTTCTTACACAGATGCGTCCTGAACCAAGTTCGACTAGGATTTTATTCATCACTTAATGGACTTTTTTATTCCATGAGTCATATCTTAACTAAGTTGTGATATTAAAAATAACTTATGTATTATCACATTACTATTTGTAAATGAGATTATTTGTCTAGCGGGTAGATAAAAATACAAGTTTAATAGCGCTACATTTAAATTTATAATAATGTATACATTAAAGTAAGTAATAAAGTTTTTGGTTTATATCCAATAAATAATATATATATCTATTTATTTATCTATTTTAATGTCAATAAGTAATCTATCTTTTACATCAAAGCTAAGTATTTATTGATTTGAAGACGTTACATATAAAAAATTGAAGTAATTGTATTTTACTGGCACAATCTGTCATTAAAATGGTGGAAAAGAGTTTCTTGTCGGTTCTTCTGTGTAGAATCTACTTTCCGAACCGGTAGTAGCTTTATAAATAATCCAACTTCAACACTGTAGCATGACGATTCAAAATCTTATATGAGACTACGTCAATAAAGAATTTTATGAATTTGTTTTTTTATAAGTAATATCATATAGGTATATATTTATATACCTAATTATAACGTCTTATGTATATCTCGACTTGAGAAATTATAATCGATTAAATAAAATTGTATTAAAACTTATTTTTCTGTCAAATATGTTAACTAACTAACTTGGGTTTTTCTTAATTCTTTCAAAACGTAGATATTAATGTTATAATACAATCATAAAAATATAACCTACAATTATTTTTTATTTTTGACAAATAAAATTGGAAACACTAAGGTAACGTACCTACCTTTGTGTTTTTTATTAATGAATGGTAAGGTAAGTTTCTTCAAATTACCTTGTAAGAATAACTTATATGATTAAAAATGTTACTAAAGTCTTCATACTAATTAGATTTTAATCAAGTGGTCCGGATTGTAAACAAAAAAACTGTTATAAAATCAAGTGTGTGTTCAGTGAAAATTGTTATTCTACATACCGGTAAGTTCCTATACTGTAGTGTACCTTTCTATAACTTACCTCATTGTATCTGAAAATTTAATAATGAAATAAAACAATATATAAAAACAATGAACTGTTTTATTAAAATAAACCTATAAGTATGTCCTAAGTTATTATCTGTACTTATAATATCGGTAAATAATTCAATTTTTTTAATAAAATAATAATCAAGTTCTACAAAGAATTACCTATACTTATTAAGTATAACGAGTTTGAGTTTTGCCAGTGGTTTGGACGTACGAGTAACAGACAGACAAACACACAGAGAATATAGCTTATTAGATTACTTTCGGATGGGTAAGTATCGGTGCAAAAATAAAGTTCTACACAAAGGTATAGCATTACAATTTAACCTACTTACCTTTACTTATAAACCCTAAAAATATACTTGTTGAAACTTTATATTATTAAAATAGGTGACAAGCTTAAAACAAATTAGAAAATAAATTCTTATATGAAAATTATAAACAAGTCGTATAAAGAACTAATAATAAATTAGCATGGGACTAATCTATAAGCATATAAAAATAACAAATTATTGATCTCATTATATAGAGTTGTTCTATTTTTAAAATGTAATGACTTAATATTTTAACAATCAGTTTCCAATAATTATTTCCAATAAATACGTAATAATAAATCTAGCAAAATTTACACGTAAAAATATATGTCTGGGAAGAAAGATATTCATTTAATCTAAGTATTATAAAAAAGGTAAGTAAAAAATATACAATTATACCTAGGTATATTATGTATGGAGTGTATATGAGTGTTATTGCTTGAATTTAGTTAAAGTATACATTTTTGTTTTAATATATATTTTGGATATTTTATAAATCATATAATCTTTTATTTGATTAACTATTTATAATTTTTACCTTCATTTAATAGTAAATTTAAAATGTATCTAAATGTACCAATATTTTATATTATTATCATAATTTAACTTAAAAGTACCTACTTAGATGTCCTACCAATTACTTAACTTTTTTCTTATTCTAACTTTTAATTATTTATCAAGTCATTAATAAAATTAATAATTTTTATTCATAGAGTAATTATTTATTTATAAAACGAAGTAATGTAAGGCATTAAAGTGCTCTATTATCGTTCATTGATTAATAAACTTAAGCATAATACTTTTTGTTTTGAATAAAAAAAAATCAATTGGCGAACAATAAAAAAATATGATCAAATCATAAAACGAATGACCTAAACTGTCCATATCGAGCTCTATATACATTTACGGCATAAACATCACAATAACAACATAAAACCTATACTTATGCAATGTTCTACTGCCACACCGTCGTACCGCCGACCTGATAAAGCTGAAAAGGCAAGTTAAGCCTATAAAAACCATGCACTAAACACTAACCAACAATCAAAACTGTAATAAATAAATAAACATCTCACGCAATAAACGGTTTTATTTAAATAGTCGTAAAGATTGTTATTGCTCACGTGCTCGATGTTGTTACGACTTGTGAGTATGAATGAAATGCGTAAGAGAGATGGAACGTCTGTTGGAGAAGGATGCACGTTAGCAGTTCGACCACGTGGCCGGCGTAACACCGCTTAGTGCAATTCTTGTTGGATTTTATTATAAAATTATTATTGATATTGTGGGTTTCTAATAAGTTTTTTTACACTTGACAAAATTTTGATTTTTTTATTAATGGACAAAAAGCACAGCAAATAACATGTTTGAACCAAATTAAAACAGTTGTTAAGAATTATTTTTTTTTAGGTCGTAAGTTTTTTTTTCATCCTATTTAAATTACGATACAAACATTTTCAATCAAGTAGAAATGACATAAAATTGTAATATGATTGTTTGTTAACTTCCAATACCACTATAAAACTAGAATTGATCTGAAACTATACCCTTTAATTATATTTTTTGAGAATATTTTTAATTATACAATCGACAAATTAGGTGTCAAAATTATTTTCATTTTTTTTTTCATTTATAAACAAAAAAAAATACAAAATGAATTTCACTTATAAATATGACAAAACAATCCTGAACTCAAAATAATACAAAATTCTTGGTGCTGTACCGCTTAAGGCCATTCATTTTGACAGCTAGAAGTGCCGGAATGGTTTGTGATTGGCGGTGAATGTTCTGCACCGGAATACTATTGGCGTAGAAGAGGAGAACGCGGGGTTGCGCGGGGCCTGGCGCCATTACGAACAATGGCCGGCTGAATGGTCGTTAGCAAAAAGCTTTTATCTCTTTCTAATATAAGCCACGCAGGTAGGAATTAATGAGACGGAGAGGTTTCTGGCGCGTCGTCCCTCACGATAAAGGCGTCTCGCTCGCACGCACGTGCTACGTTTCGCCGTCTCACGTGCGGCGCGCGGCAGCGGTAACGCTCGCCACGACGGGAATTCAGAGTCGTAGAGCCTCATACGCG
Source organism: Vanessa cardui (assembly GCF_905220365.1). NCBI lineage: Eukaryota > Metazoa > Arthropoda > Insecta > Lepidoptera > Nymphalidae > Vanessa > Vanessa cardui. Next base: position 9,662,552 of record NC_061136.1, read on the forward strand.
GGTCATAAACGATCCGCGGCCATAGTAGAGGTGCACGCGCGAGAATCGATCCGAATCGCCGGCGATAAACGCATCTCCCGCGAGGCGATCGTCGCGCGCCGCGTCGCCGCCGAGCGATGAGTTCCAAGTTCATCATCGATAGCATGCTCCCCAAGTACCACCAGCAGTTCCATCATCAGAACTTGTTCGCGGGTGCTGGAGCATCGCCTATTGAGGCATCACTGTCCTCATCGCTGTCATCATCGTTGTCGACGTCGCTCTCCTCGTCGTTGTCTGGTGGACTAGGGGCGGCTGCGCTGGGGGCCGGCTCGCCAGGGGCCGGGAGCCCGCAGCGCTCCTCTTCGTCATCGTCGGCGTCACCAGGCGCGCCGGCGAGGATGTACCCGTACGTTTCTCACCACCAGCAGTTCGGAGGCTCTGTGCCGTTTCCAACTGGCGGTGGTCTCTCGGCTGACGACAAAAGTTGCCGCTACCCGACAGCTGTGGGAGGAGATCCGATGGTGAATTATGCATTGGGCCAACACAACGGCGGAGCCGCGGTCTCGGCTGCGTCGGCTAGTATGGCAGCAGCGGCGCAGTTTTACCACCAAGCAGCAGCATCTGCAGCCTCGGCCGCTTCTGCAGCCTCAGTGGATGCGATGGGCGCGGCGTGCTCGCAGCCCTCCGCCCAGCCTCTGCCAGACATACCTCGTTATCCATGGATGTCAATCACCGGTAAATGTTTTACTCCTTCACTGCATGACTCTTAACTGTTGACCTTTTGATGTTTGTCGCCTAGTTCTGAAATTTTATGTAATATTATGTTCAAGTAGGTACTTATTCATTTATTTATTTCTTATAAAAAAGCTTTTATTGGCATTCTGTGAAATTTATGTTTTGCTTTGTTATTGATTTTAATTTAACTTTTTCACTATTTTATTTGTTGTAATGAGGAAATGATTTTCAAAATATAATTGTGCATATTTATCGGATAGTATCAGTTTAGTATCGCGTATCACATTATCTCCATAACCCACAATAAATTTAGATGGATTATCAATTAGTCTAATAAGAATAGCTACAAATTTATTTTAATTAACTTTTAATTGACGAATGATTTTAATTAATAAACAATTAAAATGCGTACACTAATATTTACACAATTCAATAATTAAATACCCATATACATATATTTATTAATCTTATATAAAGGTACTAAAATAATTCGTATTATAAAAATCAAATTATAATTATATTGTATCAACATTATTTAAATAAAATTTAATTTACTTTAAATTAATTGTCGGTAATAATTATATATAAAATCACAATATTATATTATTAATAATCCCGACGGCACGTGATAGCGTCCATAATATATACAGATTCACACTTCAAACAACATATTAATTATAAACCTAAATAACTAATAATTATACTAAATAAATATTATTAGGTATTATTAAATTGATTGGGTATTAAGATACTAATTTCATTTTTAAATGAACATTTATATTGTAATGATTTATAATTAAAAAAATAATTATAACAATAATAATTATTATGTACCAAGCCGAGTGATACATTGTCAGGATTTAGGTGGGCTAGTTCTTATCCATAATTATCGGCAAATTAATACTTTATGACGTTATGAGATTGAACACAGACCATAAAATATAAATTCGAACTTTCGTATAAAATTATTCCTTTATATAAATTATTATTATCTATGTATTTGTAGGTACATCTTTTATAAGTATTTACGGGATCATATTTCTCTAATTATTATTCGGTTTATTTATCTATTAATAATACAAAACTATGTCGCTTTTTGGGTGCGTCTGGATCTTATATTCCTTTACACTGCTCAAGCGATTTTGATACGGTTGTTACTAATATAAAAATCGATCCGCACTCAGACTTGTACCTAATAACCTTAGACATTTCATATTAATATCAATCGTATGAACGTTGTAGAAAATAATATCACCGTTTTAAAGATACCTTCTTACTTAATCGGTTGATCGAATAAATGACAGTTATATTAATACAAGCTGTGCCAGCGATTTTGTACGCGTTTGCCTTTATAAAAAAAAAATATTGTACTTAGGCTAGGTTACTCCTTATTATATCAGTTATCTGTCAGTGAAAGTCCCGTTAAAATCGGCCCAGCCAGTCCAGTCAAATAGACAGACAAAAATTGAAATTTAAAAAAATGTTATTTTGATATACTTACATACATATGCATTGATTAAAAAAGGGCTATTTTAATATAACAAACAGACACTCCAATTTTATTATATGTATAGATTTAGAACATAGCAGTTAGAACAATCCAAATTTCAATCTATAAACCGCGGTTCACTTTTATGTATGTTTAACAATTAAATTACTACTCAACATTTTTTTTATATTACTCAATAAGTACTCTCATTTTTGGCATACCGTCATTACTATAGTTAGCTACTTACATAGATAATTAGTTAAGAAACGTTATAAATATATGCGCATACCTACTTTATGTTGTGTTGCCAAACGAACTTTAGTTTTTTTTCTATTTGTTGATAAATTATTTGATCGAAGAAGTTGATAAATAATTACAAAATGCGTCATTACAAGGAAATATATAATCACCATGTACCTATATATCTAATCATATTGAGATCTTATAATAATATGATCAAATTTAGGACATTTACATGGGTATACGGTTATATAATAAACATTTATACACATATTTATATAGCTGAAAAAGATAAATAGAAAACGTCAAAAAAAATCTAGACTAGAACCAAAACAGAACTAACCTAGGTCATTGAACAGATTTTGGGCATACGTCGTTGCTACGTACGCGTTTCACTTTTACATGTGAGGTCCACTCTGTACTCAAAAACGTCGATCCATTACAGCTAAACTACCTGTACGCTTTGAATACAATGGTACAATTATATTTATACGCGGTTTTATGTCTCTCTACGCTATTCTGACCATACATTTGGAGACTTAATAATAATTATATTTGCAACATATTATGAATATGAATATAGTTTTATAAATAATAGTCTACAAAGAAATATATGACTATTAGATGCAAAATAATTATAAAGATAAAGTCACTTAGTCATTTAATATAATATAATTTAATATAGATAGGTTATATAAGGCCAAAGATTATAACATTTTTATCATTATAATAACTCGGGTGAATGCTGCAATAATTATATTTTTCAAATATAGGTGCGCTATAATACGCCAGTATTAATTAAATTAATTGCAGATATTTTGATAAGTCAGTATGGTTCTTAAATTATAGTAAAAACATTATTCAAAAGCACATCATACATGAAGTTTTCAGTGTAAAGAATAATTTTATTAACATATAATTCTCTCTCAATTATTCTAAATTACAATACGAATAAATTAACAATCGGATAATTTTTAATTGATCGTTGCAATTATATATAATATTATAATGTAATTTACGAAAGCAATATTATTTTTATAACTTGAAGATATTTATTCATTTGAAAAATCATTTTCATTTTTAATCTCGTTTCATATAATTTATCTACTTTTATATTTATTTTCGTAACCGAAACTCATTTAGTTAAATTTATTTATTTAAATTTAGAATATAAAGAAATAGACTAATTTACTGTTTACATGAATAACTTTGAAGTCGAATTCAAGAAATGTGTGAATCATAAAGATTTTTACATCTGAAGCGTAACGGCCTTCCTGGCACATGACGGTCATCAATAAAGTAGAAATGTAAAAGAACCCATAATCAAAGCCGATATGCCAGAATAACGGGCTCGTATCTCACTAAAATTATACAAAATGGCCTATAATCTACTTGTTTTTGTTTCAAATGCGATCATTTTCGTGAATTATTGGCAATGCTAGATTATAAGAATTACCGTGTGACAGAGGCGTCGAATACTCTCACAAGATATAAAAATACATCAGCAGGTGCTGGCAACACGTGCTTCAAAAATTAAAATGGCATACATGTCACACGTTGACATTTATTTTCAATAATGCTTAACATTCGCCATCTATTTGACAGTTATAATAATTGTACCGTGAGATCTAGTTACGTCATAACATTATTACGCAGCCGTTTATCTTCCTAATTATTTGGTTACCTAGAATTTTAAACAAAAATGTTTCTTTAAAATTGTAATTAAGATAAATCATAATATTTTATTTTAAATTAGTTTTATCATGAAAATCATCGTTTAAAACCCCTTGTCAAATCGCCGTAAATAATAATAAACAACCAATTTATAAATAAAAAATATATCAGAGGAATTGAATTAATTAAAAACATAAAAAAGGAAAAGCGAGTTAGATGGTGCACGACACATCCCGCTTGTTTCTCTTGACATGATATATCGCTAGAGATGAGCCAGTCACATGTGTGCGCGCGGGTACAGCGCATGCGCAACAAATATGGCCGACGTCACTGACCAATCACAGGGCCTCGTCGGGCTACTCACATGATAGCGACGGTTCTTAATGATATTGATTACTATTTGTAGCACATAGTATATTTAATTACTAGTTATTTTAATGTACGACACTGCAAATAATTTAAAGTATTTTCTAAGAATTTGTTTTGTACGCGATGGCCAGGTAGTTATGCAATTTATAATTTAAATATAGGTAACTAGTACATACTAAGTAAGTACATACTTTAAAAGTCTGCAAAAAATAAAAGCGAGTAAATTATTAAACATTTATACTTATTTCGATTAATTTTTTAAAATGCTACTTAATTTATTTAAAGTCGCACCTAATATGAGAAAATTATAATTATTCACAGATAAAACTAGAGTTATAATCCATGAACTTTTTTAATTATACTAAATAATTTAATTTTAATAAGTATAATTTTGTATTAGTAGTTCATAAGTGTTAAATAGTTGGTTGATATAATACCATAAAATTAAATATCGTACGTGAAAAGTAATTCAGATTAACGTTACTTGATTTTTTTACACCTAATCTACTCATTTATATTTTTAAAAAGATTCTTTTTACTTATTTATGCATGAGCTTATTATATAGGTACCTAATTATTGAATATATTTAATTATAAGATAGAATTTCTTATCTTCAATAAAAACATGCATATAATGAGATTTACCTATCCCTGTTATTTCATTTTAAATTTATATAGGTATACAATTAAGTACCTATATTGAAAATATATATCTATCTATACCTATATGAAACAGTAGATATGTATTTAAAAATAAACCCAAGTTATTTACGAAAGAATTATTTTTAAGATAAAATTTTACTTTTCAAATTGCTGTCTGATTATTACAGTTCAAAAATAAAAAATAATAATATTTAAGTTGGTTGGTTACCTCTGTGGAAAAAAGTGTTATAACTGCATGATTTATTTTGTCGAGAATCTTTAAGTTAATTTATTTCACACATGTCATTGATTTATCATATCAACTGAGCAACTTTCTCTCCAAGCTAAAGTTTTTTTTTAAGAAAGTTGATGTCAGTTTTTGTCACAGATAATATCGTGTATTTCGGTATTACGACGTACTGCCAATTCGATGTATCGAATAATCGAAATTTCGGAACACTTTTAACCATTAAAGATTATCCAATCAATGAATTTAATGTTTCCGATTGACGCGACTTGCTTAATTTAAGACCACTAAAAAACCGGAGTGTGGTTTTTAATCGGTAATACGAAGGTACCTAAATTAGATTCTGTAATAAATTTTCATCGATATCAGTCATTCGGTATTGTACTCTTGACATTTATTGATAAGGCTGCCTGCTTTATAGCCTGCCTATATATTTATCAATGTTATGCACTTTTTTGCATTTGTACTGCGTTTTTAACTTATAATCATTTAGCAATTTACCTACCTACATATAGTACGACACACCTTAGTTGATCGGCAGTACCTAATCGGTTTTACGAATTTTGCCGATGCTTCATCTAATTTGTGTCGTACTATACCTAGATACGCATTGGTCTTATAAATATTCAAGTACCTAAATGATTAAATATTGCATTTAAAATATATTCCAAAACTAAATTGTTTCGGGTAATATTCAAATAAATTTAAAATAGTCGACTACAAAATTGTTATTGTATATTAGGTATATAGGTATATTAAGTTAATGTTATAAAATCACGCCACAAAACAAGGGCCGTAAACGCCATTAGCCTCATCATAACATGCAAAGAAAAATTTAAAAACGAACTGCTAATTGATAATAAAATATAAATAATCTAAGAACATTAAAAAGGTGTTTCTTATCATCTAACATAGCGCGAATTAATTATAAAACTATAAAATTTAATTAGAGAGGCAAAAGAAAATCTACGTACAGCAATAATGCGATTGCATAGTAAGCTGTTAATAAAAACTCGATCAATTCACATCGTTACCGGTGTAATTCTTTTATTCGTTTAATATTTATGTGAAATCTTCTATAAAGTTGCATGCGTTGCTTCTTAATAGTCTTTATTGTGTTTGCGTCTACAAAAAATATTGAATGTTCAAATAAAACATTTTCTTTGCTATTTTCGTTAATATCTGAAGCTCTCAATCGAATCGCGTACTCCAACGATTCGTGTGCCATAGAAATTCATTTAATAATAAAATTAAAATACAAAACATTTTGTAATAAGTTTGGACACAAGTCTTATTAATTTCAGCTTTACATAAACCATATTAATTTAGCTATGACATATTAAATATAAAATGTTATTTTTCCTAATTTATTATATATTCTGAGTACCTACCTAAATACAATTATTAATAATTGATAATGATCGACATATATTTGATAACAAAATATACCAGACAATTTCAGCAACTGTCAATTTCACTTTCAATGTTTTTAAATATTTTATAAGATTTCTTATAATTTAGCATGTAATTAATTAAGTTAATTGAACACTGATTGTTTTAATTTTTTTTTTTGTTTTTTTTTTTTTTGTATAGTTGTTAATTTATATTTAATCTGTTGTTAGCTATAATTGTTGTCTATATATTAGTGCATGTGTTTATATCTGATTAAGAATATTCATTACGATTGATAATAGATTTTCCGTTTCCAGATTGGATGAGCCCCTTCGACCGCGTGGTCTGCGGTGAGTTCAATGGTATTTATCGTTTCAATTTTTATTTTTTTTTAGTTCTAAGTCCTTAGCTTAATTACAATTTAGACGACTATTAAGGCATTCATACACGTGCGTTCAATGATTTAATTGTTATAATTATTTTAACCGATTAACAACGCATTGTTACGCTCGTGTGTAAATGCCTTAAAACATGCCTTCCGTAAAATTTTGTTGCAATTATTCATTTGACATGGCTTCGTTGAATCATTGCAATTGATATTTCTACTGCGTTTTTTATATCAGCGCGGAAATATTTGTTGTAAACAATGAATTAACTGCAATTTGTTTCGACGATTTCGTATTAAAATAAAATCGTCGATTGCTCAATCATATGTGTCCGGTTCATTTGAAATCAACACGTAAACATGATGAATCACTGTACAAATATTTCACTAAAATAATTCACATTTCGATAAAGTCTTAAACGTCTGATATGAATTCATTGCTGCAACTGTATCGTGTCAAGTCTTTTACGTCTCTATGTTTTCTGTTTATTTCAAATTGAATGGTATCTTTACAACCGTGACTAATAAACGGCACTTTGAGTTTGCAAAAAATGTGACGGAAAGGGTTTAAGGATTCGCAATGAATAGCAACTTTCTCCAAAGACAATGAATCAATAGTTCAACAGGATTGCGCTAACCAAAGAAATTAAGGTACAAACATCGACGACGGGAATTATTTTATTTTTAAAGGATTCCGTATTATTTAAACAAAAGATATAAATACTTTTTACTTGCTGATAACTTTTTTTTAATTCACGAATATTTTAATTGCCTATAGGTATTAGATGCTTTAATAAATAAGTTATAACCACTGTTAATAATTTAATACGTATGTCTTACATTATTCAATATTATCTTTATAACTGTAAGGTTTATATTAGGTTTAAATTTATTGACTGTTTAGTAAGTTTTATAGGAACTGAATTTGACTCGATCGCATTTTGAAAATCAACGGAACCTTAATATTGACAATGATTCGTTCACAGCTCTCACAATTTCATAAAAAATAACTAACAAAAGATTCACGGCAATAGGGTTGTGCAATTTCTCTTTTTGTTAAAAATAGCAATCCTTTGTGCCCACGAGATGTTTACAAATAAGGTATAAGTCAAAGGGTTTTAAATCACAGTGTCGAAAGCTTTTAAAACAAGCTTAGAACAGGGGCCATTGTTTTGTTGGCACGCTCACAAATTGCTTTATTACTCGACGTACCGCGGCCGTTCTGCGAAAGTCGATATCGCCGAAATCGCAGTCAAAACAACATACATTATCATATGACAATATGAAGTAGTACATCTCACATTTTGTTAATCCCTAATACTAAATTAAATCAGTATAATTTGATATATACAATTTCTCGATAAAACTGTCGCTTCGAACGTTTATTTATTATTGCATGTATTTTGATTATTTCGCTGCGTAAACGTGGTTTTATAATCAATATATTACACTAATCGAGCAAACAAAACATATTACACGTTTAGGGTTTATAAAAGTTGCTTTATAGCGCTATAACAATTAATAACTAATCACTGTCAATCGTAAATCTACTGGTATAAAGCGATTGACGCTAGTATTGTGAAAAAAGTCAGTCCGCGAACAATAACGTCTGAGGATTGACCATAAAGTGACGACCTTGTGGCTATAAAAATTTAACGAGGCAAGCCCGTAGAGTAGTGTAGTATAAACATACGGCCAGATTTGTGAACGTGACTGTCATAGAAACAGCTGGCTCAACATCTGTGTATCGCCTTAACGACAGCGACCAGCTTTTCGTCGTTTGGATTATAAAAATAAAAGAGTTAAAACAAGTAACACAAAGCCTCAAATGATTCATTATATGATCGCATACAAATTTGTTTTCTGTTTTTATATTATACGTCACGTATTAAAAAATCTTACCTGTCTACCTAATAAATTTGTTTTTATGCAACCTCAATCAAAAAAACCTATTAATATTATGTTCTTGTTTTAAAATCTTTCGACCGTACAACTGAGTACAACCGAAATTATAAATAATGTTTTATTTCTCATGACAATAATCATAAATCAATATAAAGGCATATCGCTGCAAATACTCAAATTATTATAGCATCATATCTTATCGCAACATTCTATTTTTGTAATCCATACTATGCGCGGGTAAATTTAATAGCGAGATAAACAGGACGATATTTCCGATGCCGTGAAAATGTTTAATATCTTATTTAGAGTTCACGAGTGAGAATTGTCTGCGAATATTTAAAATGTCAATGTCAGTTTCGCGACGTGGTATTATATCGCGCACGCCTGTACGTTTATACACATAGCATAACTTTCCATTAGGCGCATGCCGCTCCATAATGTACCGTGTATCTTGTCTACATATGTCGTTCAAGGCTATAGTTGTTGCCATTACACATGTTACGCAATAGACTATTTTAGTTACGTTAAAAAATGCACTAGGGTTGTCGACCTCTGCGAATTAATATGTTATGCAGTCCATGAATCCCGCGCATATGTGTGCTCGAGTATGTACATACCGCAGCGCATTTGATAGCCTATGTCTAATAGTTTAACTTCGGAAATATAAGCAATGCTACCTTTGTTTAACGATTATAGTTGCGTGTAGAAGCTTTACGATTTGAAGATATTTGACAGAAGATATTCGGTTTTATGTTGAATGAAATCGGAGGTTTTAAGTATTGTTTGGGAATAATAGATAGCCTGCACGGCAGACGAATACTTCAGTGAAAGACTATAACATAGATAATTGTATATTTTGTTTTTTTTATTTGTTAGAAACATGAAATATATTATAATAAACCTATTAACTTATCTATCTAGATGAATTAATGAATATATTTTGTGTAGAATTTTTAAATGTTACTATTTTGCGCGGAAACTAGTGACTTAGCAATCGATTTATCGTAAAATCGTTCTTTAATTGAATCGATAAAATATCTACGAAGCATGTTAAATCAACTTTCGCTCCAATTCCGTCTTACTTTATCCGTCGTCTTACCTTCGATAGTTCTAATATCAATAGAATTTCTCAAGCTCAGCTCAAGTGATCGTAAATAGAAAGTAATGTTATACAGTATCAGCTCACCATTTCCGCTGTGCAATTTACTCAGACGATTGCTGTTTCGCAAGGGTCAAAAGGTCTCTATCAAATATGAGTTTTGGTCAGTAAATTTGAAATAGGTATTACTCGACCCGAACCCTTGCTGAATAATATATTCAATTTTATTAAAACCTTAATAGATTTCTTCTCAACATATGTATCAAAGTCTATTTCATTCGTAATTTAAAATGTTATATTTAATTACGAAGTTTTGTCCTCAATTTAAATTAATTTATTAGTATGTGTCCGTTATCTTTCAAGGCGTTCGAATGTCACACTTGTTTCTTTTTGCGTGAAATGAACTTATTAATTTGTGGTTTGTTAAAGATCAAGAGCTGTACCTTTTTTATTATATTTAATTGTCGTTGTGTATAAATACATCAGAATATCTACCACTAATGTTAGTTTTAATATGTCGATTTTTTACTTCATATTAAATAACCTAACTAAAGTAACCTAAACACCTAAGTCAAGCGGCGTTTGTTTGAAAAGCGGAGTTGTTAGAAAAAATATTTTAGTTTAATTTTATGTGCTAATTAATTACAAAATAAGCAGATATATTTAAGAATTATTATGATACAACTAAGGCGCTAATATGCACATAATTAATGTCTATTTGCTTCAGTGCAATCGCTGTAAAAACACATATTTTTTAGTGAAAGTTATTAATCTACGTGTATATATACCTATTTGTCTTCTTGTTGAAAATTTATCATTGTAATTGATTTTAAAATCATCAAAGACACACACGAAGGGAAAACCATTTTTTACACCATCAAATCGCTGTAGATCATATTACATCAGCTCACTTTAAACTAATACACATATAATATTTTTTTTAGTGTTTTATGGTACAATAAATTTTTGGTTGAGTACCTCTTACTCCCTAGTAAGCAACCAAACGGGCACGTCGCACGAAGTCTTAGTACGTTTCACGCAGTTTTCGATGCAATTGTTATGCATATTAATAGCTTTTGCAGTACGTACTAAGTCAAGATTTTTCAAACGCTTCGTTGTATATTTGATAATTAGTTTTTACTGACACAGAATATGATACCCTTATAACACTGGTGCAAGTATCAAAAACTTGTTTGCTACACAAAATATCTAGAGTCACCGAGCACCTTTACTTACCTAATTAATAAAATCAAATTACACCAGAAGTGTCAAAAAAGTTTACAAACAATACATTAATTAAAATGTGTTATCAACTTACGAAAATTATACAAATTAATTACTAGGCGATTAACAAAATACGCTGCTCTACGTACAAACACGCACGCCGACATCGCAGGATTTCTCTTTTATATTGTTTTAGCAATTGTAATAATAATTTCAATGGACGTATTAATTAAATACTAAGCGAATCGACGGTACGATAATGTAAGGTTACAGATAAATATGACTAGTTCTGAACGTATACAACGTACGTACGTACGAGTCGAGATGGCCCAGTGGTTAGAACGCGTACATCTTAACCGATGATTGCGGGTTCAAACCCAGGCAAGCACCACTGATTCATGTGCTTAATTTGTCTTTATAATTCATCTCGTACTCGGCGGTGAAGGAAAACATCGTGAGGAAACCTGCATGTGACAAATTTCATAGAAATTCTGCCACATGTGTATTCCACCAATCCGCATTGGAACAGCGTGGTGGATTATGTTCCAAACCTTCTCCTCTAAGGGAGAGGAGGCCTTTAGCCCAGCAGTGGGAATTCACAGGCTGTTGTTGTTGTTGTCTGAACGTATAATTTATGTTAAATAATATCACAAGCTGCGATGATTATTAGATCGTGAACAATACGGGCATATTGGACATTGGAAGTGTTCAATCGTCAGAGCCAAAATTAATTCGATTGCCGCTCACATACGCGTTGACTTCCTCGCATAAATCAGAGGGAGAGGCCACATACGAACTACATAGACATACATGCGAATATAGATGACAGAACATCTTATATAGGTTTTATTCCTTTTCAAAGATATCAATATGTAAGTTTTTTTTTAATAAATAACTGTTATAAATCATATCTATATATAATTTAAATTGTTTTTCTAGAGATTCTATAATGTTTATAAAATATTATTTAGTTCAAAAACTATGTCGCTTGATAATTGATAATTTAATTGATGTAAAATATACTACTTGATGTTTAATGAAATAAAAAAAAATATCGAAAAAAAAGTTAAACAGAATTTCATCTATAATATCTTATATCTTACAACAATATATATAATAATATACACTACACACACACACACACATACAAACACGGAAAGGAGAAGACGATGACGTTCTTTCATGCCGGCAAAGTAAAACGTCATGCCATATGTCTTTACGGCTAACGAATCTGTCAAATTATCAAGGCATGCCAATAGAAGTTTCACATTGAAAACAAAGACTAACTAATAGCTAAATAATTTAACAATTTATTTAGTTTATAATCACTTCAAATGGGTAACTCTCAATTCTCTACATTGCCCGATGCCTCTACGTTTTAGATATGACTTGGCAAGCTTGGCTTAGCGTGTTGTAATAGAAAACATATGAAATTTTGCAATTTTAATTCATATCCTGTTGACATAAATGTATAATTTTATAAGCATAGCTCAGACGTGATGGCGTTTACATATATCAAAGATATATATTTTCACCGAGAACACGGTGCAGCGGATGTAATGAACAACAGTAGCATGTAAAATGTAATTGTTTGTATGTATGACTTTTAAACGATGAAAACAAATTATACATACATCCTAATAGACGTTATGCATTTAGTAGACTTTATTTAGATGCAAACGTGTCTAAAACCAATTAAATCTATAGATACTTCTTTCTTTTACTGGCATAATAAATCGTTTCATAAACCTAGAAAAAAAAAACAATTTTTTTTTAGTATTTCAGTAACGGTATTTGATAAGGTTTTAAGTAAATTGAAACGTATATGTATTTTAATAAACTGCATTTTAATTGCCTTAGTGATTTATGTGCAAAAAAAGAATATGATATTCAAATTGTAACTTTAATATTTTAATTAATTTAATAATTAATTCAACACATTTCTGTACAAATTCTGTAAGATTATATCTTATAATGTAGGATTGCTTAAAGTATATTAATCATGGAGCACATTCTCTGCATTTATAATAACATATAGGAAGTGTAGTAATTTGATCTTTTTGAATAAATTAATATGAAGTGATCGGTTTCACAGTGTTATTGCGTACCGTGGTTATTTTATCGAACGATCATATTGCGTTCAACTGCAAGGAATATATCCTTCAAAATCTTCTATTCATAAGATGACATTATCTATTGGGTTTCATTTATTTCTTGCTGTGTTAAATAATAAGCATGGACGTATGTAGCAAATTTAGCTCTATTGGCAAATTCAAATGTAGCTAATAATTTACTTTAGGGCTTTGCGCAAGCTATTCTATATACCACCTATATCAAATATTCTACCGCCAAACACTTGTATTGTTATATTACGGTCTGTAGGGTGTGCCAGTGTAACTACGATATTACATCTTATCTAGCAAAGTTGGTGGTGCATTGGCTATGTAAGAAATGGTTAATACTTATCATCGTTTGATGGTCACTGCTTATAATCTGGTGGCTCATCTAGCACGAGTACATAAAAAAAATTAAGCACAGACTATAACAGTCTATTTTCTACTCCAAAAAAAAATACAGACGAATTGATAACCTCCTCTTTTTTGAAGTCGGTTGAAAACGTCACGTGTTAAATGTGTATTTGACTTTAAAATAAATATGTATATAAGGAAATTAACTCATTTAAGATTTTGAAGGACAGATGCCTAATATTAATTTGTTTAAAAGTAATAATACGAGTCATATAAGCGGTGGCTATGGTATAGGTATCGCAGCGATTCGAGTCAGCTTTATTCTTAACGATGGTCACTCGTCTCGTACTATGAATACAGCAATAATTTAATCGACTCGACGTTTCATTTGCATATTGTTTAGAAAATCATGTCATTTGTTTTCTCATCCATATTTTCTAACAAACGGTAGGTAATTGGATATTATATTAATATGTTTCACGTTGTCTCACCCCGTGTACAGAATTTACATGATTCTTTTGTTTGTGATTTAAATCACTCGCCTCTTGGAAACAATAACAGCTACTAGGTGTAAGATTTATATAAAGATTCGATCTCAACTTTTTCCATGAACACGTTGTGTGATTTGAATTGTAAATGGATTTTCTTATAAATATACCTACAAGAACGTAAAAATAATAACTCTACATATAATTTCAGTAACAATCGTTACGATAAATTCGTCGTGTCTATTATAACAATAATAATTTAAGTCATTAATAATAATAATGGTAAGGTAATAGGTGATATAATAAGAATTTTCTTGTTTTCGTGGCACTAGCTTACATCTGCAGAGATTTCTAGCGGCTTTGTTTAATAATACTGACATTGCATGATCAAGTTAGTCCTCTGTAGTTCTCTCGTTCCATGCCAAATACGTTATGCTAATTTTGATACTACTATGTCGTCTCCGACTACGCCAATTCAAATTTATTTTATTTGTCTGCCATGAAGCAAATGCCTCTGCTGATGCTAATGTCACGTTCGAGACTGTTTATTATATGAAATTTAACGGTACATTTGTTAAAACATATTAACTATGGACATATAAACAAGTGAATTTATGTGTTTATAAAATGTATTATAGCAGTAGCTGTTAGCTTAGGATCCTAGCGAGTAAGCTTAGGGTGATGTGACGTTTGTTTCTCGTTGCGTAAATATAGCGAAGCCAGAAAATCCACACATAATGAACTTCAGACGCCTGGCTCGCACGATAGCGATTTCATAATGCTAGGTGTCGATTGCTCTCAAAGGAATTAAATGCATTGCCTACAATTTATATCTCTATTAACGTTGAGTATTGTTTACACACGTCTGACCGCGGCCTCGGGCGCCGAGCGCAGACGCTTGTGAAAACATACGCTTCAAGATTAAAGGTAGACCTGGTAATGTACGCCACTTAAGTCGGATCCACCTGGCACGGCTCAGTTCTCATGTCTTACATCACGAACGATGAAAGCGTTTTCCCTTTCGAAGGTCAACGATGACTGGTCTTGCGAGTTTGTTTACGGCACCTCGGTGTTCAGCGTTTCCTACCAGTTTGCATAAGTGGAGGGTAGTCTCAATAAAAACAAATTGGCTGCCCGCTGGTCGGAGTTGAGCACTTACACACGTACAAGGAAGCGGAGCGACACGTCCGAAGATGATTTACAGCCGTTTCTCGGCGCTCGCATTGTTGCCTATAAAGAAATTGTTGAACACACTTTGATATTTATACTCATAACTTTAACTTCTTACTTAGTATGCCAATATTCAATTTAGAAGAACTACTTGAGGAAACTGTTAATTACAAACGGATAATTAAACGGTCAAATAGAAGATGCAATTCGTTGCATATTAAATCACTGCTGTTAATATTCGTTTTAAATATTATTTCATACAACGATTAACAATTTAATACAGACATCCTTTATAATTTAGATGTGAGAGCCGAATCAAATGTAATGCTATAAATAAGTCGAGGTAAATATGTAAATAAATTTTGAGATAAAGGCACGGAATAATGTTACAGGTTCGTAGGCTGGGCCGTAGCGACGCATTAATCTTGTAGATACAATCGTGAGCCGGCGAGTAAATCTGTGATAGGATCTTGAGATACAACAGGTCGGTAGGGGACATTTTCACCTTCGTAGGACACGTTTGCGGAATGAAAATACATAAAGACCGTTCCTTTGTTTCTTGGTATTACGTCTTATTTGCCGAGGTCTTTTTTGTTTTAATGAGCTTTATTTAGTAGATTATTTATATTAATACGCGAGCATTTAAAATTGCTGTTTGATTTATTTAGTGTTTCTAAAACGTAAATAGGAATGAAACTTATACAATAGATGTTCACAAAAGAGGTTGTACTCAATGGAGAAAAAACTAAAAGACATTTCGACCACGAGCAATACTCGCATAAATTAAATATATAAAATGAGATTAATGATAAGCATATTATAATATGTAAAATTAAAATTGCGCAACATTCGTTTTTCTCGTTTACGTTCTAAATTTAATAATATTTTAACAAATAAATATATAACATATTTCCTATTAACAACATTTTAACCAATTAAAACAACGTTAAAGTATTTCATTGCTGTAAATATGTAATTAAAACGCTACTTTATTGTAGAGAAGCTTAATTGCGAGCATTTGACGCGTTCTCCTTTTGTGGAAACCGACGGAACTCATTGCGACGTGCCTTGCATAAAAATATGAACAAACGATTCGATATATAACGTTTTTAATGACTTTATCTATACAGAAACTCTTTGTATGTTAAAATACAACGGATTGAGTCATAAGACTTGACAAGTATATACAAAATATAACGTCTATTGTACACTTACACAAAAATCTATATTTAGAAAATAGTACTGAATTTATTTTGAGTTAATATTTTTGAAAGAGATTTCCACTTATCAATATTGTAGCTTGGGAACTATCTGAGTCATACTTTATTTCGCGAAATCGATTGATTAAAATACAGGAGACTCGAACGAGTTGACTATTAATTTAGTTTATAGGTATAGGTAGGTATTTTACGTGGTTGATTTCGCGAAACTTATTTAAATGGAATACTTTCGATTAATTAAAACGGGTAAAACACGATACAGGTAAAGCTAGCATATTTTTATTTGCAACATATTAACATACTTCTTAGTAACCGACCGGACAGAAAAGATAAATGTCATAATAATATTTACAAACTGTACACACTTGATTATTCGCAATCGCATGTGCAAGCTTTCAGCAATCGTAAATATCTTAAGTCGGCTACTTTTGCCGGCCGTCTTGCAATAAAAACGAATTCAAATCGAATTACTCGAGAAAATTAGATAACAAAGGATGCGTCAAATTTTAAATTGTAATCTTATAATAAAATCTATGCAATTGATATAATTTTATTTAGACAGGTTCAGCCCTTAACATTCGAGCGGTGTAGCGTAATGTATGTTAGAAGGATCCGAGGGGATCCCCGGGTCTTAGGGTTGGCATCGGGGGACAAGGACAGGGTGCGCCTGACATTGAAGTAGTGCCAATAACAGTGGTATAAATAGAAGGGGCCGGCGGTGCGAAGGGCGTTACATCGCTACGAGATCAGAATATTTTGTTAGTTCGCCTGATATCGCATCCTAAACAACGGATTACAATGCGGGAAGGCTCGTCGATACCGATCCGAGTGCTTGATCAATTGCGAACTCGATACAATTTATATCCTCCTCGCGCGAATCGATGCTTACTTTAACTGAGCACCTGTACAATATTGTACAATTATTGGATCGTAAATCGAAACGAGCCTCGTTTTGGAGCATCGAATTTTCATTAATTAGTTATAACGAATCGATTTTGAAACTCCCGTTCGATATCTGCTTACGAATCGAATTGATATATGAAAGAATGACTCGAATAAATATAGCCTGACAAAAATATTTCCTTGACCATTAAAATGACTTCTGAAGGAGATAAATTAAACGATGTAGGTTAATACACCGTAAGTAAATTATGACTCACCGTTGTCCGCTTCTGACTCAAAATCTTACCTAAAAGTTATGTATATCGTTCAACTTTCCTAAAATGTGAATTTGTAGTCAATCATTCTCATTGACCCGATATACCAACAAAATGGTCTTAGTGTAAATATTTAGACGTAACCGAATTGTACAAAGGTGGTATTAACACTGAGATGTAATAAAAACGATAAATTTTCCCCCCAAGAATCGAACACCCTCGAAGTAAAAAATGACCAGGATAAATTGGAATGGTAGTGGCGGCCTATAAAACATTCAGTTTATGGGGTGTCATATTTACATTCGGGTGATATCGGTGGGAATACTGATAAGTATTTATCTATTACAACGATAAAAGAACAATAATATGTTGCGACTGTTTATACAAAAGCTTACAAACAATTGCTGTTATTTTGTTACTGAAAAATATTTCAGTAATAATAATAACAATACATGAAGTTCGTGTATTGTTAAATTTTTGGCAACGTCTATACATGTATAGATTAAAGACCCTTCTTTGCATTATAACGATAGTAGTATTATTTAAATTTACATGATATAAAAAAATATATGTATATTCTTGATAAATAAAATGTAATTGATTAAAATCATAAATTATACTTTCGTATAAATAAATAGTATATGAGATTAAAAGAGCACTTAGACTGAATTACTGAAAGTAAACATCGGCGTAAATTTAGCTGTTCACATTGATTACGTAAATGTAAGTTACGTAGAGGAGGCACTCTTCATTTTATAAAACGTTGCTTTCAATCATGTTTCTTACTCTTTCGTACCTTATAATGGTTATTCACGAAGAAAAGAGACGATCTCTTGTATAAATGATTCATAGAATGGAATTCGTGTCTAAGGAGATGGTTATTTTAATTAAAGAACCAGTTTTAAATAAGATAGGATACTTTGAAATTAACTAAAATTATCTATTATGTAAATTTTCACACAAAATAGCAACATTTATCGTAATTTTATATACCAATAAAAGACATACACCAAAATTTATAACAAGAAAAACAATATTACTTATCTTTTAAAAGAGTTTTCTGCCGGAAACCATATCGTTAGTAGTTTTAACTTCACTTCTTATTATTTATACTTTTGTTTAGACAAATATCTTCTTACTTACAATAAATATTACTTAATTCATTGAACTTTTAGGAAAACATTCAAGCGTGTTGCCATTTACAATATTTATATTAGAAAACAGTCGTGAACACCCTTTAAATTGAAGCTTAAGATTAGTCGGCGCCGCGTTACGGGAATAGCGTTGCTACCAAATAAAATGTTTAGGGTCATTTTGGCCGAGAACGGGCGAACCAGCTCTTCCAAATGCCGATAGGCCTATTCCACCCCACGCCCCTCGGGATTCTCTATAGGTACACGGCTATCATAAATTTTTGGCCGCAAATTTGCAATCGTATCTTTTTGCCGCGTTGTAGGGGGCTCAGCATTAACATAACTGCTACTATAGCAATTTACCTTGTAACTTTATGGTTATACCTGTTTAATGGGTATTCACCAAATACTATAGTTAATTTAAACGAAATAGGTCCAACTCTATATAATTGGATTATATATTGGCTATAGCATGAGGCGATACTTGAAAATTATCTTCTAACGTGATGTCGTCTTAAATTTTCGCGATTATTATACATTGAAATAAAACTAGTTATAAAGGATTTGAATCGCGAATTTTAATTATTTTTAACATCCCGACGTTTCGAGCACTTAACATCGTTCGTGGTCACGGGTAGACTCAAATCTACTTATATAATATAAGCTATTCAAATCCGTTATAACTAGTTTTATTTCAATCTTCTAACGTGATTATTTGAACATAGAACACAACAACAACAACAACAGTCTGTAAATTTCCCACTGCTGGGCTAAGGCCTAATTTCTCTTTGAGGAGAAGGTTTGGAACATATTCCATCACGCTCTTCCAATGCAGGTTGGTGGAATAGAACACAATTCATATAAATAAATGAATAAGTTAATATTCTTATATTAACATCTATCGTCACAGCTACTCAACGGTTAACAATGGAATGTAGTAATGGAACATATCTGCTGGAAGCTGGATTAAATTTTAATTATAATTGCGCCGTAGCAAATGGCGCCCGCTCAACGAAGACGAGACTCGAATGCGTGAGATGCGCGATTTAATCGGTGGACTTATAACGAGGGCGAGGGAGCGTAAAACGCATTCCTGAATTATAAGGGCCGCATAATTGCGCATCTATATATCCTTTATTAAAAATTCTATTTACTTTTAAACGTACTTACGTTTATACTAAACGAATTACTATTCGCTCATATCGTCTATAAAGTCGAGTGTTTAAAATAGCCTCTAATAATTTACGTTTAGTTCTATGACACATAATTTAGCCGTTACGTAGTTTACAAGCACATTACAGCACATGCCTTCGTCGTTTCACACTTAAGGGCACATAACACCCTTGGAATAGAGCTCTTGTAATTAAAACCCTCTAAACGGACAATTTGTAGTATGAACATAGCAGCGTCTCTTGAGGAAGATTCAACTGTTCACGCTACAAGCGCAGGAGTAAATTTAATATTTACCAACTAAACTTACTATACTTAACGCCAGACTCGTACCAGCACCGTATAATTAATTTCTTATCGCATGAATTTAATAAACATCATAAAGATATAGAGTCGAGAGTTATTTTTGTTAATGTATTTTTGGCACGGATAATTTTGACAATATTAAAACAAAATTGATATTAATGACCCATCGGTCAGCGTGCCTTCCATCGAAACTAATATTTTTAATTGCGTCGAACCAATCAAAGCATTAACTGCATCCACATTGAGCCGTCTGAGCCCGCATTAACTTCCAATCAAGAGAATTTATTCCGACCGACACATAATCTATAAATAACGTCGTTGAATTAATAAGCGCACAATAGGACAGCTAACGAGCGCAGTTGGGGTCCAGTGTTGCCAGTGGTGTATTAAATTTGCATGTTAGCAACCCTATTATACCCTTGCCCCGCCTTGTCCATAGCCAAATGCTTCGGCCGCCATTTTTGGTCAATGCAAGGGTAAATGCAATTATATGCAGCTGTCTTTAGTCGCAGCATTTACGATATTTAAATTTATATATCCTGATATTATTATTTATATATATTAAAATAATAACACGTATTTTGTATATGACAACATACGGACATATAACGGCATACAATCGATTTGTGAGATTAAAAATAAAATCCTTTTATGATGTTACGAATAGCTAAAATATCCACACTTTATATTTAATTTTGAGTTCTAAAACCTTGCAGTAAATAACAATATTATCTAGTAAAATTTTTCACGAATAAAAGCAACAATTTTCATACGAAACTCTCCAACATCGATACTATATTACATTAGGGAGACTATTACACGAAACATTTGGGACTCCAGGATAAAGAACCCGGTATATTATAAAATATAACAGCGTTCCTCCCTTTGTTTTTAAAAACGTATCAGGTACCTCTAGAATGGGGCGCGAGCATTGCGGTATTCAAATTTGCCAGTCTGTAGGGGAGGCCAATTTGTTTTAAATTACGTTACGATATTACATTCGGAGTTAAAATATTGCTGATACACTCGCACCTATAACGGGATAGGGTTGGCATAAAATATGAACCTGTTCGAATGCTTAATTACATTATCTTATTATACGGACGCCCACATTCATATAATTTATTCTAGACGCCTAGAATTATAAATGAGTTGTCATTATTCAAGATAAATAATTAATAAGCACTGCACCTAAGAAACATTTATATGTATAAATGTATTACCAATAAATTTTACTTACAGTGTTAATATATATAATAATGATTAAACTAGCGTACAACAAAGTGTACATTATTTAATAGGAAATGATTAAGACTTTAATATTCCATCCGTAGATCCCTAAATACCTAAACATTATTTTTTCATGGATAATTGCTAGACGGAGACGCTTAAAGTACAGGCAGGGTGAATTTAATAAGTAAAGCAGGTGTACAGTTCACTGGTACATGTCTTATAAAAGCGATAACTCCAAACGAGTTCGGAGTTAAATCTTATTCACGATAAACGAGTCGAGACGAAACGAGAACGTTAATAAAGATATAATAATAAATATCTCGGGGAAAACCTTTCGGGATTCGAATCAAACTAAGGGTAGGAAAATTGCGACAGTCCCTGAGGAGGTGCGGGGCAAACGACAGCTGTAGCCTAATGTCCTTTCTATTTATCTGCGATCGGGGAAACGCGGGTATGTAGATATAGATATGTCATAATATAATATATATTACGAGTTATCCCCAACACATCGTCTCACAAATCCCGTTCAGCACAGATGTGCCAATTTTATGACAGATTTATATCATTTTAACATTTGATTAACATGAAATAGTTATGAAATTGTTAGAAAGATGTCGAGCGTGCTAGGGCACTGTAAATTCGTTTTATTAATAATAAATATATCCGGCTTACTTTATGATTTATATACACTAAAACCATTTGCCAAGCGCAAGCGAATTAGTTCATGTTCGATTGCTTACAAACTGACATTGCGTAAGCGATGACAATCTCAGTTTTATGAAGGAGACATCGTAAATGTCTATTAATATGAATGGGCTCCAATTACTTTTATGATTCGCGTTTTGTTGAGAGTTGCTCTAAAAAAAAGTTTACGATCATTCGCGCCCCCCAACTGCTTGACTTTATATACCTCGTGGGGGAAACGCTGGTACACGCTTGGACAATCGACGTCTCGGGCAGATGTATCTCGAGTCGGAGTCACCTGTTTATACTTCGGTACTGAAAGGCATTTGATTCGTTTTGTTTCGCATGCTTAATAGAATACTGTTAACAAGCGTATGTTTCTTTCAATACGATAACGTGTAAAGGACGCGCGTGCCGATGTCAAAGTCAGCCTAATCAGTCGTCGTATTTATAAGTACTACGGCTTCCCTTGTTGAGTATATTATTGAAAGTTATATATTTTTGGAATTTGATTCGATTTTTTTTATTTATGATCATCGATTCCTTGAGCTTTATATAATATACGATACAATTATGAGAATGCTTAAATTAAGCTATATTTTTATAAAGGAACTAATAACATAGCTGAATATTCTTATAAAATCGCAAACAATTTTATATAATTTATTTCATCATACTCTTGGTTCGTTAAGCTTGAATCACAGCATCAGGGATCGTAAATCGTTTTTAAGGGCATACCAAACAATGTAATTACAAAACCCCACCAAAAGCACTAAATATCTCAGGTGCAAAGTGCGAGGAGACTCCGAAAACGACTTATGAGTCATATAGCCTGAATTATACTCAATTCCGTAGGCATTTATTGGCTCTCAAACACGTAAAACAAACAAAATCGACATCGGAACATCTGAAACGAACAATAATAGCCATTCAGTGAATCAGAATGCGTTGATTTGAATGAATATCGCCCAATAACGAAACGCCGACTTCCTGTAGTCTGTGCCAGCGGGCCGGTGCGTCTATCAAATCATATGACCCGTTGAATGCGTCTTACTCCACTTTTATCGGTTGTATCAGTCATAAAATGCTAATGAACGAGCGTTTCGGACCAAACATCCGAGCGCGATATTCATATGACGGTATAAAACGTAACCCGAAGTCGACACTTCGTTGGAAACGTAATCGTAACCGCTGTGTGCGCTTTCAAAACATCGCGCGTAACTCGACCGTCTCAATGGCGGTTAAGATAGCGCAATGTTTTCAAAAGCTCTCTTATGTACGACTGATATGTGCCAACAAATATACATTGTCGGGTTTCTTTGACTCTCGAGCTAGCGTTTAACGATAATATTAGCCTTTCGTGTGTCATTAAATCGACTATATTATTTTTGTGTGCTTGCTATAATTGTCGCTATATTAACTCTTTCCCATAACACTCTATAACCGTGTCATTAAATTAATGATTAGAATTTCAATAAAAATGATATCCAGAATAGATGGGGATCTATGACAGATTTCAATCTAAAGTTTAATATTACCGTAACATCAGGTTACCTTAACACATTTACGAGTCACGTTAGACTGTCATTTAGATTAGCGCACTATTGTTACATTCATGTTTTTAGGTTAATTGGTAATATTAGGATAGGTCATGTTAGTGTTAGCAATAAAATATTCGATGTCAAGTCACACAATATGTAAAAATTTGTAATTGAAATTAGCCATAATATCCGACTTTATAGGTGTTCTAGAAAGTATACGTACACTTTGTTTTTTTTAAATATTTTATACTGTGATTTTATAGTGAAACTTAAAATTTAATTTATTGTAAAAAAAATCACTTAAAAATTCACTAGTGAATCATTTTCTTCTTATTCAAAATCAAAAAATATCTTAGCTGTATTTTTACTCATATCCGTAAAAACATTTTTATAGGACAATGTGTGTTATCGATTATTTTGTAAGATGATCTTTAAATTAATTTAAGTAAGGTGACAGTTATCACAGGAGTGCCCCTAACATACAGTAAAACCTGTAAAATATCCATCAATGTCGTCTGAACAATATTTAGTTATTTTAAAATGGTATGTGACACATAATACTGAGCGTAACAGTATTTTTTTGTGATGCCCAGAGCACGTTATCGGTGAGTGATGGAGTAATTTTCAAAAATAAAACGTCCCTCTCTCCTTGTCAAGAGAACGTACGACCGCTTCACATTAATATATTATCAAAATAATGTTCTCTCTAAGCCGAACGTATGTTAGTAGATGCCCGAGCGAGTAGGCTTATCTCCAAACAAATACTCACAAATAATATCTAATAGGAAATGAAGTACGTACTTAGCGAGGTAATTTGAAGTTTTAAACATCCTGTTATAGTATTAACACGTGGTGGGCTAGTGTAAATATTGACGACGAAAAATTTAAGCAGAATAAGCCAATTGTTTCCGGACGTCCGAGATATACACAGATTCATAGAACAAATTCGGCTTGTTATTTCAACGAATCTCGAGTCTCATACATTCTTCGTAGGAGTCGCTCGAAATATAAATAACTAAGCTCATGATAAAACGTGTAAACATACGGCGAAATATGCTTACAAAAAAGGTTTATCAAGAAAAAAATTAAAATTAATTGCTATTGCTCGAAGCTTTGTCTCCATTAAAACATCAGACCGAAAATGTTAATTATTCTCTCGGCATTCGCCAACAGTCGCTGCACTTGTTTTATTTTTGCAAGTAACGTGTGTTTCAGGACTAAGCTTGAAAGAGTTTTTTTACCTAGTGTGCTATTAATGCACACGAATATCTCTATATCGTAGGCACGCGAATTTCGTCTCTATAAACCCAAAAATAAAGTGCATTCTTCTTGCACTAACGTTGAAATTCAGACGTTATTCTGTCTATGCAAAATTTCCCGTGCAAATTTTAGTTAATTATGTACGGAAAATTTAAGAGCCCTGTAATAAGTACTAAATATTTACTAAGCTTTTTGCTTAATGCATACCTCTATGCGACTAGTTCTTTGTTGGTTTCGAATTTGCTACAAATAAATTCAAATTGAAATAACGACATTAATCTTTATTATATTATAATATTTATGATTATCAATCTATTTCACGACATTTTCGTTAGGGTAACATACCTAAAATCCTCTAGAAAATAAAAACATTCCAAATATTATAAATGTCTTCGTAACTCGTATCCATAACAAAACCATAGCCGTATTAATTGTGTCGTTTCTTGGATGACTTTAGAAAAATGTCCATAACTTAAAAAAGCGGGTCCCCGTTTCATTCACATTAATATTTGTGTATGTGCGTTTACATTGGCCATTCCGTGTGGGTTATGATGCGATCCGAGATGCGAAACCGGTTCGGTCGGCTACTGAGAGCTTTTACGGTGCACGACAATGATCTACAACGCCTTTTGAAAGATATCTGCATACGTGCCCGCGAAATATATGCATTTTCCTTCTCGAATGTACTCATGTGAAACTTGTGCAGGGTCGCTCTTGCGTTACTCGTAACTCATGTATAATTTCATCGTATTTTCTTACGTGGTATATTTATTTTATTATTTAACATATAGGTATAAGTCATTATTTTACATGACAGTCGTCATTCTGCCTTGTTTATATAAAATATCATGGAAAATGGAAAGCTAGCGATTTATTGGAATGTTACAAAAATTCCAACAGTGTATGGATTTTCTTTCTCCGTGAAACAAATACATATTTTTGCTAACTTTCATGGGTAAAAGTTTATTGATATACCTATAAATATATACCGTTAAAATAATGTCAAACAAATGTACCAATTGTTATTTTGTATGAGTAGGTATATGAAGATTAATCTTGAAATATAGAGCTCATCTTATTTTCTATTTCACGGCAACTTAAGAGACACTTCCTATGATTTTCATTTACTTGCAGTTTCAAATATTAGTGTTATATATTGTATTAACCTTATAGACCGTTTAAACCATTTTTTATAACTTATTATGTAGATATACCATCAATTAAATACTTTATTTTCAATATCTAGTATATTGAAAATAATCGCTAATTCCTAATACACTTTATTACAGTTAGTCTAGGGATTTAAATATGAATATTAGTACTTTTTGCATGTAAAGCTATAAGCACTTAATTACCGACTATAAAGACATATAAAACGCAGAAATTTTCATTAATAGGCAAACACAATGACAGGAGTGCATAATTTAGCATACGTAGAAATGCACCTTGCATGCGCGCGGACTGCTTACGAAAACACATATAAAATATGTAAAATATTGTTAATTAAAAACTAACAACGATCATTTAATTATAAAACGCCAAATACATAAAATGTCTCTATGTAAATAGTAACTCGCTTGTGAATATCTTATTTATATAAAGACCTAAGTATATAAAACGACTAATTTATAGAAATGAACAAATTAATTTAATCGCATTATAAAAAAATAATTCGATTAATACTGAAATAAACGAGCTTCATCAGGATATATGTAGAATTTTTTCATTAAATTCGATACCAATAAATGTGTGACAGTTTAACCTAGTCTTATCAAATTAAAGTCGATTATAAATAGTTACGAATAAGTAATGCTGTATAATGGAAACATTCAGACTAATTAAATCGAATATTATGTGTCATTTGCGATATCTTACGACCTTTTTATCTCGGGTAGAGTCATC
Source organism: Vanessa cardui (assembly GCF_905220365.1). Lineage (NCBI taxonomy): Eukaryota > Metazoa > Arthropoda > Insecta > Lepidoptera > Nymphalidae > Vanessa > Vanessa cardui. The sequence goes on from NC_061136.1 coordinate 9,689,664, forward strand.
AATTTCAATAATAGTTCTCATAACGCTCTTTGTGTATAATAATTATACTGTTAGCTATAATAAAAAGCATTTTATAACTACAATATATGTGCAATCTGCGATTCAGTGACCACTGTCTTAGGATAGATGTGTGTTATGTATTTATAATTGAGTCGTTGATTATTGTAATAACTTCTCTTATCAGTAATGGATAATGTTTCTTACATAATAATGTTAGTTAATACTTATCTCTTATTAACGAGTAATTCTTTCCTCTATATCGGAATTATAAAGCTCTTTGATTTTCAATTTATATTTATGTCGTCATCGTCAATAAAAATCAAAAATATGTATAAAAATCTTTAAATGCCAGGCATACTATATTTAATTACAAATTTGATTTATGTTATATTATGAGTATCAAACAATGATTTTCATCCTCCAATAAATTTAAAAAAGCGGTGTCGTCAGAGTGCATAAATGACATTAATTGAGAGTATTATTATTATTTAATAAAACAACATATATTTACTATTTTTATTTAACTATTGAATCTCAAAAAGGTTAAAACAACATCTTGAAATATATTATTATGTTGGTAATGGATGACCATTTATTCTTGTTGCGTTTTTTTTTATACATCAACAGACTAGTCCTTTTATCTTTATGAAACAAAAAATAAAATAAATAATATATCAAGTATACAAAGTTAATAAAAAGAAATCCAAACTTGAACATCTAATAAATTTAAAATCGAAAAATTACTGAGTTCCAAATTGCTTTGTTCATTATTCTAAATAATACAACAATATTTACTGTAAGATTTAGTATTCTTTATACAAAAATGTAATACCAACTGAAATACGCAAATCTCCTCGCATTTAAAAATAAACACATTCTGTTACTGTTATAAATTGTTTTATTTTAACAGTTAAGTCGGGTAAATATCTCTATTTTGAAGAGCTAACTATATTATAAGAAGCAATAATTCTTATTTTATCTCGCTAAATAGGAATGTATTAGAAGATAAAGCTTACTTGATTGCTCGACTCGCATCTATAAATCGTCTGCTGGCAACTAATGCATATTAAGAAAATCCGAGAGATTGTTCACACCGAATATTCGAAAAGAACTTAATTGTTGTCACGGAGCTCTTATTTTAAATTGTGACCTAAATACTTTGACATTTTCAGTTTCTCGCGTCGACTCATACTGCACGAATATTTCATTCATCGGTATTAAAAATACCATGACAAATATATATAATGAAATTCAAATTTCACATTAACTTTAATAAATATAATCTTTTAATATATTTATGTCTTTAAAATCACATCGCATTGAATTATTGTAAATAGAATATTTGGTTTCGATTATCCATAATTATAACATTAATTAAAAGATAATTTCTTTAGATTGCCACTTTACATACATAGTAGGTGAAAGATGTGCAGTTAGTTTAACTAATATATGAATAAAACATTACTTTCGGATCAATTTAATTAATCTGTTCTACTATGTTCGTAGTTAAGCTATTTCCGATTTACTTTTAAACGCATTATATTAAAAGCATTCCGAAAGAAAAATGGTTCGAACTTAACGCAATATTGTAAAGTCCCATGCATAGACATTTAAATGCTTGAGGCGTTGACCCGTCGTGCACTAAATCAGGTTGTCTGCAGTTGTTAGTTCGTTTGTGCGTCCGTCCTGAGCTCGCTCAACTTCGTGCCTACAATTCTGAGTGCGAAAAGCTTTATGCAACGTTTGCAAGCACACATAATAAAAATATATTAAATACTTTTCAGTCATTAAAAATAATTGACTTTTTATCACTGATTACACTATTATATCGTTGAAAAATTCGAATTCGATATTTAAATATTGATTTTATATTTTATTTTTAATACTAATACGGAAGATCGATGTACTTATACATACATACTCGATACTAAATGCTATACTTACTTTTTTAAGTGCAACGATAAGATAAATAAAGATTTATTATTTTCATATTAGAAAGTTGAATGTCTATGTTTTGTAAAATCGCTAAATAGAAATACAATTTCGCAATGGATTCTATTCGAGAGTGTTCCTGAAATGCAAATGTCAAGATCTTGTGACAGCCCTATATTCAAGGCAATGTCCTTTAACCAGTGAAGTACAGAACAACATTGTGATGATTTAACTGGCTCACACAACGAGCAAAAATAGGTCTTTCCGACTTGTGCAAGCTCGAAACATTTATTCTGAAGGCAAATAAATTAGGTACTACATCAGCAAATGCCGCTTTTCCTGCACAACTTGAGAAAATCGTTTGCTTTATTTTATACTTTACATAATAATACTTTTTTACAATATATTTTTTCACGTCAACATTTTCCTTCTCTTTTGCAACATAAGCACATGAAATATTTGTACGTTCTTTTACGACGTGGTATACACATTAACGTTGAAATAATAGTCAATTAAACAGCAAAATCAGTTATTTCGAATACCAAACTATTAACTTAAACGTGTTCTACGGCGTTAATACTAAGCTTACCGACCGAAACAATTCAAAACTCGTGGGTAATACGCGATTTCTTTTTTAACCTCTCAATTCATGTGAAATTAATTCATTATTTTTTACCAAACGGTAATTTTAGTTCAGTTTAATGAATTTATGGCTCATTATATCTAGATACACACATTAAAAGTATTAATAATTACGAGATAATTTGAATTTTATTACTAAAATTAAAAAAAAAGATCTTATATTTTGCACCTAACATTTGTTGTCCTCATTTGTAAAAAAAAAGTTCGCATTCATTTTATTCAAAAATTTCAAAGCGTATATCAAAACTTAGACTCAGTTTCATTGATGTATATTTCAAAATTCGAATACAAACTATTTTAAGACGGCACTGGGTGCAATATATAAAGGCGATTGTCGAGTTACGATGCTATAAAATGTCGCTAACACGCAGCTACAAAGCCCTTAATAATGAAGAGCCTTAAATGTCATTTAAATGAATACTAAATAATCAATAAACGTTATATATAATTACCGTTTAAGTATCACCCCATTTAAAATTATAACTTGCCTATTGCAATCTTCTCTATATTTAATTTAATCTAGATACTATACAAATTTATATATATTTTTTGGTAAATAGTTTTTATAAGTTCTGACTTTTATTCATATTTTAAAATAAATACGCATTACTTTTATACAATTAGTCATTATTTAAACGTAGCGTGTTTCAAAGTTACGAAACGTCTTATAATGCATTCAATAAAACAATTTCATGAACGTAAAACTCTACCAGCTCTCAATTAATCCAATAAATAAACATTGCCTTGTTATTTATGCGGATAATTATAATTAATTTTATGTGAACTGTCGCACAATTAACCTTTAACGAATATTTACTTAGTACGTAATTTGATCATTTGAATACAATCGATACTTAACACATTATTGAGTGAATTAATTGAATTTACCACACCTATGTTTTGACACACCTACACTGACGTACTATAATTTAGGAAGAGTGAGACTCCACTCGTGAGCTCTTATGGCCTTAGCGAATGTAATGAATTTGCTGGTCCGGGTAAAAATACGATTAAAACGACACCAAATTATACTAAAACATTAATTCAAAGCATTCAAAATCATAATTCGTTCGGTAGAACTATTAAGGGCAGCCTTATCCGATTGAATGTATCGCTAGCCATAATAGTTAATAATAATTCATCGCCTCATAGCAGTCACATAATTTCTTGTTTTCAACTATCTAGATACGGTTCTCCAGAAGCTGACCCGAGCTCGCTCTATAAATAACCCTCTTAGCAGGCCAGCGACATAATTCACAAACGGACCCTTAATATTCCACTCCGACGGGACATTTATCAAATGCTATGTAGAACGGGTTCGGTATAAAAGGTGAGCAGGTTTATACAAAGTTAAATAAAATAATAAATAAGCAAGACTTGAGATTTATTTCAAAGAAAAAATGGACGTAAGAGCCAGGTCTTGTCGCCGTATGTTTATAGTCGTCCGGTGTCGGCGCACGATATACGTCTCTAATTAATGCCGCGCTCCTCCCCGAGATATATTGTGTTCGGCGTCCTCCTTTTAACTTATTTCTTTTAAATTCTAAGATTAGAAATAAATGATTGGATCGCTGCGTTTTATCTGACGAGTTATCTTGTAACGAACTTTGGAAACAATACCCGCTCTACACTAATTCAAATGAAGAAACTGGGAAAATAGATGCTAATGAGCTTAGTCTGCATCCTGTATAGGTAATCTGTGTCGAGTCATGGGAAACGCTCGACGATATAAGAAAAAAAAAGAACAGGTACGCCATACATGGCCGACTTTACTCCCCGCGACTACAATGCAAAGAGAATAATGGGACCCAGCTGACGGGAGGTGCCTTCGACCGTTGTCATGGCGACCGGGCGAAGGGTGGCCAACCTGCCTGCGCTAACATATTACAAACACCGACAAAAAGCGGATCATCTCACCCCACTACACACAGATTTAGACTCTGTGATGTAAACAAGAAGGATCTGTTTCAAAGAACAACACCATCCTTTATGACCTTTCACTTTGATAGGATAATCGGGATGTGTGTATTGTTAGTTTGGGTTCCATCTTTGCTTTTTAAAATTAGAATAACTATTGCTATCTCGTTTCTGCTCATCTCCGTCGACACATTACATCAACCGCAGTATTATAATTACGTACAATTCTTCGTTTATGACGCTTTAAACATTGTTTTAGTTACTTTTTAACATCATCATCCGTAAATGTTATTGCGACAATAAAAATGCGATAACATTAATTTATTGTTCATAAAAATACCGTATCAGGTATACATTTTCGGTCACGTGATTTACCTGCTCGTTACATATTTATATTCAAGTAGGTTACAAAAAAGTTTATAGCTCTTAAGAGATTCTTAAATGAATTTCATTACTTCGCAAGTAAGCAAACATTAATTACTTATCAAGTGTTGTTTTTTAAAATACTTCCTTTGTTCTTTAATTAAAACCTGTAAAGTTAACATCACCTTTACAAATAAATTTAAATCTAATCTGCTTGAAACTTGATATACGATTTTTTTTCATTTAATGATTATAAAGTATTTCTTGTTTTTAAAACATTTACATACGAACATTTAGAACTATGTACCAAAAAAGTTGTCAATAGATCAAAGACCAATTCCCACTTACCTAAAGGTTAATTCGATAATGTATATAATAGCTGTATCTACCTTATGACACTACCATATACTAAACGATTAAAATTTAATGATAACTTACAACGTAATTAATTTAATTAATCTTTATTAATTAAAAATAAGTCACAAAATATCGTTTTGTATATAGCACTTACGCAGACATGTGTAGCTTAAGATGTTGATAAAATTTATTGCATTTTAGTCTCTATTCTTAGCGACGTAAGAGCTACTTAAAAGCTTTTAAAGTTACATTCCAATGGCGGGTCCACTATCAATTATACACGCAGGGTAGACTATTTATCTTGTCTTATTTATTGGCTGACTCAAAACCTGTCTGGGCTCGGCTCGACCGCCATGTAACCGAAGAGTAGTCCCAAAGATGTATACCTACGGATATATCTAAGAAAGAACGTGTTACATATACTCCTACTTAAGTTTTTAATTCCGAAATAACTCTCTTAAATATATAAATAAATATACTACAGTATTTAAATGATGACATCATATTAAATACACAATAATAATTTTAAATTTGGAACGTTGAATAATTTTAAAGGCTGTTTGTACAATAACGCGTTACATTAAATTTGGATGTTTTATCTTTGTGATGGTAAAGGGTTAACTTTCACAGTTTCTCAGAAAAACTCTTTACCGTCCCAACACAAAGCGCCACCTCACAAAGAATTAGAAAGTTGTGCAACCCTTGCGCTCTCGGACTTTTTTGTAACGATTTCTTTTTGAAATCCCTATTGTGAATACTTGGTCCATTTACTTCTCTTAACCCTTTCCGTTACTTTTCTACTGTGAGAAAGGATCTTGTGCTGACACTTGTACATTTAACGGTTCGTTTATTGATTTGTTGTTATCTAAATACTACATCGTAAAACTATTTTTTAACCTAATTGTTAATATAACATCGGTATTTGATCTACTTTGAGGTTGGTCCCAGTAGCGGATAGCTCTAAAATTAACTTTACAACAGCGATAAAATATTAATGAGCTATTAAAATCTAAGATGCTATAAAAGTGAAATTTAATGGCCTGCTCGAAGCCTTTGCTTTGCGATTCGTAGGCTTCGCTACGGGCCAGTGATATATGTTTGCAATAAATCGAATTGATGTAAATTAAATTATTTACCTATTGTATCATAAAACCGATCAGGTATCCGTTATCTCTTACGAATGTGACATTAATTTATTATTTTCTTTTCTCTTCAGGACCAAATGGCTGCCCACGGCGGCGAGGACGACAGACCTACACAAGATTCCAAACACTAGAACTAGAAAAGGAATTCCATTTCAATCACTATCTGACGCGCAGGCGCAGGATAGAGATTGCACACGCGCTTTGTCTCACAGAGAGACAGATAAAGATATGGTTCCAAAATCGACGTATGAAGTTAAAGAAGGAACTGCGTGCCGTCAAAGAAATCAACGAGCAAGCGCGCCGAGAGAGAGAGGAACAGGATAGAATGAAACAACAGCAGCAAGAGAAGCAAGCCAAGCTGGAGAGCCAACACCATGGCCACCACGTGACCCACCACCACGACCCAATGAAAATGCCCATCGACAAAGGTTCCAGCGACATCCTCAAAGTGAATAAAGTGCCGACGTAAGGCGCCTGCCTACCGCTTAGTAAATCCTGACTGATACTGTATCATATAGTGTGAATGCATGAATGGAAGTGTTACGTCCATACGGACCTGCGGGCAGCGTTAGTCCTCTCGTATCCACTAGTTTTATGTTTTGCGGCTGATTTAGTAGGAGTGTCGCCTCGTTGTGGAGGCGTTCGTGACTTTTATTGTATTAATGTTCCTTTAGTGCGAAGGACTTGCCTCGGTGTCGTTCGCTGGTGGACAGGCTGGTGATGTGCTTTAAGCATTTATTTTGTTGCCATAACCACACCATGTATTGCAATAATATTTTACTAAATTTTACAAAAGCGTTAGTGTCGCTCTAAGATTTACAACTCCGAGTGAACTTCGGTATTGTTAGTTAAGATTTAAAATCTGTGAATCTCATAGTATTTATTGCTACCATTTACTTTAATCCATTATGTTATATTTTTTTATTAATAGATATTATATTATGTACATTTTGATGTATATTTTATTATTTGTCCACTTTTAGTGGACTGGTTATGTTTTGATAGTCACATTTTTTTATGATCGTAAAATTTGTTGTATTTTATCAGTTGATTTCGAAAGAGTTGCTTTTATTATTTGTCCATATTGTGATTCAGTTGATAGTTAGGTTCGGAAATTGTTGTTTCATTTGAACATTTAATTTTTATGGCGGGAATACATTTGCAATTATATAAATGTAACATTTACTGTTTCCATATGCGCGTTAGACGTATGATTGTAACAAAATACGTATTGAAGTACAATTGAGAGTAGGTTTTCATCATGACGTACGTTGTGTTTTGTATTCAATGTTTTCGTAAGAATATATAATTCGGTATTTTTGATGATAGTTCTACTTAAATCTTGTCCAGATGTTTGAAATTCTTATAATGTAAAAATAATACAGCATCGTGTCCATGCATCCCAAATCGTCAGATGTTCAAAATTATATACGTAACATGATACATATATTAAACAATAATGTGACTAAAGTAAATTTTACATGTAATTTTAAAGTTGACTAGCTTAAGTGTACTATACATAGATAATATAGGTTCGACTTTAAGTATTGCTAAGACGAATAGAATGCCTACCGCGAGGTAGAACGTGAAATAACTACTTTGATTTGCCTAATGATGTTTCTGAAGCAGCTTTACCTTGAACCGACGATCAAATGCTCATATATCATAAAATATATTTAATTCATCGAGTTATCATTTAATACGCATTCAAATGAAAGTGTTTCAATTCGATCTGTTTCGTGTACAACATTACTTTGCTTTCGAATCCACGTTGTGCCAAAATATTATAAAAATTAGCTTCGTGTCTTTATGAAACAAATGCAAGTTAAAATTATTTCGCTTCGAACAAATATCATGTATTCCTTTATATGTAAATCAGAACAAATATTAAGTAAGGGCTAAAAAAATTAGTGTTGATAGTCACCATTATACGTAAATTAATGTCAGGGTAGAATTAAAGAAAATTTAAATAAATATGTGTATTAAATTGAAATTATCGCTTAATTTTTATAATCATCACTCAATATATATCTGTCCACTGTAATGTTCGTATTATATCAATCAGTAGGTGTAATTTAAATCTGGATATCATTAGCACAAGTCCTCTTTAGACTTAAGATTTTCACGAGGAAATTTTTGTCTCATATTTCGAGTAAATCTTAAGAATCATAATTATACTTTCTGAACATATATTTCCAAAAAGAACAAAAGCAATATTTAATTATTAAAATGATTTCCATAGTTTGTTTCTATATTACGAAAAATAATCGTCAATTCGATACTGTTACTTAATTTAAATGAATAAATATTAAAAAGAAAGTAAAAATTTAGGGACTTAAAATCCGTTATTTAAAAAAAAAGCTAAGAATGGTATTCATATTAATGAATTACATGAGAATTTCTTTAACTCATTTTATATCGAGATGTCGGTGATCAGATATTTGCAATAACTATTGGACACATTTCATGAGCTATAGACGTCGTGTAAGATTACTGTAAGGTTGTCATTAGTATATAAAATAGAACCTTTATCCCATCTTACTTTTAAATATGAATCGAGAATGATAATCGAACAAAATGTACTTAAGTAAATTTCGTATATGTAGGCTTTATAAGTTATAATGCATAGTTAATAAATAACTTAGACACTGGTAATAAAATATAAGCGTAATAAACCAGGCGAAGTATTTGATTAAAAGCGCTTAATTACCTATTTAGTATCGTTCGTAATGATTATGATTGGAGGTAACGATAGTACTATTCGAAGTAGACGGGCGTACACACTCGCACACGCGTCGAGGTCGGTAACTTTAGCGCAATGTGTGTATACGAACTTAAATTGTTGTTACTGGATTCGATAAGTAATATTTGATCCCGTTGTGAAAATTTGCTTTAACAATAACTGTTTCGTTACGTATGGGTCTGTGCAAATTAATAACTCTCTTTAATCTATACGATATCGCCTTTATGATTATTTACTGTTACGCGATTCCTAATTAAGTTTCGTTTCTAACAATAGGTAAAACTTTTAACGTATTAGTAATAATGTTTGTGTGTATGTTCGTCCGATGATTTATGTCAGGTTCTCTTTATTGTTTTTGCCTCGTAAAGAACTGTAGATAATTCACGAGGAACAATGAGCAATTTGCTAAATAGATTATATACGACCTCCATCCGTAATATTGTCTTGCCATACTGCTAGTGTTTCGTAGACTATAGGTATTAATATAATACCTGGCTGAATATAGATTTCAATATAATACCCTACCGTATTACTCTTAATTATAATTTCTATTTTTCCATTTACATAAAAATCAAGCGAGGTTTTCCAATTCTGTAGATTACTTTATATTATAATAGTTTTTAAAACATCGTTAAGTTGAAGTACCCATTACGCCATTTAATTTTTAATATATATATTTTAACAAGACTTCTGTTCTGTTAGGTTATGTCGAATGATTGTTAATTTTATCTTAATATAATTGTAGTTATGTATGTATGTACCTATATCTATATTTTCGAAAATAGTAACTAAATCGTCGTAAAAATTAAGTAATTGTAAATAGTCGTGAAAGTTTTATGTGGCGCATTATATGAATATATATCTTTTTTGTTTTATATTTCGTTTTATGTTACGTATTTATGTAATGGACGTACGTGTTAAACGGATTTCACTTGACTAAGATGAAAAAGTTTACTGAAACTCTTTTAAATTAGTGAACAGACGCCTTTGAAATTGTTTAAATTTCTTGCTGAATTGTATTTTATAATATTTGATTATTTTTTATCACTATGTCTTATCTGTAACTTTTTTTGAAGTCTTAAATTAATACTAACGTTTGAAAATATTTTTATTTATAAGCAGATATGTATTATGTTTTATTTTTTGATAATTATTATTGTAATATTTTTAAAGATTTCTGGTCAAGTGAAATCAAACGTACGACTCAACGTGACTGTGTCGTGTTAAACTAAGGAAATAGATGGGTGATTATATATGAAGCCCGCATTCAATATTGTAATATTAATTTCGAAAATTCAAGAGAATAAAGAGTTAATGAAACAATTGATATTTTAATATTATAAACCTTACCCCTATCTTCAAATACATTGAGGAATCGTTACCTACATGAATAAATCAAAACATTTGTGTTTTTTATATATTTGACTATTATATTTTTGATTAAACTAACTAATCTGATTACCATAAAATGTATATACTACGGTAAATTATAGTTTGTACATAACAATTAAAAAGAAAACATTTGGAATGAATGTTATTTTATTAATAATATATATGCGAAAGTTTGGAAAGATAGATGGTTATTATTCAATTGCCGGAACGGCTAAACTGACCTGAATGGAATTTTGTATGATGATAGACTTTAGTCTGGAATATAATCTCTTATCCGGAAAAATGTACCTAACCTATTATTAAATAAAACGATAAAAAGTGATTACGATACACATTTTTCTTTACATCCATAATTCAACGTATAACATACATTACTTTTCAAATTCATAAATTGCACTGTTAACAATACACATACTTATTTTACATTTACATAAAATTCTTTAATTATAAATTAACACAATTACTTATTACTAATGTACTCGCAATGAGTTAGTATTTTCAACAATTTTATTACAGAAAATTTAAAGTCATTGAAATAGATGAGAGGCATAAAGAGTTTCACAACCCACTCAAAGCTTTTGCGTTTGAGTTGCGCAATGTGACAACAATGCTCTTCGGACAAAACGAAAGCACGTCTTGGGGTAAAATGTAAGATGGCTGAGTGTTACATGCAACTATAGATATATCTTCATTATGTATAGTACTTAATCGATAGGTATAGTCTAAAATTCATTTGGTCTTGCGAACATTTGAGAAACATATAAAAACCTACCTCGCTGAATAATTTAGACATTTTAATTTAGATAGTATCTGTAATGAGAGCTTGGGGCTTGACGAGACAATAATGATGATAATTTAACAAACCATACAAATATATATAGGAAAGTAAATAGCTCTGACTGTCTATTACGGATTTTACGGATAACTGTTAGCTTATCCGTAAAATTAATTAAAGAACTTAATTAGTGGCTTAATTGAACTTGCAAAGGAAGAACAGTAAATTAACAACATTTCAAAACAAAAAATGTTGATTACGTAACTAAATTTCCATCATATTTATGCATACAAATTATTAAAATAATTCAAAGAATCTTAATTTAAATATTGTCGCATAACATTCTTATATGTTCGCTGAGAAATATATTTTAAAACTTTCAATATCTGCTCCCTTTTTCAAATCAAGGGTAAAGCTTGTGATATTTTATTGTTATTACTTTCTACAGAAATCTATTTGTCGATGCAAATGAATTAATACTTACTTTGTAATACTAGATGCGCAGTTACATGAATCACTAAGGACTGTAACTATTCTAATAATATATTTCTATTATACTAGTTTCATTACCGACTTTGCATGGAAACTATTAACCTTAGTACTATTAGTCATTGGTAAAATGTCATCATTAAATCCATATCAAACCACGTGACTTATTAGCTCGTATTAACACAGCTTAACGCACATTCAGTAAACAATATAAACTGTTATTTACATCTACTTGCAAACAAGATATAGGTTATTGATATTGGTACAAATAATATTAAATTTTCCTTTGTTTTAAATTATTATTATTTTTATACGGGATAGAAATAAGTAATGTTTAAATACTGTCATAGGTATACTAATAGGTAAGTATACCTTATTCTTTGTGTTACGTGAAAACTACTGAACATTATGGTATGGGACTATGACCAATCGACGCGGAATCGTCCGTATTGTTAAAAGCCAATAGTTTTTTGAATTCCTTTAGACCTTCCTTTTTTATTTAATGCTCAGCGAAGCGGACGAGTGCAAGCTAGTGCTAAATATTTGGTGATAAATTTCCCTTCTATCTTATATACATATAGGTAGGTATGTATATAAGGTATGTAGTCTTAGTAGCGTCCGCTTAGAATGCTCCCGGAACGTCAATTTTCTCAACTAGCTCGACGTTGATATTATAATATAGCTCTCTGAAAAATATGCATCCACTGTCTAAGTGAGTACTAGGTATATCCATTCTTAAAGTATAAATTGACATAATATAAAGGTATATCATTAAGCGAATTTATAATATAGTTTGTACCTACATATTTAATATGCTATAACTTTCGAAAATATTATACCCATTATATTGGATTATACATTATTAAAAAGTGATAATATGCCCCTTAAGCTACCCGTGAAACATTTAAAGATAACATTTTAAGATCCAACTTAAAAGATGCTTATAAAATAATTAATTATAACAAGCTACTTTGAATTGCATCTTACAATACTAAAGAAAATAAATATATTATGATCATGGGACCTTTTATGAAGTCTGAATTTCATAAATGTGATAAAATGGCAAGCTGGACATAACCAAAGGCCCCACTTTCATAAAATAAAGGTACTCATTTTTTTTCTCCTTGTCAAACGATATTTAAAACAATATTAATTCCCACCGTAACTAACACTCACACTGTCGGCAACTCATTCTTATAACAATTTCTGTCACATATTTCACTATAAAAAAGAAAATGGCATTGCCCCTAATAGTTTAATGCCCCTAAATACCAATAACGTTTGTCGGATCCCCGCCAAAAACAAACCATGAGTTATATCCATAATGTAATGTATTCTGCCATTCCGCCATTTTCCATTCTCCACAGACACTGGTGCTGTCAAATAAATTTCAAACCTACAAAATTCACAATAGGTGGGATCGTTCTCCGTTGAACACAGAATTGCTTAGCAATCCACTTCCTTCTCTGAGCAAAAGCTATGCTAAGTAGCTGTAAGCCACAAGCGATTTTGCTCTTAGATACATAAATATTTTTTTGTATCGACCTTTCGTCTCATACTTTGCCTTATAATTTTTTGTTGATACTTTTTTCGAGTACCCCTATCGCTTGACATTACCTTTATGGCGCCCAGTATCTCGTGGTGTGATCGTAGCAAATTCTAATGGCGATTAAAAACAACTGTAGTAGCTTTTTATCACAAAGGAATATATAATTTTAATACACGTTTCAATTATAAAGACTCAATACAGAAAAATACTTAGAAGAATAATAATTTAATTAATCATATTTAATAAAATGACGTGTTGTAGATGTCAGTTTGTCTTTAATGATCATTTATAACAGTATCGCCATCATAGCGAATGGATGCAAATCACATTTGATAATATGTTTCTATGCTAAATAAGCATTTATTCAAATTCTTCATTTACATTCATATTTTAATATTCAATACAAAGATATATTTAAGGCAAAGGATTGATTTATGCCATTAGAATTCTATATTTATTAATATTCATTATTTATAAATAATATAATAAATTAGTCAAATGCAAAACTAAAAGTCAAATAAGATTAAAATATGTCACACTAAGGTCGTCGTGTCGGATTGATTAATTAAGTAATTATTTACCTTCTTTTGCTAGGTTCGCAATGGGAGAAGTGAGTCCAAAATAACAATAAAAATATAAGATTACTTTTCAGGATATTCTTATCAATAATGAACACAAAATAATTTTTTATTTGAAATAACTAAAAAAATGAATATTAGGTATTCTAATCTTGCGTGCGTAAAGACTCAATTCATTGGTCAATAGAAGCTTAAACCTCAGCAAAATCTAACTTTTAACTTTACATTCTGACTAGCAACCCGCCCCGGCTTCGCACGGGTACTTCATATGTACATAAAATTGTAGTTTAAATTGTTATTCTGCTGTGCATCCTATATTACTGAAAATTTTCATCCAAATCCATCTTGTAGTTTTTATTTAAAGAGTAATAAACATACATAAATACATCCATCATCACAAACTTTCGCATTTATAATATAAATTTCATTTTTTAATGCACGTTTTTAGCAATTTTAAAATTAAATTCGTCTGAAATAGATATCGATACGAATCCATTTAATTACTATAAAAAATACCTATTGTATGAGCGAAACCACGCTAAGTCCGTTAATTTATGAACAGAATGATAGCTTTAATCCTATTTGCGCTCACGATTAAGCTGCAGTGCGTCGAAATGGCATAGACTGAGCCAATTTCATGCTCTGACGCTCCCTCTCTGCACCAAAATCTCTTAATACGTATTGGAACAAAACAATAAAACTGCTATTGCCATTACCGATGAGAATTTAATCTATATTTATAATTAAAAAACAGATATTATATCTTCGACGTTAAATCTACTTTAATAATGTATTCTTTCAAATTTCTATCCATGAAAATTTCGAATTTCGAATCGAATTTTCATTCAATTTGAAATATTTTACCTAAAAGCCGTTATAAGTATGTTCAGTTCTACATTTAATGCAGTTTCAAAATGTTATTACAGTTGTAAAGTTCGTTAATGTGCAACGCTTAGATCGATTCGAATTTCAAATGTATATAATTTATAGTATCTATGTACGTAATAGGAGCCAAGCTGAATTGAACATGGCGACTGCGATCCGCTTGCAAACTATACCGGATACGATAGGAAACTCCATTCTTTTATTTTATTTCGGTTTTGTTTCTATTCAATCGGCGAAATTGTTTCGTTTCACCATTTTAACTTTCGATAGGGTTATTAGGATCTGAATAATGAATTAAAAACATAAAAAATAAATAATCGAAATGATAACCCTATGAAATTATCTACTTTAAAATTTTTTTATTTACATTTCAGGAGCAGTAATTAAATGTTTCAAATAGTTGTCAAGCAACAAGATTGTTCAAAAAAGTTCGTATACCGAAGCAATATCTTAAAAAAATAATATTGACACGAAAAAACACCCAAAAAAGAAAAAAAAGACATATTTCTGTTAGAATTAGCAAAACTCGGCTTATTACGTTAAAGCTGAGACGAATAATAATCATTTCTCATATTTTATGTAGCTCCGTGCCGGAGATGACGTCCGAGGCATAAGGCTAAGTCAACCGACGTTACGTAGATTAATAATCTCAATATAAGCGCCAGCCTGCAGTAAAACAAGTTTCTACTGACTTGCCTTTATTGATAGATACCTAGATTCTATCAACATATAATACATTGCAACGTACGCATTTCTGCTCTTACCTGAATTTATCAATAAATAAAAAAGAAAAAAAGAGTACCTAACTACTGAGTTTCTTGCCGGTTCTTCTCAGTAGAACCTACTTTCCGAACCGGAGGTAGCTCCACTTAAAATACTTGCTTACTTAAATAAAGTATATTCGGATTTGATTTGATTCATTCCAATTATAATTGCACATAATATTACAGCCAGCTTTATATACCTACTGCTTAAAGTAAAGTCAAGATCTTTATTAAATATAGAAACAATGTAATTGCTTATTGGTTGACGAATGTCTACCATCAAACGTAATCTTCGTCTCTACTCTCTAATAATAATCTGTGCAGCTATGTTTCTGTTTGAAAGGTGTTAGTTAAATTACAGGCATAGGGATGTAACATATCGGCTGTATAATAATCGGCAGGCATCGACAAAAGAAAGAGTGATTTGTGCGTCTTGCAATGCCGTGTCTGTAAAAGAAGGTGCCATTTTTAGTAAAAAAGAAATAAAAATATATGTCCAGTTAGGTACTAAAATGATTCAACGTAACTTAAAAGTTTGTAAGTTTTATGTGTAAAGTAAATTGACCAAACAAATGCAATAAATAGTTTATAAAAGAGGTCCTGAACCTCTTTTATAAACTATTTATAATACTGTAACTATTCACATCTTAGAAGCAGTAAGTAAATTTTCTCAAAGTTGACCAACTTCATATTGTTATAGAAGATGTTTTAGTTTTTTAATTAGTCGTTTAACATTAAAAAAAATATAGCTACGTGTTCGATATTTTTTATTCAATTCATTGAGTGTGGTCACTATAACATAAATTTATAGCTTACTAGGTTTTGGTAAATTTGTCATTGTATACTTTGTTTTAGAATTTCGAACATTGATATATCGTTTCTATTGCTAAGCTAAGCGATCATCAACCGAAAATGGAAACTAAATTGATAATGTAAAGATTGTATCCCATCTTGTATGTAGGGTTAATGAAGATAGCAACATAAAAAATAACATGCCAATTTTATTGTGTTATTGAAATATAATATTTAGGAAGCATCAACTCAATTCTTAGTTTTGTAGCTTTCAGTTGTGCTCGCAAGGCACCGATTATTTCACGCCAATGTCACGAACGACACTCAAAAATAATCTGTTAAATAATGTCAAAAAAGTGTTCCAATTAGTATATATACTAAATTTACTACTACTCAATTGTCACTTGTGAGCATCAGCGGAAGATATCAGCTTTTGAAATATTTTCAAGGTATTATCTACTCATCTTTTTGCCAAAATAAAATTGAAGCACATAAGAGTATCTTTCATCTTCATAGTTACATAGTATTAAATTTAGATTTCTCGTTATAACTCAAAGGAAATTAACTTAGGTACGTATACTACAGTGAAGCATTACACGATCGTTTCAGAGTATCGTAAAACTGTACAGCCGATGTACCTAAGCTTGGCTTCATAATAACTTAGTACATTCCTTATAATTTACTATCGTAAAAGGTCATAACTACAAAAAGACAGGCTTAGATGACGCCGAACACTTTGTAATTTTATAACTGTGTGAAAATATTATTTATGGATCAGACCTTTACAAAACTCTTTAATATCATGGGAATATAGTACTTGTGTACAAAAAATTTATATAATATGTAATAATTTGATGAATATTACATGAAATAAATGAACGATTGCACGCTGTTTATAAAAACCTGTGAGTATCGAAATGTATTTAAACAGTTATACGATGTTATGAGTTATGACCTTTCGGATAAAAATATGATCGGAAACGTAATATCTCTGTTTATTGTTTCTGTCATCTTAACATTAACATAATCATAAAGTTAGTCGCTTGTTATATCGTCAACTTTCTATTCTTCCGCTATCTAATATAAAGACAGATTATATATTTATTATTATGAAACAATTTATTAAATATCATGTTAGCATTATTCCTTCTATTTCTAAATTAGAAGTGGTAGGTTTTTGTAAGATTGTATGTAATATATATTTTATAAGTCAATTCCCCTTCAGCATACGTAGAACAAGAAGTAAGTAGGTATATGAAGTATTTTAAACTATTACCTATTAATTTTATTAAATATAAATTGTGATGCTATAATAAATTCAGAATAATAGGCGATTCTACAAAACATGTAAATTTCCTTTCGATTCGCGAAATATAATTATTAAACATCATACAATTTTATTAATAAATCCGCAGCAAAAAATCCATGACAGTGCATATATATGCACAAACAGATCGATAAAAAATTAAAATTTCTAACAACAATTTTAACAGAAACACCACTACAAATTATTTTTATCTTAAATATTGAAATATGTTATAAAACACAACGATAGTACTAAGTCATTTAACAAAACTAACAATTCAATTAACTACATAATTGCTTAACATAAAGTAAGATAATCCAGCTAACATATATAAAGCTTATATTATATACGACACAGAGAACCGGGACTGCAGTATCGATTGGCGTATTGTAACTAGTATAGCGTATACTTCACCTCCAAGGGCGACGCAAAAGTGAACGGAACGTACCTATTTGCAATATAATTTAAAATGCTTAACAAATAATCTCACAACACTTGATTTCAATAATTATTGCCATTTAAGATGCAACTTTTCTTTGTACATATGTATAATAAAATTATACATCGCTTTCTATTCAAATTATTAATAAAATTATGAATCTTGTTCAACCGTTTATTATAATTTGTATATATTATGTTTGCCTCAAAACCGGTACTATGTCTTTACCCAACGTACAATAATCAATGATTATGTTAATAATATTTCTTCATAATAAACATAAGATATACCTTCACCTAGACTGGATAAAATAATGTAAAGAAACATACGGTAAAGTTATAACTTTAGTAAATTTTTTATGTAAATCGCCACATCTACATAGGAAATGGCGTTCAAAAGCAAAGTTCCTCCAAACTGGTAGTCTTTCAACGTTTTGCGACTGCGCGAAAAGTTGCTAATGGCCACATTGATTTTGCAGATAGAACCCGGCTCGGTGAGCAAACCTACCTACTACTACAAATATAACAAAAACCGACCCTAATGACGCTAGCTGTATCCATAAATCCAAATGAATGCAGTTTTTGCAATCCTTCCCTTGAAAGCACGCAATGGACTGCAAAGCTAAAATGGTAACGAACTCTCTTAAAGTCGTAGTAAAAGTTTGGCTGTGGATACGTATTAATATTATTACGTATGCTTCCAAGAGTAGCTGCTTTCCGCATCTATTTACCGTTGAAAAATCACACATGAGAATAAGCGAAAATTATATTAAGTCTTATTTATATTATATAGGCACGGGAGAAAGTATTTCTCACGGACTTAATTCCACGATGTAAACGGCAAGAATAACTGCAAATATCGTATGTTAGATTAGCTAATTTTAATAGCAATGACGGTTTATTGGCCTTAAATTTGTAAAGTCAAATATTCTAATATCAATGAAGAGAGGATTCCAATTCCTAACGAGCTCGTGTAATCCTCGTAAATACCTATTAAGTATAGTTATACTATATCCATAAAAAATAACAGTGCTCCTCTGTGTAGTTAAGTTTAAATTTGGAAAAAGCCATTTCAGTTTCAAAATCGTTCGCTGCAAAAAAAGCGCTAATAGCAGCATAAATTCTTCCCAATTTAATCTGCTGGTGTTACGTAACAGATCGTAGAGCGGGAGCTGCAATATCGGCAGTTATTCGTACGCTTAACTATCCAACGCAAGTTACGGCCCGGTCTATTGTTCTGCTTACCCTTATTGCGATCAGCTTACGAGTCGATGGCAAGTAAACTTGTACAAACGTTCAACGCGTTACAGACAAAGAACCTGAAAACTACGTTGACTCTTTGACGCTTAAGCCCTTTCAGCATTGAATTTAGTTTTAAGGAACAAAGATTATTTTAATTTAACAAAAACAAACCGCGGCTTCGAAAGCAGTATAATAAACAAATACACTTTTTGACGTTGTTCCGAATGAAATAACAGATTGGCAGGATAGCATAGCTAAACATAAAAATTTAAATTTCTTAACAATATTTCTTGGTACGCATCGCAAAACAAAGATCTTATGCAAAGGGAAATGCCGATTCTGGGACACGTACATATATGACTTTAGATAGAAATCAACTTATTCATTAATTTTGTAACCGAAACATACGAATATTACATTTATAAAACATTAAGCATCCTTCACTTAACAAATAATAATTCGGAAACAATGCGCTGTTGATTTGATTTTTTTGAAATTAATCAGTTATCCTATTTTTAAATGCTGGCAGACAATTTTTTTTTATTATTAATTATTATTAAAGATTTGGCTATGCGTTCATATTTAGTCAGTCAAAACTCAGGATATTGTCTTACATATATAATGACTATTATTAATAGATAGTATACACTCGTTTGTATATTTAGTTATAATATATTTATTCACACTTATTTGCTTGAGAATGAGATTCGATTAGGTTATAACTTTAGAAGCGTTCTATTTCCTGATTCTAATATTTGTAAACTACAGATTCAACTGACAAGCAAATAGTTTATAAGGAGAAAACTGTTTTGGAATCAAAACTTTATAAGTGTTACGGTTTAAAAAAAAAAATCTTTTGAGACAGGATTTAATCATTTACATGACCATTAATGAATTTAATGAGTGTAATTAATTTTTATTTAAAATATGTTATTATATTGATAGGCTTGCAGTCAAATTATATGTTTGCTGTTTATGACAATGGTGATCTTTAGCGAACAAAACCGATATATTTCAACTTATATCGCCCTTAGGCCCTAAATTTTGGGAACTATTTTGGGATACCCTAAATCTAAAACACAACAATACTAAGTTTTGTTGCTGCTGAAGAGATAAATGGGTGGATAAATATACTAGCTATGAGGCTTTCTCAAAGCTCTACTAGCAGGCTACGAACTAACTGTCGAGACATTGTACTTAGTCTGAATATTTTATTTTTAATTATGAGTCCTTCTATACTCAAATTATGTTTATTTAGAATAATATTGATTATATTATACAACTGTAATAAATGCTGTCAAAGTCTAACTGTACGACAAATCTTGTCGGAAAAAAATGATGAATAACCTTGCTACACTCTTATATAATACCATGATAAATAAATACCTTCATTTTTACCTACGTCACAATTTTCAATTATAGTAATTACAACGCATCGCAACCTTCTCTACGTCTTATCTTCACGTCATAATTAATACTTTTAGTAGAATAAAAATCAAGAGTCTTATCCTATTCCAGCATACTAAACTAACTTGATATCTATAAAGTGTAACTATAATTATTATTATTTCAACTCAAATTAAGGAAATCTATGATAAATATTTAAAGAAACAAAAATAAGATAAATTTTCTCATGACGTAACTAACTTTACAGTCGAGTAAAGAAAAATCACGTAAACAGAGCAGAAAATCTTCATCCGTAACTCCGAAATAACAAAATTCGTTGAGCTACGAACGACTGTATTTTTTCTCTTTGTTTACCTGCGTTTTAAATGTCGAGGGGAGAAGAGGCGGCTCTTGTTACGTTGGTCGCTGCTCTCTCTGTGTGTGGGTAGGGTTCTAGCGTAATTCAGGTATAGTTGGATGTGTGCCCTTTTGGTGCACCACAGAATATATATTTGAACTTATAGAATGTTCGGACAGTTAATAGGAAAATATTATACCCAATACTTGGACTAATCTTCAGTACCCTTTTTGATATTCATACCTATAGATTAATCTGATAAAATCTATGAGCAGTCTCACGTTACTAAACTCCAATATTTGATATTATTTCTTAGTTAATCTCGATTCATATTCGTAATTATAGAAATACGCTATTTTTACATTTCATAATGAAAAAAATATCACGAAAAACAAGCGTACATCCTTGATGCATACGCAACAATTTAAAAAGTACCTTATATTATTGACAATTTTATCAACCATGATGGTTGTTTGGTTGTTTTTATAATTTTGATTTATTAAAAATTATATTCGTAATTATTTATCAATAGAGGTAGATACTATAAAAACTATTCATATAGAAATGACTTTCTGAGACGATTGTACAAACGAGGGTCCGCTCATCGAACGAGTTTGAAAACTTAGATCGAAATGGCAAAAAGCTTCTACCAAAGCACAGAAAAGAGAATCTAACGCTTTGTTATTAAGTCTCATTTTTGCTTCACAGACTTTGTGACATAAGACATTTAAGTTTTAAGACAGGTGAAAATTCTATCGAACGAAACCGGAAGGTAATAAGTCGCTTTGTGGAACGGACTTATACGACTTTTGAAGGTAGAATGGAAATGGTCTTATCTCGCCTGTAGCAAGGTGATTTACTATAATTACAAAGATAGCGTTAGATGCCTTTTGTTATAATTTTCCAGGCGGGCTCACGAGCGTTTTCTCGTGCAAACTCGTGAAAACGCGGCCATTTTGTAATGTGCCTTGTTTTTTGATAAGGGTGTTAAAATAATGGTGAATTCGGACGGTTCTTTGCTTAGCTATAGAACGTATTTGCGTAGGCATTAGGTATTTGTATCTACGTGAGCTCCCATTTTGAATACTAATTTTGAGGCGTTAATGAAATTGAATGTATACAAAGGCTTCTCTTTAGATGTTGGAAATGTGTTTAATGTTACCTTATTTCTAGATGAAAATATTTGCAGATAAACAAAATAACTATAGATACCTACTAGTATTAGGAACAAAAAAATGAAATATCAGTAAATTTTATGAATGTACTTCAAACTCAATTGAGATTCACATTAATAGCAATTACCTACTTTAAAGATGAAACTAAAATATAAGTATGTTATTTTTATTCAATCAACAAATGGTTTTGACCTAACCAAGGATAATAGATATTTTATTCACAGTAATCACTTCAGTTTTCTGATCCATGTATGTTTATCGTTCAAGAGACGGCTGTAATTTCTCCGGCTCACCACGCGAACTACACAGCACATTTACGGTAATTTTCCTGAGGCTTTTCGAAGGGAAATCTACATTTGCGAGCAACAACGGCGCGAGTTTTTGTATAGCTCCGGTATTAATAACGCGATAATGCAAATTTCGTCGGTTTATGGCTCCGGAGCTCGTTTTAGACGCCATTACCGAGAATTCGGCAAGGTTTCCACTCTCGAGAGCTTTCTATATATTTTTGCTGCGTTATCAAGTGCCCTTTTAATATTGATAAATGTTTACTTTCGTTTCTTTTTTCCTTTAGTTATTGTGGAGGGTTAATTTTATTATCCCTACTTATCTGAAGGATATCTCTTCAGGTAGATTATTATCTATAATATAGACAATGATATAAGATTATGCTATTTAACTAAATAAGTAAGTAGGTAGGTAGTATGTTAAGTTGTTAACAAAACATCTAATATTTAGATCGTAGTTTGGATTTCCTCAACTATTATTATAAACCATATTAATGTTTATAACTTTAGTGTCATCAAATACGTTATAAATTGTAACTGTGTTGTGTTTTTTCTACTCCTAAAGTCATTTCAAAATCAAAACCAATAGTAAATGTTCTTATACCATTATGAATTTCTTTGTGTAGGAATATAATAGTATTGATAAAATTTACATTAAAAGTTTTTATGATTTGGAATCAAAAATCTTAACTTTTGTAATGATAATTTTAACCGCAAAAATGAGTAGTGCCCCCATAAAAATCCTATTGTGACGCCAACACACCGTAACGTATTCTATTCAATTGCATGGAAAATCAGCGGAATTTCAGCGGCCCACCCTGCTATCGCATCATGCGTCTATCTCTCTCAGACTTGGAAAATTCACATAAGTTGGACTGAGAGGCTTCGTGAAGTTAATGTAATTGAGGGCAATATCAGAATAGTTTTAGTCTAGACGAGTAAAGTTGTAAGTTGCAAATTACTGGCGTGATACGGCGCTGGTTAAAATATATTGTAATGGCACTTTAGCTCACGCTTACTTAAATTTATGCGACTCGGGATAGTGCGGGACATTCTGGCTTCAAGTGCTTGCGAACAGCCCACGTGTCTCAATATATACTTCAACACTCATATTTCGAGAGAAGATACTGAGAAACCTTCAGTTTTCTAACCAAATTTTATATTAAACGCTCTTATTATATGGTCGTGACTTATAAACTAAAATGTTGAAAGAGTTTAACGAATTACAATAAACTGAAGTTATTTACATTTTTTTACGTTGTAATAGTTTCTTGGTCTGTTAATTGTTTGACATAAGTTAATAACAGATTCTTTGTTGAAATAAAATTAAACTTATAGATGAGGAATTGTTAATAAGTACTTACTTATAACCTAAATCTTATGACAACTCGTTAAAACAAAGCCTCTAAAATTGTCATGTATCCTTCAGAAGGTACTACAAAAATCGATTGCATAGAATTCGACTTGGAACCTACCTACCGTCCTACGAGAGGTCAATTATAAAATAATAAAAGACATATGGAAGAGTCTAAACAAATACGGCCTTCAATCACCTGCCAACGCTTTATGGGCCTATAAACCGTCACAAGCGCCCATAAAAGCATTATTGCCTATTAATTTCACACCGCATTAGCGAAACACACAATAAAACTTTAACATTTAGTTGTGACATTGATTCTAGTTTTGTTCTAAGCGCCATCTATGCGCGGAGGGCGGAGGCTTCAGTAGAAAAAGATTATAGCCTATAGCCGAGTTTTACGACGTCGTAAAAGTATGCCATAAACCCGAAGGGCACGCACGCCCTCTGTTAATCGTTCAGAAACCGATATTGCGAGGCCCCAAGATAGATTGCTTTGCGTTACGAATAACTTCTCGACATTTGTCTGTTTATGGTCACGAGCCGAATTGCGTATTTATGTGGTAACTGTAACCATTCGGTACACATCTTGCATCCTAGATGCGTCCATTTTGATTAACCGCAGAACCTGGCAAACTTACATTTGATTTGTCAAGCGCTAAGTGAAAAAAAACAAAGATTATTTTCAAAAAAAATATGTCTTAAATCATTAATAAAAAAAACCTGAAAAGGTTATACTTATCAGTGTTTGGATGGATCTTTACATTTTTATTATACGTAATTTAGTTAATTACGTTAAGAGCTACGAACTAATTAGCTAGCCCAGACACGAAAAATAGACGCACTTGGAATTTGTATAACCTATACCTAGTCTAGGTTTCAATATTCCTTTGTTCTCTTTCTGAGCACATAAAACGAATTTTCGTTAAAGATACATTTTTGCGAAATAGTGATGAGTCTTGAATAAAATGCAATAGGACTATTGACTTTGCATAATATATTTAATTAAATATTAATCGCCGTCATCGTCATATCGTGTTTCAGTGCACGCATTAACAAGTCTACATCCGCCTCAAAGATCTAAAAATTTTTTTCGAAAGGAACAAACAAAGTACAGTAAATTACGTAACAATTTAATTCGAGCACCCTCACAATCGTTAAATTTTTATTGACTCCAAACGGCGTGACTTTAAAAATACACAAATTTATGGTCACTCTGAGTGAAAACGATTATTCAACACGTCGTAACTATTTTATAGCTGAAATATAAACAACGGGACGGGACATCTATTAGGTTCGCATTATTATTATCAATGACTGCGGTCGTAATCACATAAAACGAGATAAAAAATCAATATTATACAGCTCATAAAAGTAATATGATTACTACTTAAAATTTTATTTATAGATTTTTCCGGTTTATTTATTATTTCATTCTTATTTAAACGATTGACTAATTTAAGTACCTATGATATTTTTAGATATAACACAGAAAATTGTTTAAATATTTCAACTACAGTTTACATACATAGTACTAAGTACCCTAGTAGGTAAACCGATTAAAAAGTTACATTCACATATTTTTATAAGCTTAATTTTAAAGATCGTCATTGTAAACCAGTTTCAGACTAAAGTGTTTACCGGCCTATTATAACAGGATATATAATATATATATACCTATAATAGTTACCAATTACTTACTATCAATAAAAAGAACCGGTTCGGGTGGGATTCGAACTCGTTACTTTCGGCATTAAGAGTACTGTAATGGAGGACCGCACCGACTGTATTACTTACATTCTGAAAAGGTACTACTTAAACAAAAAATCATTAATTTTTTGTACCTGTTAATGGAAATGTTTTTTCTAAATGACATGTCCGTAAATATATTTTACACTATGTGTAATGTGAAAAATAAAAATATTGGTCGGGTTTAAAAGAATGTTAGATTCAAATGAAAGTACCTAACTACTTAATCGATCGTGTTATATATCTTAGCTATGCAGGGTTTTTTTAATAACCTAAATAAATCATATTATCTATTTTAAAAGCACTGTAACAGCCTTTCATTCATTCAGCTGAGGCCTCCTTTTCTCCTGAGGAAATGATTTAGAGTTTTTTCAACCACGCTGCTCCAATTCGATTCCAAAGATGAATGGTGAATGAATTAAGTAGGATTTCATTAAAATTAAACATGCATGTTTCCTAACAAAATTTTCGGTACTACCATTTAAAACGTATTGATATAAAATCACGAATAAGGAAAATATAATGATATCAAAAGAGAAAAACAAATAATTAAAAAAACCTTAAAAATGTTTGCTAAGCGAGTGGACTCATAAATAATAAGTAGGTAGGTTATACATATATATTTTAGTGAGCAATAATCTAAGTTTGAGTACATACTGACAAATAAGAGTTACTATAAACTTATAAAGTTTCGTAATGAGAAATAATTTTAAAACTCAACATATAGTATTTTAAAATTTTTAAAATAAGTTTAAACATTCGTAAACGGTAGATTTTAATAATCTTCATAAATACGTCATATTACAAATACTTCATCGTTTTATTTTGTAAGCTGCACAATTTATACAGTTTTAGTTAACAGCAGCATCTAGCGTCAAACACTAAAATCACGATTGCGACAAGAAACTTGCGTTGCATTTAAATTCACTATAGTTTTGCGCGCATGCTCATAGATGGCAGCATAAGCGTTAGGAATCGAACTAAAATTTAACTATGTAAATTGGTGTATTATCAATAGATGGTGCTTTAACACAGTTAATAACATCAATTTAATATTACATTATATTTTGTTTGAGGTTTTAACTAATTATTTTTATATTTTTTAATATTTATTTTTACAATCAGATTTTCATTTTATTTCAAATAAATAAGTTTATAGGTAAACAGCAAGTTTAATAATGAATTATATTGAAAAAAATCTAACTAAATGGTTTTTTATGTAAAGGCTATCATTATTATAATTAAACAATGTTGTCATAACTTACCTATTTAAAAACTACTAATTTAAAAGATAAGCATTTCACTACACATCTCACATAACACATTAGGTATATTTCTTTGAAGCACACAATAAGTAAGTACGTAGGTACTTATTTGTTTTCTATTTCAACTTGCACAAACACTTCACTCCATGTAAGGTATTTAATATCAATTTAATTATTGGTATTAAATTACATCACTTTATCAACAAGTTAGCGTAAGCTGAGACAAATCGTTTCTAAATAAAATTTAAAAAGTGTAAGATTAGAAATTTAAAAACTGTAATTTCAACCAATGAAGGGTTTATTATAGCACGCAACCTCTTTGTTCTTAAACCTTTTAAAGTGCCGCCTTCTATATTTGTAAGGGAATTACTTAATTACTTACTAATAAAAATTTCTCAACAAAATCTCAACGGTATTTTACGTCATAAAAAGAGTGAATAAATGGTAAAGCTTTTTAACGTTGTTTCAGGTAAAAAACTACAACCTATGACTTCAGATAAGCAGCTTAAAAGTAAGTTATTTTCATTGTATTGCATTGTATTAATTGACTTTTTAATAAAGTTACGCTAATAAATGTGTGTATGTATCAGATTTGATATTTAAATACGTACAAATTGTGTTTCACTTATAATAGAATAACTGTTAATTAAAATCAAATAAAGGCTTAAGCAATAAGATCCTAATTTATAATCCTTCTTTTAACTATTATTTTTTTAAACAGTCTGTATTTATATAAAATGCTTACTTGTCGTTGAGCCGAGATGGCCCAGTGGTTAGAACACGTGCATCTTAACCGATGATTTCGGGTTCAAACCCAGGCAAGCACCACTATATATATGTGCTTAATTTGTGTTTATAATTCATCTCGTGCTCGGCGGTGAAGGAAAACATCGTGAGGAAACCTGCATGTGTCTAATTTCATCGAAATTCTGCCACATGTGCATTCCACCAACCCGCATTGGAGCAGCGTGGTGAAAAATGTTCCAAACCCTCTCCTTAGTGGGAGAGAAGGCCTTTAGCCCAGCAGTGGGAAATTTACAGGCTGCTACTTTGCTTACTTGTCCTTAATAATGCTTATTAAAACAATAACAGAACTTTCAATAAATATAGATAACTCTTTATCAAATACTTACTTAATTATTTCAAATATATTGTTAATGAGTTATACATACTTATTTAAGTACCTAGGTAATGTTTCGATTTTAGATTCTCTTGAAAAATAAGTAGGTCCAATTGTATTTATAAAATATGAATTACCTACGTATAAGAATTAAAATGACAAAAATCTTAATAGGTACCTGCCTAACTTGCTCACTTTATTTTAAGTTACAATTAAATCGTACATGCAAACGAACATTTAAGTACAAATCAATCACGCTAAATCACGCTAAATATAATCTTTTTAGTTTTATAATCTATTCGAGCACGAAAATTTATTTCGATTAATTTTCAAACTAACGTGTATTACTTAATTTTGTTATAATATAATATTTTTGCGGATTGTTTTCTAATGATAAGGTACAAGGGGCCAACTAATGAAATCTATCAACCAGGGCAATTATTTACAAGACAATCGACGACTTCTTTTATGTTATATTGGGCAAACGAGCACGAGGCTCACTTGGTGGAAAGTGATTACCAACGCCCACGGACATCTGTGGGGCTTGCAGGCTCGTTATCGGCCTTTAAAGAATCGTATCGGTTCGGAAAAAGCATTGGCGGAAGCTGGTTCAACAGACTGGTTTTGCAAGGCAGAAAATGTCTTAAAAATCCAGTTGAATTTTGACGAGATGTCCGAAGGTGAAGTTCAGCAGCCGGGATTAATCCGAACAATGCCTCCGAATATTTTCCGTGAAATATTCGGTTAATAGAACTTGATCATCGATAATAAATCGAGCCGCTCTGCATTGGATACGGACTCGAAACTTCTTATTAATAAAGGTGCTGCACATCACAGAGATGGTCCAGTGGTTAGAGCGCGTGCATCTTAACTGATGATTTCGCGTTCAAACCCAGGCAAGCACCACTGTATAAATGTGCTTCATTTGTGTTTATAATTCATCTCGTGCTCTGCAGTTAAGGAAATCATAGTGAGGAAATCTGCATGTGTCTAATTTCATCACACTTCTACCAAATACCACAAACAATGTGTATTCCGCATTGGAATAGCATGGTGAATACGTTCCAATAATAGGAGAGGAGGCCTTAGCCCAGCAGTGGGAAATTTACAGGCTGTAGCTCAATTTACAGACTTTACTTTACTTTTACATCGAGATTAAAATTTGTGATTAACAACCCAATTTTAATATTTGTCTTTGAATGTATTAGCTATCACTGTCTTGAAATCCGTGTTTTCAAATTATATACATGGATAACTATATCTTACAGTTAATTACACCCTGTGTTAAATGGCGTGTGAATTTTTCAGTTACCAATTACGCAAACTACAAAAGTAGTTTTAATATCTTATCAAAGAAAACATTAAGATTAATTAAGATGGTCCAATTTTGTTGATAAAACTAACTATTAACACATTTAAAATTCCTTGAGGTACGCAATTATAATAAATTATTGTAATATAATACCTACGTATATATTCCCATTTAGATGGAATTAAGGTCAAATATAAGCCAACCAAGTTGATTGATTTTTTTATATCACAACAAGTAGGTACCAACATACAAGGATTGCCGTCTCTTATCTATCTATTCCCATATAGTTTAGAAATACTTTAATAAGACCCTGTACTAGAAGCGATGTTACAAATATCGTTGACCATATTTTGTAGGAAATTCGTTTTGTGTAGGTACCTCTTATCATTCAGTCATATAAAGGTACAGTTTCAGTTTTTAAATTTTGTAATAGGCGGTCCCAATTTAATGACGTTAATAGATACACGATAATATTAGAATAGGCTGTACGCAGGTATAATATGTGCCTATGGTCGGTGTGTGGTCGAAATTAGCATGGGTATTTATTTTAACGGAGCCGACCAATTTTTGTTGCGCTCGTCTATAGCTAAATTACATTTTTGATAGTACAAATTTAATTCTTTTATTTATAAAATTTATATTTATAGTTACATTTCTGTTTTAAACTTTAGTATTACTTTTTAAGTAATTTTGCAATCGAAGTATATACTTTTTATTAAAACAATGATAGGTAAACACACAGAGACATCCTTTTAAATTGAAACTTTTTATCAGTACTTTTAACTCGTTAAAAAATTATTGTGAGTATCACACTAACAGAACGTTAATTAAAAGTTAATTAAAGTATAAATTCTCATAAACTTATTTAATTTATATTATATCAATATATATTTCAATAATATATCAATAAATGTTTAATTAGCAGTAAGTTAGTGTACTTTATTTGAGATTAATATCCGTTGTACATATTAGCACCTTACGATGGGACTTTGAAGCCTTTTATAACGAATACCTGAGTATGAACTATGATAACAAGTTACTTATGAGGTGCAGCTGCTTGCTTTTAAAGTAATTTAAAATTCAAAAAACTAAACATAAGTTACAAAAATATCAAGTAAGGCACATTATTGTAATACTTCACCACCTGCGGGAGTATAAATAGATTTTAGAGTGCGAAATTGATAATTTAATCCAATATAACAATTTTTATTATCTTATCAATATAATTACGTATAAATATAAATATGTTTATCATTAAGTATAATTAAGAGAAATTGCATCATGTTTGTAAACATGTATCCTTTATAATTAAAGTTAAAAAGAAATCTATAGTTTTCTATTTAACTTGGTGGTAGGGCTTTGTGCAAGCCCGTCTGGGTAGGTACCACCCACTCATCAGTTATTCTACCGCCAAATAACAGTACTCAGTATTGTTGTGTTCCGGTTTAAAGGGTGAGTGAGCCAGTGTAACTACAGGCACAAGGGACATAACATCTTAGTTCCCAAGGTTGGTGGCATATTGACGATGTAAGGAATAGTTAATATTTCTTACAGCGTCCTTGTCTATGGGTAATGGTGACCACTTACCATCAGGTGGCCTGTATACTCGTCCGCCAACCTACACAATAAAAAATCATTACAGTACACATATTACGTTATACTTTCACAGCCTCGTGATTAGAGGGGACAGAATTCAGGTGCAGGAACAATGGCATGACTTGCTGTTTGAGGTATGAAAGACTCTGTAATATAATAATAATACACTGATGCTCTGAATTATTTTTATAAGAAAAACTAAATATTTTTATCAAATATACCGGGATATGAACCTAGGATCTCGGGGTCTGCTGCTTATTATTTTAGTTATTAGATTAACGTGGCAGTTATCAGTATAACATGTTACAAGTATATGCGACAATGTTCTTATCTACATAGTAATACATTGTATAAAGTAAAATTTATATAGAGTTTCAACTTACAGTTATGCATAATGAAGTTAATTTTATAAAACATCTTTAACATGAGAATCGAATAAATTTAGCTTTTGCAGTAAACAAAGTTATCTCTAAATGTTTGTTTTCACTCGAGCGTGATCGTTGAAAGATTTGATAGAAGTCAGAAGATCGGAAATATTGAACATTAATATTGTAATAAAGAGCCAGTTAAATTAGTTTCAGAACATCCAAACGAAAATAAATAATTGTTTCTGAACGGATTAAAAAAGTTTGGTGACTACTGCTCGTCTGATATTTGTTAAAATAATATTGTAAGAATTTATATTTCGCAAGGTACAATGTTATTATTCGGAAGATTATATCACTATTTTTTCATTGCATATTTCATACATTCCGCAGCTTATCCGCTACATAAGCACATAAAGAGAATATGGTTCAAAGTTGGAAAGTAAATAAAACATCCGAGTATTACAGAAATCCTGTATGAACTAAATTTTCCTTTAATCACAAATGTTCCTTTTAGGTATCTCTTCGGTTTCCCTCGTGCACCGCACTGCAAGTTAATTATCATAAAAAATATTATTGATAGTTTAAACGAATGTGTCGGCCTTTCAGTGCAATGGTAAGAATGTTGGCCCTGGGCCTGGGTCCCGTGTCCTTTTGATTAAAACGATATCAATATACTTAAAATTTGCCGATGATATGATTGTCGTCGGATAAATTTGTACACCTTCTTCTATTGCCGTTTTAAAATTTTTAGCTTAATTTGGAGAGTATAACAATATATCAAATTTCTCGAAATTTCTCGTAGAGTTCTGCTTTGATAGAGATCAGAATACGTACTAATTTTTTAATACTGCTTTTTATTTCTATAACTAATTAAAATATTTCAAATTTTACACATAACACATTTACGAAAGAAAAAACGTTCAAACTGAAAAAGTCAAATTTCATTAATAATATATAATATACTTATATTATTATTAAATATATTAGTATATTATACTTATAATATACTAATATACTTATATTATTGAACGTCAATAATTTAATGTAGAGGGGTGCGCCTTCATGATAATTCTATACGCGACTTATTTTCATAGATTAATATAAGATTGTTTTTTTCGTTTATATTACATTTCTTCTTATGACTGTTTTTCCTTTGTTTATGAAGTCGCAAGTACAAAGATCTATACGTTCGAAGGGCAAAGGGACAGTAATCCAACATGACCCGAAAGAGATCAGGAACTTTCTTCTTCAGTTCTTCTTACTTTCGATTGCTGATGCATCACCGCCAATTTCTATATCCTGGAATCTAAAATTCCTTTCTCAATAGTACCTTTTAGAGCTTATTATTGGACATTAAACCATTAACATCATAACGGATCTGCAGCTACCGCAGTCATCGATAAGTAAAAACGACGATCTCCGTGGACGAGTGGTGTGTGCACAGGTATTAATGGGTACACCACTCCGAGGTCCCGGGTTCGATTCCCAGCCGAGTCGATGTAGATTATCATTAGTTTTCTATGTTGTCTTGGGTCTGGGTGTTTGTGGTACCGTCGTTACTCCTGATTTTCCATAGCACAAGTGCTTAAGCTACTTACATCAGAGTAATGTATGTGATGTTGTCTCATATTTAATAAGTCACAATAAGAATATAAGCAATGTATAACCGTTAAATCCCAGTCCTATTTTCATATATTGCATGTGATGTGTTGCAGTAACCTATGTCTATTGAAACACATTCAACGGACTATCAAATCCCGACATCAGAAAGATCTCGACATTTTTTATCAGCTGATTAAATCTCTGAGCTACCCCTTTATGGTCCCAACACAGATATTTCTACTTGTTTGTTTTTGGATTGAATGCAAGATAGCTGTTAAAAGAACATCACTGCTGTTTACGGTATTATTTTTAATAATACTTATCTGTAGTCTTTTATATAAGCAGAATCATTATATTGCTTTACAGGAAGAGGTTGACGATGTTCTACTTAATTAATATTTTGATTTTGAATGTTTTAACATACAATAAGTTTCATTTTAATAATTAACGATGTATTTTGTGTTTATAATTCATCTCGTGCTCGGCGGTGAAGGAAAACATCGGGAGGAAACCTGCATGTGTCTAATTTCATAGAAATTCTGCCAGATGTGTATTCCACCAACCCGCATTGAAACAGCGTGGTATATGTTTCAAAACTTCTCCTCGAAGGGAGAGAAGGTCTTAGTCAAGCCGTGGGAAATTTACAGACTGATGTTTTTGATATATTTTTATTTACACAGCAGAAATAACTTTTAATTGAAAGAGAAATTTCTTACATTTTATTATAACTAGCTTACTAATAAGAAACACATTACAGAAACATTTTGTTCGCTAACAAGTTGAAATGTTTCACCTTACAATAAAATGTTAATTAAAATTTGTATATTTAATCTGATTTTTTTAAAGAAAATACCTTAATACAGTTTATATATATTTTTAATTCTATCAAATCTAATTTCTAAGATGTTCTCTTATTTTACTTGCTTGCCAATCAAATCGATCACACCATACCTACTATAGAAAAAGAAAATTATTCTTCAATAATCCACCAAGCGTCATTCCATGATCACCCACAACTTTGCTGATTGTATGTTCCTTATGTCTATAGTATCTCTCTCTTGATCGGCCTTAAAACGACGATACAAAGCTTTAGTTTAATATATTTGGCGGTAAAATAACAAGAGTGAGCTGTACCCACCCAGGTAGGCCTTCACAAAGATCTACGATCCCTAAATGAATGGAATAAGACGTGATGTACTCGTTCGTATGACTTCGTCGAATGCGATGCTTCTCACTATGTAGGTAGATTTCAGTGTGTGGCAGTAGCTTTATGAGTCATTTCGTAACGCGTTTATTCGCAATTATGTGTCCTATGCATTATGTATGACTTAAATCAACAACACTAATTAATGGTTTTATTGAAACCTGTTATTTACAGAGAAAAACAAAAATAATAAGACAAGACCTTGACTTATAGGGTCATTAAATTTATTATCACGGGTCCATCGAGTTCTCCTATGTGAAGACATTACATTATCTAAAAAACACTTTAATCGGCCATTAAAAATTCAAAACAGAGTTATTCTGGTATCGTATCGGTAACTTGAGGATTTATCTCATTGGTGTACAAAGAAAAATCTTAATTCCACGCGAAGATTTGTGCGCTTAACATACACGAAAACCATTAAGTGTTTGAGGATTTACGACCAATTAAAATCTATATCGTGGAGCCAATTAAACCTCTGTTGGTTTATTAGTATTGGATGCTGACTTTATCGTCTTTAGATGGCAATTGGACCGGTCGCTACTCCCATGTACATGGTTGTACGCACCTTAATTATTCTTTCTACCTGTGTACATAACATAGGTACATTTTCACTTGAAATTAAACTTCAATATTCATAGATTAATTATTTTAAAACGAATTTAGATTATCGTGTGTCCTGAAGTCCAAAAAAATAATCTTAAGTCCAATTTTAAATATACAATCCATAATGACACACGTTTAATCCAAATTGACTTGCGTAGTTTCATTATTCCTGTAAAAAACATATAAAAAAATCATCTTTTTGCCACTTTTTATGTGTAATCTAATATAAAAAATGTAATAAAATTTTGGTAACTAATAAGACCGCCTACATACATGCGAAAAAAAATTATCTTATTGGAACTTTTCATACTGGAATATTATTTTATTTAACATGTAATAAATACACTTTAACTGTGTATTAAATATTTATTTAACATGTAATTTGTCTAATGCCTAGTGGCGAAATTTTTGTTGTTTTCAAAAATTTTACAAATAAAGAATTTGAATTTGAATTTGTGCACTAAAGTGTAAAACCACTATTATTCTTCTTCGTCGACTCATTCCTGGCGTAGTTGTCGTGGGCGTCATGTAGCGGTGGCTGGTGTTAGTCTCTTCAGAAAACCAATGGTAGTATGATCTCTTTCAATCGGCTGCCATCCTAAAACACTAATACAATGGGTTGCTCTCCACTGATCTATTTTGATCCATCGCGTACGCGTCCGAACACGGGCTTAGATTCCTTCAACATACCTAGAACGTGTGAACCATACGAAGCGTGTTTTAAGTTTTAAAATACGCCCGGACTATAATAAAATGCTTTTTTATTCGCACCTTAGAATAATGCCAATAAGTTATTTTTTTAAAACAAAATTTGTTCATAGGAAAAAAGTCTTTGTTCTTTAGCTGTCATTATTAATAATAGTCTTATTTTTAATGACCAATGTTATCAAATATGAGGTAGACCAAACATAAAATATCGAAATGGAATTGGAAACGCAATGGTAGTTAATTAAATTAATCCGAATACCCATAGGCCATTGGGGGTCAATACAACAAATTTTCAATTACCCATACTAGTCGCAAATTCAGCTTGAATGTAAATTATTTGAGCGTGTGCATTATAAATATAATTGTAGGTGGTAGTGGGCGGAATAATTTCGACCAATCGTTGTAGAGCGTTCGAATTGGGCGGAGCTTGCTGCAAGACTAATGTTGTTCCTGCAAAGCCTTCGCCGCGAACACAGCGCGCTACGAAACATGCTACGCAGTCAATGCATTGCGATGACTTAATTCTGTGTTCTGTATCTATGACGTAATCGTTTCATAATTCAAATGTATTTCCATATTATAATTATTTAATTTTATGAAATAAGAAATGTTATTCTTAATTTGTATGAACGTTGCCATTATCAAAAATCCCCTTTTATAGTTTAGTAGGAACCATTTGTAATAGGAATAAAAAATTGAGAGAATTTATAGTCTTTGGTAATCATTAGAGAGAAATCCTGCTTTACACAATTTCAAAAAAATAAACTTACAACTATGTTTAATTAATACTATACGTACAAATATTTTATTTTGTAAAATATATATAAAATTATCTGTAACAATTGAATCCTATAAGATAAATAAATTTGAAATAAAAACCTACGTACATTTTAATATTAAGTATATACAGTGGTTTAATTTTTTATTCATGTTGCAAATTCCTTATTTCTTATCTGCAAACAATTCAAGGTGATAATCGAATGACATTTTATCATAGAAATTACAGTTAGGTAGGTACATTTACACAAATATTAGTACTAATTACTCAATTAGATAGTACTCAATTATTATAAGTTATTTGAAACTTATTATACATTTTTCTATTGCCATTTTATGTCATTTATATCGACTTACAACTATTTATTGGGTTAGGAAGGTTGTCTATCTTTTGCGAAATAGAGTCAACATAGAAATCAGGAAATTCATAATGTTACATACATTTACTAATGTTTACTTATTTTATAATTACTTTTTAATATACTGTTGTTATTACATTATAGAATGCAATTTTTGTTTGTGTTGTGTCAGTCCGTCCGGATACACTACAGTAGTCACGCATTCAAACTCAAACTCAAATAACTTTATCCAATATAGAAGCATTACACTTTCTAATTGATGGTCAATTGAACCACCGGTTCGGAAAAGAAAATACCCTGACCTGAGAAAAACCGGCGAAAGAAATTATTACTAAAGCAGGTTTTTTTTTTTGTCTCATATATATATATAAACAATTTAATATAAAATGAAAGGAGGCGATCGTTTCATTCCCAAGGTGTGCTACCGGTCATAAACTCATTAATTTGATAATAACCTTTTGCACACAAGCGTTCCTTAATATTTTTTTTTAATTTGGCAACAGAGGCATTTTGAACGCTCTCTAGGATCCTGTTGTAAAACCGTATACATTGCCCCACAAAGGAATTACTGACTCTATGCAGTCGAGTAACAGGAGTAACAAGTTTGTGTTTTTTTCCTTGTACCAATGCTATGAGTATCAGATTTTCTTATGAAATCATTAATATTTTTTCGTACATACATAACATTGTAGAATATGTATTGAGAAGCAACAGTCAATATCTTGATTTCTTTAAATTTATTCCTTAACGATTCTACCGCCCAACAGTAAGTAATTAGTATTGTTGTATTCCGATTTGTTGCACTGACCACCACAAATCACAACCCACCTTGAGTTGCCCAGTGATACTAATGATGCAATAGACATAACATCTTAGCTCCCAAAATTGTTATTGTATCTGTTGGTTTTTGAAATAGTTAATATTTTCTACAGCAAATGTTTCTGTGGGAATTGGTAATGATGTACCATCATGGTAAACGTCAGACTTCCAAGTGCAATCCCATATAAAAAAACATTAAATACATTATAATTATTTCTTGAGTTAAAAGTTCTTTTATCACTTGTTTTCTGCATTTATGTCATGTTTTATGAGAATTATTTTGTTTTAAGTATTAGTAGTATCTTAACATCCAAAGCTTAGCTAAGACCTTATTTCCTCTTGAGAATATGTTATGCATATTGTTACACCACGTTACTGGATCGATTGCCATGCTGGCACATGTGACAGAGTTTCATCTGATACAAATAAGTTTCTTTATGATGTTTTCCCTGGATGAACTATAAACACAAACTAAGCACATAAACAATCAGATTTAAACCAACGTGTTCTTGACGCTTAGATACCTAGAAACAAATAATTAAATAAAATAATAATTTTAATTGATAATGTAACCATTTACGTAAGTCTTATTAATAATTAATGCTAATTTGATATGATGAGTAGTTGTTGTTTTTCCGTATTAACTGGTCTGTTAACTCAATAATTAAGAAAATAAGTATATTTAGCAATTCTAATTTAGAAAACAAATTTAATTCTCTGTGTTCAATATCGAAGCATTACACTTAGTTATTGATACGATAGTCAAAGACAAACAATGACGTCATAAAGCTGAGTCGATACAAAAGTTATACATTATAAACTAATAATGACAAAAGAGATAAATTATCGATTTTAAAACTCAGTAGAGAAAATTATTTAAAAATACGCATCGGTGATAAAATCACAAGTGAAACTCGATACACCTTTACGACCTACACGAACTTTTAGTACGACCAAATGAGTCATAAAATTACCCAAATATACCACAACAGATAAATTTATCGTCTAAAGTGTCGTTCAGATCGTAAATGCGTCGAGTAGCGCGATTCCCTTCGTCTAAAACCGACGAACTCTCCCATGTCAATCATTTACGTCAAACAAAATATAAAAATCAGTTTAGAACCACATTCATACCATTATATGGCAGGGAAACTGCTTCATTACCACTCACGAGACTACAAAGCCACTCGTATAGCCGCGTACAATGAACTCGGTGATTTAATATTCGAATACATATATCTTAGTATGTAATAATAGTTTGTTCATTGTTAATTCGTATCACAGCGAGCCTCGCAACAATAAATTTGCGATTAGGTATAAAGCAGAAATGCGTCGACTATGATTTGTGGACGAGGGGAAGCCATTTTGGATTGTTCCCTTATTATTTACCTGAAGTGTTGCAGCACAAAAGAGTTTTGGAGTCGTTTAAATTCGACCACAATGTGTTTGCAAAAAAAATTACTTTTTGTACCCGTAAAATGCAATTTTGCACGTTCATTATAAATGCTTCTCTTTGTGAGGACCGGCAACAATTAAAATACCTTAAACTACATTTGACGTTTAAATATTTCTACTAAAGAAAGTACCTACATCTGAAAAACATAATAGGTATCTTACATGTAGGTATTGAAAAATATAAAAAATTCTACCAAAGAAAATAGAAATTAAAATTAATAAAAGTAAATAACATGTAGGGTACATAACGGCTATTAAGTATAATAGGTTAAAAATATCATAATCACTATTCTTAAATTGATGATACTCAAGTTATAATTGCTCTTATTGTTAAAACAGAGCAATTGAACCCTTTAATCTAACAGCCAAATAATCGGATCCCATACGTGAGTTACAAAGTATTATGTATGAGGCCATTAATATTTTTTTCGTACTTTATTTATTGAGTCCCGAAGGAGCGGACCCAAGCAGGTGGTCCCTACTTAATCAAGACGTTACCAAAAAATGAAAAAAAACTTGTAGTTATATACTTTTTTGGCTGAGTTATAGTTTTGTTTGTCGTAAGTTATAGCGGCAGAGCCAAAGATAGTATTGTTTAGTTATTTATGTAAGGCATTATAACGCAATGGGAAAGACGTATGGCTAATGAATATATCAACAATAAACTATGGATATGTGTATGAAACCAGTTGTAAGTAATAAAATAATCTCCGTGACATTTTAATATGGGGGACGAATACTTAATATGTTAAAAATATTAACCGTGAGATTCATTGGACGACAAGGGTCAAGATTGATTCAGCTTCATTAATGCAGTATTTTATTAAAACGATATACACGTTTTGATTAATTTTGAATTGACTATACAATGTAGGGCAATTCTAAAATTGTTTTATTTTTATATTCTTATTAATATTGGGATATTTCTACAAAAATTATTGCAGGATTTTCTTTTATCAGAATTTACGAAGTATCAAGACTATATTTTAATGAAGACTAAAAAATATTAAACAAAATTTAATATCAGACAATAATTGAATAACGGAAACACCACTATTTATTTATTCGTCTCAGTTGCATAAACTAATTCTATACTTAATCGGAATTATTTCATCACCTTTGCAGCACCAAAACAAAGACAATCTGAGATATATCGGTATACTTGTTTCCAAGTTAATAAAACGAGAAAATGATAATAAATCCGAGAGATTGCAGCTGAGATAGTGACTTGATTTAAACCGTCAGCCTCTTAGATTTGTTAGTGTATCCTCGAGGTGTATTTACGAAAGCGTCGTTAAATTAAGATGCCATGCCTAGAATCTCTAAAGATATTTCGTGCGATG
Organism: Vanessa cardui; assembly: GCF_905220365.1. NCBI lineage: Eukaryota > Metazoa > Arthropoda > Insecta > Lepidoptera > Nymphalidae > Vanessa > Vanessa cardui. Next base: position 9,729,819 of record NC_061136.1, read on the forward strand.
CTAGCTCGTTCGTTTCAGACTTGATTCCGCCATATTTCTTAAATCAAAAGGTCAAAACTGATATTATATTGCGACTACTGCTTACAGACTTTATGAGATAGACATCAAAATAAATTTAACGTTATGTTTTTGATATCTTTAACAATAATTTTGCGTTCAGAAACGAATTTAAAGCTGAGATAAGATGCTAAAAACATTCATTCACGTTATGAGTACATCGAAATTTAAGAAGTGAATTGTTTGTAAAAAGTGTCCTCAAGATGGCCGCCGGTGACTAAGACGTTAAAGAGATTTGCTTTTAAAGAAAATCGTCTCTGCCATCGTGGCTTAATTTCCACAAGCGATTAAAAAAAAACAATCTCATCCAAACAAATTCAAGTGTAATCTACTCAACTATAATCTGGTAAAAAAGGCCTGAACTTTTATCCGGCAGAGGGCAAAGGGGCGAGGGCCAACAAAAGATAAAAGAGATATATAAGTGGCCCTCGGCAGTGCCATCAAGTCGTTACAAGAGCAGTAAAATATTTCAAATTGTGCCCAATGTCGCGGAAAACGGAAGTTACACATTTCGCTCGCTCCCATCACGTCGGGATCGCCGGCACGACCTTTACGGGAATAATTATAATTTGAGTGCATTCTCGTATTCGTTAGTGTAACACTTTAACGTAATTCATTATTAACCGATTATTCTAAACGTAATAGTTTTCTGTTCACTATGCTATTCAAATGATTCGAACGTAACCAAATTTATTGGATGGTTGATAAACACAAATAATGATTTGTGTTAAATAATCAATCAAAAATTAAAGACTGTATCAATAATAGAAATATTGTAAAGTAACAGTGTCTATGTTTGTTATATATTTTTTGGGAAGTATTTTTCGTTAAGATGATCTTGAAATAGAGATATTTGTTAATGTAACCATTCAATAACACAACCTTCCAAGTTTATATAATAAAAAACATAACCTAATACATTTATAATACTTATAAAAAGACTAATTAAAAATTATATACATAATTTCTTGATTGATGCTCATTGATATTAAATACACACACACATAGATAGTTATATATATACACGACCTACGCATTCGAACTATACATACATAAGTGCTCGCGAACAGTATGTTAGATACAATAGATATAATCAAATTTATCACTGCCCCTCGCGGCCATTCCCATGAAACAACAATGGATTACAATTAGATGCAAATATCATTCGAGCAGGGAGATGTTAACGCGTCAGAAGGGTCAGCATCCATGCAAATATAGACCGAAGTTGTTAAATTTCCCCAGTGACCACCCTCCTATGAAGCTATAACATCCATTTTAAACTTCTATATTCAATATCACAATGTTATAGAAGGAAACATATGTACATAGATGTACTTGGGTTACATTTGAGTCATAAAACTCAACGCAAATAAACAAATTGCTTATCATTGCTTAAATAATTGCGAATTGGTAATTAAAATAATTAATAAAACACATGTTTATGTTGTATTTTAGCGTAGTAGCTTGTGTAATATTAATTGAAAATAGAATTATAAAATAAATAGATAATATAAATTATATTGAATTTATTATTAAATGTTGAATTATAATGCTTCAGCGCATTTTACAAGTTTTTATGAAAGTAGGCATGGTAACTTCTTGCATCTGTCCAGTAATAATTATTCAGAGAGTTAAGCCATTATTCCATATACGGTATTATTTTCATAATTGTTTCATATCAATGATGTTTACACTTTACACCTACCTATGAAGATGTATCTATCACCTTGAATGTCACCCATATTAAAGATTATTTTGTTTAGTGTTTAGTGTTAAGTCGATGGTGTAACAAATAATAATTCATGAAGATTTTCATTTCTGTAAAACTATATTAGAACTTAATTAAATAGATTATGTAGTCTAACCTAAGTATGATGTATATGTACTTATACAACATAGTTAGGTACTTATATAAAAATCATACTACAAACAGCAAAAAATGTAAGTAATATTTTAATATGTTTCTATAATTCTTTCGAAGTTGTATTTTGATCATAGTGTATTAAATAATATTGTATTCCTAAAACCTCCATATCACAAACAATATTTCCAATAGCAGTGTATCAAATACAGGGATATGTCCTGTTTAACGGAGCGCGCGATCGTTTTACGCATGGTCGCCAATGGACGATACTACAATGGACACAGTAAGCTGAATTTATTTTGCATTTTGTCTTTACGTTTTATTAAACCCAAAATATAAATTTAATCTTATTTGAAATTCGTGATCCAATAAAACTTGCAACTGCTGAAACACAGATGGCGCTAAGAGTATCATTTTATTTAAAAAAAAATACAATTAAACTGATCTTACTTAAAAGATGGTATTATAAATCGTATAGTTAGTATAATTCGTATCTTCGATATTTTTGTAAGATTTTAGCACATGCTTTGGAATGAGAAAGAAATAAAATTGTATTCAGTAACGCCTACCTATAGCTCAATGTATGTGTTTTCGATTTTCACAAGTTTCCCATATGAACATGTTACCATAAATTCCATATTCTTCCCGACATTATGCATGGAAATGTACTTTGGATGTTGGAGAGAAAATTATTCCAAGTAGGCGTTCCCTTTGACGTTTATGCGCTTGTTGAATAATGTTTTATTTTCATAGCCTTCCGTAACATCGGCACATCGCAGGCCGCTATTGATGTACTTCTAGATAAGATAAACAAATAATAATTCTGTTTTAAAATATAAAAATTGTATTATAATTCACAGATAACGTAAATTCAATAAAGCACATAACGTAACAAATAAAAGGAGTAACCGCGACACGATTTGTTATTTTTAGAACATTTAATACAGTTGTGAGCCATAATGAAATAATTATTCAAAGTTTTTTTTTCAGCAGTATTATGTTCTTAATTGGATTATAAAAATAAATTATCAAACTCATCCACAAAACCCTAAAACTCTATGAAAGAGATAAAAAATAATTATTATCCAACGTTCTTAAAATATTCAGGATAAGTTTTTCCCTTAAAATCTATATACAGGTAGTATATCTAAGAGTCAAGAAAAGGTCGAGTAAATGTACATTATGGGTCTATGGAGCGACATTGTTATTGAAATGTGGTACCCCTGTCCATTACTTATCGACGGTAGCTTCTTCGTGACAATGTAAAAATATTTCCCTGCCATTCTACGTATATTTTTTGAATGAAGCCTGTACGTAAATAAAGTTTTCACCAATATGCTTATTAACCGTAAAACATGTTTACTAATTTTATAATTTACACATATTAATATTAGTTACATAATAGTTGCGTAATATTTAGTCTGCCCTGTAATTGCAAGCTTTTTATGTGTATATATATTTTAGGTAAAATATTATTTTCTTCCCCTTTTAATTGTAAATTACCTAACGAGTTTTGGTATTATTATTTAGTATGGTCAGTAAAATAGCTTAATTGATGATGAGTAGTCACGCGAGTGGTACCCGGCAAAGTAATGAGTTTATGTTACTAAAAAGTTAAACTTCGTTTAAAAACACTGGTGTTAAACTGAAGTTTAAGTTTAAAATCAACTTATTTACTCTATAATCAAATAAAAAAGGTTGTATTTACAAGTTACTGTAACAATATTAGGGATTATAACGATATATGTATTTCAAAAATATTAAAAAAAAATCTTATTTTTATTCAATATGCAATGACGATGTTAATATTATTGTTTGATAAAATTTTTGCTGGCAGTTGCATTTTCAAGAAGACAAACAATATTAAACTAATGACTACTTCACTGGAAACATAATTATACCGACCTATCTACTCGTATTAACTAAAATACAAAAATAAAAATGTATTATTTTATGTTTATAAATAAAGAATACATTTGACACATCCAATTGAGGTAGTTATCATTTTTGGTGTATAATGCGAAAAGGGCTCTCCTTTGGGTGAAATACACCTACCGCCTGCTATAAAATTATATAAAACACATCAAAACTAACAAGGAATAGCATTGAACGTTAGTACGAAACAATTTACGCCTACAAATACGTAAGTTACATAACGATACGCGAACCAAATAGGCTTTCGGCAATAACCGGAACATTGTAACAATTTAATGTGGCATAAACAATACGAATACGCGTACTGGCTGGCTGTACGCGCCTCCGGCATATGTAGCCGCGTACGGGCCATATTTATTGTCTATGGTATTGTGGTGCGATCGTTACCGTATATCTGAGTGGGGGCGTAGAGGGGAACCCTATCATGAATCCTCATACGTACCAACCATTTCAATGCGACCCGCACAACATTGCTAATGTTACCACTATAGTACCGGTGTGATGGATCGCTAGGGTCCACTGGACCTGGCGGCGTTGAAGGGGTTGTTGATTGGACAGGGACGCTCCTGGGCCTAGCTGACCCGTGCCCGTTAATGGGTTTAATCGTCCTCAGTGCGTCTCAACGATTTATGTTTCATTTTCGATCTCGTTATGCACGCCGGATTATGCGCCCGCGATCCCTACAGCGGAATGTTTAATGGTAATGAGTGTAGATATGTAAATTTAATTTGTTATTTTATTGCATAGCAATTAACCTTAGCAGTTAAGGTACTAGAAGGCAAACTATTCAACAAATATCTTAACTTATAATGAGTTCAAATGATTATATTGGAGTATAAGGGTTGTAGGCGCTTTGATTTGCTTAAATAATTATTGTACCCTGTGCTTATTTTATATTACAACAGTGACTACTCTACTGTTTTTTTTATTCTGCATAAAATTTTTAAAGAAAATTCTCGATTAAAAAATAAGTATAAATCTTTCTTTAACGAGACAACGCATTAATGAAGTCATACATATATTTGAATTAGTTAACATCAAATCTAGTCTAATGTCTGAAATAATTCACATGCATAACATTTTGGACAAGAAAGTCCATATCTATATAGTATTTAAATCTAATATATGAGAAATATGAGGGTTCGTGTTAATACAGGTGCTTTTATCAGAATTTAAAATAGGGATTAACACCGCATCGCTAGGCCGGAGCGTATCGCACCCGGCCCGGTCGGATTCAACCGGATTTGACCGGATTAATCCGGACGCTGCGTTACTGGCGTGCTTTGTCGCGATATCGGATTGTTTATTTTACGTTTTGAATCGTTTGCTTTTATTACTTGATTTTAAATTAATTAGTATAATGTTCAAAAGTATATCAATTTTAATATCGGCTATTGTCGGTATTAAAACTACGGAATTTATTGATTTCAATAGTAAACGAAAAAGAAATCCAAAGAAAACAATAAATTACATAATGAAAATAGCTCTAATGTTTTAATTATAAATACAATGTACAAAAATGTTTTTATGGAACCAAACTATTTTGTTAACAAAAATGTTTCATTCGTATCGGAAGAAAAGCAAACCAAAAGAATTATATAAGTCGTAAATTAAATACCTAAAACTACAAACTGCGAGTACATTTTAACAAAATTTCAAACAATCCCTTCAATCCCCCGCTGCGACGTAGACCCGCTACGGCGTAGCACTAACATATAATCCTTTTCGCTACAATAGCAATTTCAAACTTCCTTAGGGGCTTCGGATAATCTTTCTTTATATCGAAGTACGAGCAACTGTAAGTATCTTGCATCTTTTTCTTTCTTTTGGATTCAGTACAAGATAGAAAGAAAGAAAGCGTACGATCTAAAGAAAATGCTTCACTTCTCAATAGGGGGGAGAATGGTAATGTGTATTTAAATTTCGGGTTCAAGTGTTATAATTCTATTTTTTAATTTAATTTGTAATTTCGTCGTAAATCTAGTTGGGGAGAGCCTAAGATATTTTGATGGAAGTAATGTTAATTTGATGCAATCTAGTTTATATGTAAATATTATAAAAAGACCCATGCCAAATATAATATACCTATATTTGAGTTTTAATAGCATGTGATATTTGTGCAGATTCAGATTTTACTAATGTTACCATAATGAGCGTTCAATATTATTGACATGCTATCGTTTAATTCCTGGCTTTAATTTATGTTACTCGTAAATTTATTTCTTAAAGGATAAAATAAATGTTCGCCTTGAAACTTAAAATATAATCAAGAATATTTTTTAAATACTTTTATACAAAAAAATTGTAATTAAATAATAAAATAATTCTAAAAGAACAAATTAAAATTCAATACAAATATCTTCTGAATCTTGAAATAATCTATATGAATTCTTATTAATTTCGGGAGTGGGAAAGTATTACTTTCATAGCTATTTTAATGGGTAATTTTCATAAACAAAGTCGGGAATCCGAGGAGGTGGGGGAGACCGGGGGAACGTGGCGCGGGTTCCTTTCCAAGATAGAAAACAGCTCTGGAGCTCGTATAATGGGTTTTTGGAATGGCGTCGTCCGTCTTGCCCCCCTCCCCCTCCCCGCGCCCCCCGGGGCGAGAAAGGATGAATTCTTATTTCCTCATCTGGAGGCGTCCGGTGCAACCCTCCATGTAGATTGCCTTTTTCTTGTGGAACCTTCGTATAACATAACAATGGCTTGTTTTCAATTTTGTTTCGTTTTTCTTTCTTTGTTTGATAATATCGTTTTTAAGTTTTTATGTTATCTGATAAATATTACACATTCTTTTCGTCACCTTCTAATATTTTTATTTTTTCGGCCATCTGTAATAAAATTAAATATATGTTAATTTTTTACAACTACAGCTATTTTATATTTATCAAACTTTTTAAAACAACACATTTTATCTCTCGTGTCTTTAGTAAGAGATCACGAAAACGATAATAAAATTTAAAAAAATACTTTTCTTAAATATATTTATAATTAAATAGAGTCATGTGTGTACAAGTCGTTAGTGAAATATATTTAAAATGGCATAAGCAACTGCATTCATGAACTGCAATGTGAGCCAAAAATACTTTGATACTGCGCCAAAACACGCAGCATCAAGCATCTCATGCTATGACACACATTTATTTATTTTATCTATCCATATTTCATACTTAAAAATACAAGTGCTGTATTAATGTATTTTATGGAATCTCTAAAGTACTTATTTTATTAAAAAGTTGTTCATGAACTGTTCTGCCGATCATATTTTTCTAATGGTTTTCTCGTGTTAAAATAATCTCATTACCATATATAAGGAATTCTTAAATTATAGTAATTATATTTTAATAACTGTCTCTCAAGTAAAAATTATCATTATTGATGTTTTTTTATAGTGTCGTTATACTTATTAGTCTTTTCATCAACCACCAACATGATAATCAGTAACAATAATAATTAAACAATACACAGAACAGGTTTAATAATAACAGTTACCGTACTCAATTAAGGTAATCAATTCTATTTAGTTCCAAAAATGGTATTTAAATAAAAAGCTGTTTGAGAAGATATTAAAATATAGTTAAGTCTATTACAATACAAATAAGAAAATATTATGAATAAGAGATAGAACTTCAATAATGCTTCTAACATTCGTATGATGTTGAATTATATTTAAACTTAGAAAATTAGTCCTTTTTTGAGCTTAAAACAATGTCATTATGTAATGGCAAATATCATATTAAGATTAGCAAATTTATTTGAGTATATAATGTATATTTCAGACTTGTAGATGATGAGATATAATTTCATAGATAAGCCAGTTTAAATAATGATTAGAAGATTGGTACCTGTACAACACCCTAGACTTAAACTTAATACCTAAATATTGCCAATCTCTATAAGTAATGGTAACCATTTACCACTACCAGTGGCACACTTTCACATCTCCCTGCTACTATAAATGAAAAATAAATAAATTTGACTACGATTCCAAATATTAACAAAGGAATTATGATCAACCGTAAGAAATTAGTGAAACGATCATTGGTATACCAAATACGGTTAATGGTGACCAAATTAACTTGGCCCTGTGCATCGTACCAGTTTATAGTATCTAAATCTCCTTAAAACTGGTTAGGGGAGCCAGGTTAAACATCTCACGCTATTACACAGCAATCATGGCAGTTGTTTGAAATGAGGACTCACCCTAAGAATAAACAAGTAACGTGTGCGCAAAACTGCCGAGACGCACTGGATTCATATTTTATGTCTCTCCGACTTCCCTTCTTTTGAATATTGCGTTATAAGAAAATGTAAATTATTTAAAGCTAACACTCTACTATGTAGAATGCTTCTAAATTATTAATATCGTATTGCATATTTCAAAAGTTAACCTTATCTCAGAGTATTCGTGTTTTAATGTTTCAAAACAATGTTTCTTATATTTCTAGGATGAATATTATTACCAGTATATACCTAAAGTTAAAAGCATTAATTATTAAATAGCTCTGATTTTGTTTTGGTTGAATAACATAAATAATATTATATATTTATTTTTAGGTATATTTGTTATAATATGGTGTTTGCACTAACATAGGTTTACAGACATTTTAATAATCATACCTACCTATTTATAAAGCTCGTGCGTGATAATGATCTACTTAGATCACCATGTCAGTGAAAGATGGATTTTTTTTTCGTCAATAACAACGTCCTACGTATACCTATTCTTATCTTTTATTTTATGGTTCTACATTGGTTAATACAGTTTTAATTTTTTTTTACAAATAATATAACATGAAAATACGGTTACAAAACAATCATCGTTATACTTTCTTTACACTTACTCAACAGTTCGGTTTCGTAAATAAATTCAACGATATAACAATAAAGTGGGATGTAGACTTACCGTCCGCTAGATTTATGCTTATCTCATAGCTATAAAGTCGTATTAATGCATATAAACATATCAAGAAACAGAGGACGGAGGGTCACCATAATTTTGGTGATATTAGAGACGATTCCGCTGTAGAAGGTTTTAAGCAAGATGTATAGCGTTAAATATGTGTATTTACGATAATTGTCGCCGAATATGTTTAAATAATTTCTCAGTAATGCTGCGTTATGTTCATATTTATTCGTGATTAAGCAATAGCAGTTTAACATCGGTAGATAAGAAAGACTATAAAGTAACAGCCTATAATTGTTCCACTGTTAATCGTGGAGTGTCATCATCAACTATTGTACAAGATTTTTTCCCACATTTGCAAGTTTCCTAACTATGTTTCTCTTCAATACTAAATTATAAAGACAAATTGAATAGTTGTCTTCGGTAAGCATTAATTCTATATACTCCGTTTGTGTAAGAATGTAGGTATAAATATTGGAAGCATTTATCTAGTTATTTATCTAATCTAGAATGACATTTAGTGAATTTGTTTAATTCGAATTTATTGCACATAATGCATTATTTATTATATTTGTAAATAAAACTATGAAGTCTATATTTTAGAAAATTTTCCGAGTGCGAAGGCACCCTACGAATCCCTTTCGCCGTCTCGGCGGGAAAGTTCCTGGGATCCGTTTCCTGTGTTTGCCATTCCACCCCGCGCTACCCGGGGAGCGATGTAACACAAATACGCACGTCCCATGAGAACTAAATAAATCTTAACTATATGTAATGGTATATTTATTTTTACACTTACACTGTAAGAATAGATCTTTTTTTATATACTTACATTTATATTTGACTTAGGTATATCTCATGCAGCGCTGCAATCTTGGCATTGCAGATATTTGTGAGCAAAAAACCTTTTATATATCTGTATGCTTATACAAATATTTTGGTATAGCGATGTCTTCTCGTGGGTTTCTACATTTTCCTTCTGAAATTAAATAATTCGTAATCAATATTATAAGTAACGAAACCACCATTCAATAATTTCTTTATTTGCATTGAAAAAAAATGATTAACATAACATTTAGACGATATAAACCGTTATAGTATACATTTTGGTATAAATAAGTGCTCCTTACATTAAAATCTTAATTCCAAGTAGTCCAATAGTAATCAAAACAAATAAACTGGACTTAAACGAGATAAATTAATTATATATCGAGTTGTTAACCCTTTTATTTATAAGTACATTAAAAGTATTTTTATTAAAATATAGATAGTGTAGCTAATTTTAAATGTCGATTGCGCTTAAAATCTATATTCTCTCAATAAAAATACAGATAATAATATCTGTTTTATTCACATATACGTTACAATCAAAGGATGCGGTCGGACATAAAAATTAATGGTTACAAACACTCCATTCCAAAGAGTATAAGTCGGAGACAAATCTCGATGTTTGAATCCTCGAAATAAAAATACTAGAAATAATTTTGAATAATTTGAACTGATCTAAAATGTATACGTATAATTATATGTTTTTATATATTTATGTTTGACTTACTTTTAATATAAGGGAAATATATACTAAACAACTTCTATACAAAGAAAACAGTTCTATACATTATAATAATGCGTATTGTTTTGATACTGAAATGTATCTACGTATACAATCTTATGACGCAAACATCTGTTATGTCACAAACAATAATCTATCCTAATATTATAAATGTAAAAGTAACTGTGTCTGTCGCGCTTTTTCACGACCAAAACAAATGAAGCGAATTTGATGAAATTTGGTGGGAAGCATACTGGAACTCTAGGCAAAGACATAGGCTAATTTTATTGCCTATCACGTGATAACTAACCCTTGAAACGCGAGCGAAGTCGCGGGTCGCAACTAATACAATAATTCATCTCTCATTTCGCGATATTAAATTGATACCTACTATTATAGTTTACAATTCGCAACCTATATCTCTCTGTAATTGAAAGTACAAATTAATATATATTAAATGAAAACAAATACTGTCACTTCTATGGCTTCTATATCGTCGTCTCAAATTCCACGTTGCAGTCAACAATGGCGCTCAATAGTGGTACAATAACCCGCCTCAAATGGTCCGGAACTTTTTCTTTAATGGTTTATTTAAAAATCAAAATTTTCGTTCAAAGTTTCCTTTAACACGAATAAATCACTTTTATACGTCGCTTGAGACATCTAGCTTTGATCTAAAATTGCTTTTATGCGATGTTTGCGTTGTTCCACTGTATAAATGTGATTTAGTGCTGTGTTTTGCACATAAATGTTGTTTATGCGTCTACCTTAAAGATATTTCATATAACACAATGCGCTTTATGAAAATAGTTTCTAAGTATGTTTCATTCTTAAACGATTTATTATAAGTATGTTTGTAAGTAAACACGTTACAAAGTGATTTGAGCCTTAGAATAATTTAATAATAATATTCTTTTGTTTGTGTTTTATGGAATGGTCTTAGATTTCGTTTCATGTTGTCTGTATGTTTGCGGCATTATAAATATAATTAAGATTACTTATTGAGTGTCAAATATCTGCAGCCAGTTCCGAATGGTTTTTTTTTACCTACATTAATTCTATAACTTTAGATGCGTTATAGAATTAAGTTTTGTTGTTCCCAGTAAATACTAAAAAAAAAATGTTTTAAACACGAAAATAATTTTAAATGAAATTTAAACATATTAACTAGAAAAACCACTCTATCATATGTAATTTCAAGTTTCAATCAGGATTTAAATCATATCAGATTCCGTTAGCCACTTTCGGCTTCTTATATTCGTATAATCGGTCCGCCCGAGCTCTGCCCTCCCGAGGCAGTATCGACGTCGTCAGGGAACTTAACAATCGCTTTTACGGCGTATAAAACTTAGTCTTTATAGTCCCCGCGTATATAAACGCCGTTTTTACGTCTTTTTAATTAATTGTATTGTCGTTAAAGACCGTATCAGTTCTGTCATGATGACTTTAGGAAAATTGACGATCAGGCGAATCAATAAAAGTGATTTGAGTGTATAACGCTTCATAATAGCCTCATAAATGCTTCGCAAAGTGTCCTAGCAGCAATAAATTGGCGATAACATAAACTATGTCTAACATATTATTTGAAATTATTTATTAAAGATAAATAATCACACAATCATTTTATGTTTTCATTTCGATATAGAACATCAAAACAGATTATTTATAAAAATGTTATCTATCAAAATGGTATTTAGTTATCTAAGATCATCATTCGATCAAAAAACTAAACAGTAACTTCAATTTCACAGTAAAGTAATAAAAGTATAAACGAAAAATATATTTACTTTATTTAACACATATTCAGGAACAAAGTCGGCGGTATAACAGATTCAGATACAGATCAGATTCGAACAGAATCTATATAAAGTAAATTTATAAAGAAATATATTTTGTCGTATCAAATACAGAAAGTTATGCAGTTTTATGCAAAAAATGCCTGAGTGTATTGAAATCCAATTAACGCGAAGATGATATCAAATTAATGGACGTAATAAATTACATAATCAGTAAATGGCTTCATGCAGTTGTATATAAAGCTCAATCGACCTTTTCTTGTGGGCGTAACTAAAAATGGCTTTATAAATTAAATGTAATACTAATTTATAGGACTGTGTGAGCGCAGCGTCTATTAGTCACAGCGTGAGATCGTTTTGTAACTTACAAATAACTTTATCTATAAAAAAATATCCTTAACAATAATTTACATTTGGTCTTAGGCATATAATAAATTTTTGTTTAGCCATTGACACAGCGTATGATGTTATTATAACAATTATTGCTTACTTAATATATATTAAAATATCAAAAAGATAGAGCTATTAAAACATCAAATTATACTTTAGATCTTAAAAAACCAACCCCCTAATACCGCTGATGGTATTTACGACCCGTACCAATTAATTTTTTCCCTCTTTTTACTCCGTCAACAGTAAAGAGTACAAAGTGGCCATAGACACAAATACAAGTGGCTATAAAATGAATGTAGCTGACTCAGTACGAGCTGGTGTCTCTATTGCGCATGTGCGGTACATTCCGGCACTTTTATTGATTTCAGTAGCACTAACGGTCCATAAAGCCGACGTGCCGGACTGGAGCCTTCTCTCTATACCCCTTATTAGGTACTCGCGATATCCACTGAATTTTACTCGTTAACTTTTTAAAAGAAAGTCACTCTTTTCGTTACAATACTACAATCGACACAATCGATTTTTATAATTGAATGTATTTTTATTGGATATTAATTTAATTGAATTAGTATTTTTAATTAAAGAGCAAATAGTATGTTAGTATAAGAAAGAAATTAACGATTTTGCAGCATTAGCTTTCATTCCACGTCGCAAAATAAACGTTCCCATAAATGTCATTTACAGCCAATAATCTCCCAACGCACGTATTTTCGGATTAACTACATAGGAAGTCGCCGATCTTAATTGTAGCCGACGTAGCCGGAGTCGCGTGGTCATTACGACCGGCAGACCTGCACTATATTATTTTGTTAGGACGAGTCATTTAGGAGGGTTGACTAAATATTACGGAACATGCGGTTGCAATTAACGGTTAAGATGCTTCTGCTTTTTATAGATATTAAAATAACAAAAGAATAACTAGTTGTTTTCTGTATACAGTACCGAATATATATAAAAGCTGTAAGACCGAGATTGTGGACCGAAAGTATATAATAATTCTTGAATGTAATACGAAAAGAGAACATTAGTGGGTGTTCGTCGTGTAATATCGACGGAGCGACGGCTGCAGAGGTTCTATTGCGGCCTTTATTAAAAGTAAATTTCTCGCCGCAAAATGTCCACAAAGTCTGTTACGATTTCAACAATCTTTAACCGCAGGACCTTTTAATTCAAATTATTTTTGTTTGTTTTGAAATGAGTTTCCAAAATTAAATCATTTCTTCTCAAAGTATAATTTATAAACATTTAATTTATATAGTATTACACAAACAACCCTGTTCTTTTAGTAGTAAATTTTCTTCAAAGAAACACGATGAAAGAGAAAGCTCGCACCAATCAAGATGTTAAGCGATTCAAATCGGTGGTACAAATAGAATCAAACATCGTACCTACAATAAGGTTTCAGTAGGTACAATATGTTCAATAGCGAAAGTAGCGCGGCAGTGAAGCGATGATTTCGCTACATTTCCCGCGACCGTAACGATGCTCGGAATCGCCTTGATGGACGCCATGAATGAGCTCTCACAACATAAAGAAATCCCCTTAAAAAGGGTAGCTCTAGGGTGGAATAACAGAAACCAGAACTACCCAAACTTTGCGTATTTATTTAAATGTGGAGGATAGTAAATCCCAAGTAATTATTATGGGTGGTTACTGATAATACGTACTCGTAGTTATATAAATAAATTCTAAATGTTCATATATTTTTTTAAATAATGATGCTACTTAATACCAAACATGTAATAATTTTAAACGAATGTTATTATTATAAGCAAGTCATCTTTGTATATTAATTTAATTATAAGCCCGTTTAAAAATTATTCTTTGTATCTTCAACCTTCATATACATATTACCTTATAATATATTAAGAGAAATAAAAATTACCTAATAATGTTATTCAATATTACTTCAAAAATAATGAGACACTAAAATACGGATAGGATACAAAATTCAATTCAATTTTACTAAAATAATTCCATGAAACTTTGAGAGCTTGTGTAAAGGCAAACTTTGTACGACGTCGGTATGAGACTCAGCTGAGGGTGCCGTTTCATTACGAGCTAGATATTCTAGGATTTTAGGCTATTTGAATAAACTCTTTAAACAAGCACACTAATTATATACTTGCATTTTAAATATATAACGAATGCAGAAAACTTAAATATGTAAGGATAGCAATGAGTACAATCGCAGTGTAATATATCACGATCTAAATTGAATATCAAGAATTTCATTGACATTTCATGTATATACTTTAGCATTAGATATTGTTAAGATCTGAATAAATATATATTTTTTTTAATAAACTCATTAATACAAACCACCCGAATCTATCTGCATGAAATATATAAACTACGATACAACGATGTTACAACATTTTTATGACTATTTTTCAACATATACTGTACTTTATTATGGTTATTATTTTAACTAAATTAGCCATTATTTGTTCACAAGTACAGGATAATACTAAATTTCCTTGTTTCCTACTTTTCCTCGAACAGTCTGCGATAAAATTGTGATTTACATTTGTGTTTACTTAGAATTGTAGTTTCAAAGTATTTGTGTTAAATGGGATCGTTATTTGCTTGAACTATTCTTCTTAGTTGCATTTCATTCGTGCCGAATTAATTATTAATGTAATAACAATATCGCCATGGCAGTTATATTTTTAAAAATACATTATTAACATATTTAGCCTAATTACATATATCTTTATGAGAAGATCATGATTCTATAAGAGCTACTAAAATTATCGCCAACATGCAATTCATTGGCCATACAGACACAAACCGACATGACAATCAATTAATATAGATAAATATAAGTATATGGTATATTCAAGCAAAATTTTCTGAACAATTTTTATTTTAATATGTTAAGTACTTAAACACTTCCAACAACTAGTTGTAAGCTAGACATAAATAGCTAAGAGCTCCCTGATATCCACAGGTCATGTATATTGTATTTTATTTTTAAGAATATATTTATATTATTTAGTACAAAAATGTCCTATATGTTGTAGCATTTTTATAAATAACTAAGAAAATAAACGACTATTGCACAGAACAGTCAATTCTGAAAGGAGATACGTTCAGGATTTACTACACCAAAACAAGCAAAAATATCTTCTTAAGGTCGTAGTAAATCGGCAAAGTTGCTACCGAAGCGTATTTCTGACCTCCCTCCCTCTCACGGAGGGGAGTAAACAAAACAAGTTTTTTCCTCGGATGAATAAATAAGGAAAGGGTCGTCTTTCGAGGGGCTATCCCCACTTGTAAAACTGTCTGTTTGATTTGAATGTTTTAATCCTTTCGTATAACACGGTCTCAGCTGGAACTTTGTTGAATAATTGCTTTGTTAAATTTAAACTAAAACAATTTACAGATATACATACAGCTGGGGCGAAGTTTATTTGAATTAGAGGAACTGGCTTACATAATTTCTTAAGAAAGTTGATTTTCAAAATGATACCGTCGATGTCGTCGAATTTCAGAAGCTATTGATATATTAAACAATTTTATGAAATGGTTGTTAATGTGTAGTTTATGAAAATAATTTTACGTGTAAAAGTGTAAATAAAAAAAAAAAAAAACAAGATCCTGACGAGCTGATGTCTATTTGGCAATAAAATAGCGACATTTCTATATCCAAACTAAGCCTTCTGAAATCCTTCGTCGCGGGGTCTTCTAGACGACCCCGGGCGATGAAACTAACGACCCGGGGTATCAACAAAAGAGCAATAAGATATGCTGGGAAAAACTAGTGTGTAGGCCCCGAGGGAGCGGTCCCGCCTGCGCTCGTATCGCCTTTCGGGGCTCAAGAAAATGTGTTTTCCAAGATTCGCTTCGATAAATACTGCAAAGAATTATACACCTGACGTTAAAGGAATTATTCTCGAAATCAAATTAGTTCAATGTCTATTTTTGATGTTTTTTATTTTATGGTATAGGTTGGCGGACGAGCATATGGGCCACCTGATGGTAAGTGGTCACCATCCCCTATAGACCATGAAGCTGTAAAAAATGTTAACTATTCCTTACATCGTCAATATGCCACAAACCTTGGGAACTAAGATGTTATGTCCCTTGTGCCTGTAGTTACACTGGCTCACTCACCCTTAAAAACCGGAACACAACAATACTGAGTATTGTTATTTGGCGGTAGAACAACCGATGAGTAGGTGGTACCCAGGCGGACTTGCACAAAGCCTTACCACCAAATATAAATTTAATTAAAAAAAATGTTAATCGTTAACGTATGTGTTTCGATAATAGCTAATGACATCTTATCGTTTTATTATTAGACACCTAGGGAATGAAATGATCGCTTCCAGGGCTACAATTGTAGAAAAAAAAAACCAAATCACATCGAGCATTCATCGCCGTTTCTTCACATCTCTGTAGTGATTCTTTCAAATCGGTGGTACATTTTTTTACAATCAACAAGTACGATTAATACTTATATGTTGCGAAAAAAGTAAGCAAGGAGCAATTATATCACATTTCTTTATTTATATATAACTGAGTCGATTTATGTCGATGTTTTTGCAATATACTCGTATAGGTATAATTGCCCCTTTCCCCGGACGAAGCAACTCGTCACCGGGATTGCCGCGTATATCCCGGTAATTGGAGCGCAAGTCGCGATTCCACTTTCTTTATTGCAAATAAACTAGCTACACTGGTGCTGTTCTTGTATATGGGTGCAATTTAAAAGCGATTATCGGATAAAATCGTTTGAATTGCAATTATAAGTATTATTATTTTATAATTAGAATACGTCCCTTTTTTATTTGTAATATGTAGACGATCTGGTAAATGAGTTACGTGATGGTAAGTGGTCACCACTTATTGATAACATTAACCATACAATTTATGCCATGGTGAATTGAAATCTACCATTAGTAACTGAGATCACTCACCCTTTATTCCAGAACTCAACAATACTTTTAATACAAACAATTTAGCGGTAGAATAAATAAGTGATGATTGGGTGAAGTAACCTCTGGATTTGGGTAGAATAACGTGCCTACACAAATCCAACCTATCAGTAAAAACAGCCTTATTACTGTTTAGTTTTTGTTTGTAACTTAAAACTTAGATCGGAAGCAGTGTTCTGAGTATACTGGTTGAACTTGCGATCGTTCTCATTACGGAAAGTGTTTGGAAACGATTCCTAATGTGCGTCTTACTTTTAACGACCAGTTTAAATTTTTTTAAAGAAAATACGAATTGTAACAGTACAAAAAAATAATGAAGTATTCTTAGTTTATCATTAATTATTCATTTCGTGCAATATCTGGTAATTTAGAATTATATTAAATATAATATTAAATTAAAACCAAAATATGTTGACCCGGGCAAATTAATAATAATTACTTAGTTTAAAATCTTGATTATAAAGAACTTAATAACAAACCTCAAATCCCTCAAACTTCAACCCTCCTCTTTGTACAACTTATATTTATAGGTATTTGTTGTGCCTTTCTCTGGTGTACGTACAATAAATATTAAGCAATATTGTATTGCTCGTATTGTTTTGTCAATTGTGCATTCTATTGTTTTATAGAGTAAACTTTCTCATAAATTTTACTAAAGGTATTTCATGTTTAACATTTTTTAAGGTATTTTGTGTTTTTAATTATTCGAAAAGAACCGGTACTTGCCCCGTCGGCACTAGACTTAATAATTAGGTAGCCGTTCTTTTGTTTTCATTGTTCTTCCATAGAAGAACATTCGTTAATATTTTGTTATTCCTAGCCGTATAAGTACATTTGACAATTAAGACATTTTTACTTTTGTATTTATCACTCGAGAGGTTTTTATATGAATTTATTAGTTCGCATATAACCACTTAGGTACACATATATACACTTTTTATTTGGAAATTTAAACTCATAAACTATTTTGTTATTTTCTTAGATTTTCGCGATTATTACACATTGAAGTAAAACAGTCTACCCGTGACCACGAAAGCTGTAAAGTGCTCGAAACGTCGGGATGATAAAAATAAAAATAAAAATTAATATACGCGATTTTAAATCCGTTAAAACTAGTTTTATTTCAACGTTTTATTATTGCTAAGGTTAAACTAATATTCTAAACTAATTTTATAACAAAATTACGCATACTGTTTTTACTTTGTTAATTAATAAGTTTAAATTATATTTATTTATAAGGAAAATCGCGCATACGATTGCTAATGAGAAATAATGCAAACAAGGTGTTTGAAATTTTGTTATTGACTTATATATTTTTTTTTAGTTGAAAAGAGTTACTTTTAGTATGTTGTAGAATCTACATACATGTAAGCAATTTTACATGTTCCACTATCATCTTGTAAAGAAGAATTGCTTTGAATTAAACATAGAAGATTCAAAAGTGTCCGAAAGGACCAGCTTAATTAAAGTAGGTATGTTTTAATTTAACAGACGATATTTGTTTTTCAATCATAAAATATATCTAACATATACATTGTTACTAAAGTATTATCATAAATAAATACGTCGGGAAAGCTTAACCAACACAAATATATCCGAAACTATATTCTTAACTAAAACTACAATTGCATGAAACAACTCTATTAAAATAAGAAAATTATAAAATAAAATGACTATACCAAATAATGTACATACATGCACATATTGCTCGGTATATTACGAACAGTGTAAACAGTCTCAATCGACCACAATGAATAGCAATTTATATGCACTAAATGTGCCAAGCAATTACACTGCAATTGCGCCTGGTGCTGATACAGGCATACAAATATTCTACTTATGTATCTTTACTTATATTTACGATCGCTTTGTAGTAAGTAGCCTTGAACTCTTACAAGTATACGAGAAAATAACTTAATTTCAATTAATAAATTAGGTAAAAAATATACATACAATGCACGATCTAATACCTTTCTATAGTAAGATGAAAATGTAAATCATACATATTCTTAATACTGAGTTAAAATGGATAATTATATTTCTATGTTCTTACTGTAAAAACATTTATAAAGCACACGTATAATTTAAAATCTATTCTAGCACATCCATGCGATTTCAGTCGGCTGTACAACGTCGATACCGAAGTTGGTTTTTATTTTTAAGCAAAAGCATTTACAAACGGTTTTGATTAACTTGATAAATTATTAACTATTGTAAAGCCGGTTTTACAATTACCGCTTATTCCAGTGTGTACCTAGCACTACTACCTCAAAATAAACTTTATTCATCATCATTGTGGGCTTTTACTATAAGCACTTTTGAATCGTCAATTAACAATTAAGTGAAGCTACCACCGGTTCGGAAAGTAGATTCTACCGAGAAGAACCGGCAAGAAACTCAGTAGTTACTCTTTTTCAACATTTAAAAAATACTAAAGAAAAAGGTAAAAATTATTTCCGGCACCATATAAATTATGAAAACATTTTACACTAACACCTTAGTGTACTTACATTATCCTAAGGTCATATGATTTTTTGATGTAATTAAATATTTCGAATATTTTTAAAGTGACTTTTTGATACTTAGTTGTTCATACAAATCACATTGTAAGAAAGTACAAACTCAATAAAAACAAGGTATCGATATTAAAAGACAAAGTGTGGCGAAATTTATTTATAATGGCCGCCACACTACCAAGCCGACATTACAAGAAAATACACTCGCCGACGCAGAAATCTGTGAGCGTTACAAGCGACTTCATATAAAACGGCTAGGGATTTCTGGGCCAGGTTGCTTGAAAAGAAACAAGTCAGCTGCCATAGTTCGTTACAAGGCGCAGCGGCAAGCGACTAAAAGACCGCGGCTTTCTCATATAGAGTTGTCAAGGGCGGGGTTTCGTGATGAATTGGAAACGTTGTACGGAGGGGCAGAGGGGGGCTTTTTTGAGGGGAGTAAGAAGGGTGCGCGGGCACGGGGGTTGATTAATGGCCCCCGCTAGAGGGAGCCATGTTCATTATACCGACGGAACGATGTGTTACTTGCCTACTAATATATTTTGCTTTCGGTGGCTTTGGGTCGAACGAGCCCGGTATGTTATTAGTTCATTATTTTAGGCATTTTTATTTCTTCCGGAGATGAAAAATGACATCGATGATTACGGAACGCATACAGAAATAGGTTATGTTCGTTATTTTTTGAGATAATAATTTCGAGCGGCATCGTGTGATATTTGGATTAGACGTTAATTGACTTTATGGCTCAATTTAAACTTGTAATGGATTCTTTAAGGATTTTTTTTTTTGATAAACTTAACATTTAAGTCTCGTTCAATTTACGAGGTTAATAAATAATTAAACAAGCTTAGTTATTAATTACGTAAACGATTATAATTTCAATTTGAAATTAGGAATTTGAATTCAAACGCTTGGGAAATACCCGATTTTCAATATTTAAAAACATCCATTTTCGGAAATAATTTTTTTTTCAGAAGATCGACTACCGGCCATGAATACTTTAAAAGGGTTCTCGCTGCTTACTAAGATAATACATTTTTAATGTAAATCTTATGTTTTGTATGCTAAGCTAAAGAAACACACTATACAAAGAATTTTAATTTGTTTATATACCTACTTAATTATGGCAAGGTCGGAGCGAATTTCATAAAAAATATACGTATATTTAAATATTTATATTAGATTTATACTTATATAATATTTATTTATTCATTTTACTCATAAAAAGTTACTTAGATGATAAAAGTTCGCGTTAATTGATTTTGATTATTTGATTTTTAAATTAATCACTTTACTTTACAAGTAAGGAGGTACGTAAGTATAAGTCAAGTTTTTCAACTGAATCTTACACAACCGATTCAATTCAATTTTGCACATACTTTTGTGAGGAAAAAATCAATCTAGTATAGATATCTGATTTTATTCTTTTTAGTTTTAAGGTAAAGTCTGAATTTTGAAAAGATTTAGCTTAACTTGATACATTATTGACATTTGTAACAATTGCAGATTTATTAAGAATGGACACGTTGATGTAATTTGATAAAAAGGCAAAGAATTCAAATTCCATGTAAATTATTAAAACCTTTTACTTACATTGTCATTATTTTATTTTTTTTGGATATTTTGGTCATCATAAAATATTTCACTGTAATATTTCGAATATTTTTAAAGCGAGTTTATGATATCAAATTTGCGTTGTGCTTAACAACATTAACCCAAATCCGTGGAGCGACTAACAGTGAACAGTATCACATCATCGTCTGTACGCAGGCCCGCTAAGCACATAACATTAAGAAAACAACAAAACGAGTCGAACTTGAGTATTCCATTCGCACGCCGCGCTTAAAATAGAAACAATGGCCCCATTAAAAATCCGCTCTCGGATATTTTCTCAGCGGATCCCGTAGCTCGCATAAATCGGTAGCTTTCCGCCGAAGCTATTTCCAAAGGAGCGTTTTCTATTCCACACCGTGCACCCGTTTTTCTTAGACTCCCATTATAAGGCGTGGAGGCACGCTTACCCCTAGAGGGGGCGACTCACCCCCGAAAGTAGAGGTTAAGTCGACGTATAGGCCGTTATGAAAGTTTATAAGTAAAATGGATGATAATTATACAAGCTTTACGTATAGGGCGTGTTTTTAAATGATATTACATACGCGAAAGTGTTTCTGGTGCGCCGGCTGAATCGCAAAAGATATTCGGATTAATCTTTGTGTGAAAGCAATGACGTGCTATGAATAATTTTAGAATATCTTTCGTTTTAATGCAATCTACATGTCCCGTGCGTATAACAACAGCGATAATATATAAGAATCGATAGTCGGGACCTGCTATAGCTCAAGCAGATATCATTGTTTTTATTAATTACCGACATTTGATAACTTTACTCTGCAATGATACAAATAATAGTCAATAATACAATAACATTATGCGTTATAAATCAATGTGATAATAAATACCAATAATAGTTGTCCACGACAGTAAATCAAAGATATTATTTATGTATAATTATAGCTGAATATATACGGAGTGTAATTTACATGTAGTTATAGAAGGTAGGGTCATAAAATAGGTACCCTAGACAGATAAGACGGACGCATCTCCTTTGGCGCACCGCAAACTTAGTAACGCGCTAACTCTATTTACATGTAAATACTTTGAAAAAGTAATTTGAGCGTGGCGTCTCTCGCGCCGCTCTCGAGATTGCGAAAAGGCGCATTAAGCGTCTTCCAGGTGATGCATGATAACTGTTATAGCCGAATATAATTTTCTCAGGCCCGCAGCGCCCCCTTAATCCCCGCAAAAAGCCTTCGGAATTATTCCTAAAGATATTTACGGTTTCGTGAATAAATAAAATTATGAGCGCTTGTATACGGGGATCTAACTAAGTCGACTCCGTGTTGTTTATTATTATGCTTATATTAAGTTGTTTATCTTTTTAATGGCCGGCGAGAGTTATACGGGTCGAGGCGATTTATGCCGTGTAGGATAAGGCTTGGAGGATAAAAAGGAGGAATGTCGGGACTCGGCTCTGATGCCACGCTGAGATTGGATTTTTAAATTTAGATGTGATATTGTTCTTTTCACATTTTTTTGTCATGATACGAGGGGAAAATATGTGCCTGTTTATTTTACATAAACACGATTTTAGGGAAACATGTAAACGAGTTTTGTAATGGGTAACGCGGATACAGGCTCGCACCCGCGGCGGAGGAGGCGTTAAAGAATATGCTTTCCCAGTTAATAACTGACGCCGTTATGTGAGATAAATTAATTAGATATAA